>NC_083651.1:2618575-2971075 GCF_963576545.1 Limanda limanda
ATCAGAGTGGTGCTGAATGGAAGAGGCAGGAGAGGAGCAGCAACACAATGTGGATTCTGAGTGCAGCTGGAGGAGGAGGCAGGGAGGGATCAGAAACACACATGGCTCTGTGTCGGAGAGGAGACGGAAATAAACTCAAATCAAACACAACCAGGGATCCACCGAGGAGTCTTTAGAGTTCTCCTCACGTTAAACAACAGGAGGCTCATCTGTGCATGATTCACTTTAAAACAAGGTTTTACATCAGAGGTTTAAAACCTGAGCAGCAGACGGGACCTGGAGCAGCTTCAGTCAGAAGGTTGGTCCCACACACGGGACCAGGCTGAAGAACATCTCTAGTTCAGAGAAAGAATTTTTGCTCTTTAGTTTCCTCTTTGCTTCAGGCAGCTTTGTTAGGGGGCGTGTCAGATTATGCAAATGTACGGATCGTTGACGTCACATGACATCACGATGACATATCAGTGTTTTCTCCTTTTATCAAAGACTTTTTTCATTCGCTAAACTTTAACATCCACAAAAAGACCTGCTTGGATTGTTTTTGACAGGCCTCAGAATGAAATTCCTCACAACACAACATCCTCCAGTGTGAACTTGTGCAAACACACCTTCCTCCCGCTGCCTCTCCACCATCACTGCAACAACACAAGATAAAACAGTTGCTGTCGGGACCATTTTCAACTCGTGGATTTGCTGCTTCTCTATCATATCCTCATATTTCACATCCTTTCTCACTCGGCTGCTTCTGGTCTGGATTCATCCTCCCAGTCTTGTTACTGTGACTCATGAGGAGGCTTTAGATAAAACCAGATAACGTATCGATTCACCGAGCTGAAGGATGCATCAAGGATCTACACTGAAGCCGGAGAGAGAGACAGCGAGCAGTCAGGCGACCAGCTTCCTGTCAGAGACACGTCCCACCACGGCGTCCCCTGGGCCTCGTCCTGGAGAACCTGTCCATGTGTGTGTTTTCATTCGCTCGTGTGCAGACTCGACTGTTAATCCCACTCCGGGTGTTTGCCTTCTGGCCTGTTACACAGTAATGCTGTGAGCTAATTGCTGATGGTTTGCCGGTGGAAAATTAATATACCAGCCTGACCCTAATGTGTTTAACCTGATTGAGATTAACGTCCCTTTAACTCGCGCTGAGTACGAGAGGAGGCGGCCGCTGCAGCTCATCCGAACCGAAGTGGCAACGGCCTGAATAACAATGCATGAATGAGGGAAACGATCCTGAATGATGAAATGCAGTTAGAGATTTTCATTTAGGCGAGGAGCAGATATGGGAGAAATTCTCTCTGAGCAGCCCGACAGAATATACACGAGTCCATCAGAAAGATAAACCCTGATTCACAAATCAATTTTTATTAGCTAGAGAGAAAATGGGAGTTTGAAAACTCTTGTGCTCGGCTTCACTCCGCTGCAGCTCGACATCTCTCTGCTGCCGTGCATCCTTCAGGATTTCCAGAGGGCCTTTCTCCAAAGCCGGAGCACATATAATTGTTTTCTTATTAAACTGGAGAAGGGGGAAGAGTTATTTCTGGCAGAGCGGGTCAGGAGGTGACTCGGCTGCTGGAGCTTTGTCAAGTCTTGGATTGGACATGAAACTTTCCCGCATGAATCATCGGCTCAAGAGATCACCGAACGCACAGGAAACTTCTGGTTCGGTTTAATATAAAGTTTCAGATATGAAGTTGTGTAATAAAGTGGATGAATTAATGCAAAGCTGCTGTTTGAATGCAATCATGGGTCAGTTAGATTCTCTAGAGGCTCGGTCTGGTTAGAACACAACAGCATCGGTCCCGTCTCCAGAGGCTGAATCACCAAACTGCCCTCGAGCCCGAGGTTCATCCGGCTCACTCATCACGCCCATGAGGAGTCTTAAAATGTGTTATTCTCACTAAAGAAGAATGTCAAGTTATTGTTCTGCATATTATCCAACAAAGTTTTTATTATTTTCTCCCTTAAAAACTGACAAATAACTGATTCAGTTGACAAATCGTCAATTTTCTAACTGGTCGGTGCAGAATTGGATCTTTGGACACAGTTTGCAAATAGCTTGACTCTTTCATATCGGTGGGAAATCAATAAAAAAGATAAATTAAAATAAGATAAATCCCTGACCTGCAGGATCTGACTTGAATCTTTGGCATTTCCACAAATTTCTCGACTCTGTGTGTGCGTGTCCCGTGCTTGTGTGTGTGTGTGTCATGTGCGTGTGTGCGTGTGTGTGTGTGTCCCGTGTGCGTGTGTGTGTGCCAACACGTTATTCTCAGGTTCAGGTGATTGTACGACTATCAGCTCGACCATGTCAGTTATTAATGTCCAAACTGTCTCACATTCCCTCAGAATTGTAAATTAAATGTTATCTGCTCTCGCTGGTATTTCAACGGAGAACACCCCCCCCCCCCACACACACACACACACATACACACATACACACACAACACACAGAAACTGAGTCTTTCCATGCACAGGAGATCCACAGACTTCCAACATTATTAGATTATTATTATTCGTCAGGGTGAATTTGAGGAAATGTGCATAAAGCAACTAGAACATCTCCTGGAACATGAAGTCCTGGAATGAGGAGCCAGAACAAAAGGATCCAGAGACTCAGACAATGTGGAACAATAAGATTTGAACAACCTTAAAGTTTATTATGTGGAAAAAAACGGGGGAACCATGATGATGATGCGGTGGAATCTCCTCTCCATTACACCCACTCGACATGCAGACTCCCGCTAAAGATGCAATTATTGCCTCCGTGCAACAGTTGAGAGCCTGCAGACGGAACAAGGGCGGCCTTAATTGCCTGCATGTGTGTGTCTGTGTGTTGTAGAGGAGTGTGTGTGCAGAAGCTAACGTGTGTTGTCTTAGTAATTCGAGCTGTGGGAGCGAACCTCTGCCTCTCGACTGGGAACCTCCAAACAAATCCCCCGAAAATGAGCCGTTTAATCTGGAACGCTCTCATCCTCCAACCTGCCAGCAGGGCTTCACTTTTATAAAGTGAAAGTGAAACACACTCGAGCTGCCTTCAGATGGATCGACAAGAAACCTGCTGGAACGCTGCACTTTGACATTTTAATGAATTTCTAAAGTATCTAGGACAGCACTCGACACGACAAACACCTGAAGTCCTGTGAGTCCCATCGAGCTGCAACTAGCTGCACAGATTCATAGAAATCAGTCATTCAAACACCTGTTCTCTCTCACAATGTTAAATAAAGTTTAAACAAAAGTCCAGGATCTGCCCTCTGGTCTGGATCCAAACCAAACTGTTATTGTCTACTCTGGATTTATCGTTATCCTGCGGACAGACAAACAAACCAAGCCCTGAAAACTGAGGGTTTCCAACAGTATTCCATGTTCCTGCCTCTTTATACGTTAAGATAAAGAAACAATATGTATTGTGTCCTAACTTATTTCATAGTTCAGTTTTTATAAGCATCCTTTAACGAACTCAAACACCCATAAACCTTAGAAGTTTGTGGATTAAACATCAGAAGCTGAAGTTTCAGCCTGAAAGATGAGAAAACGTAGTAGTCTTTCTGTTTGAATGGAGAAAATGAATGAAGGGCTTCATCTGGTTGCCATGGTAACATCATGATGGTACTACTCCCAGCATCAGCACCTTCAGGCGCAGTACTCCACAGTCCTACAGTACTCCAGAGTACTATAGTACTCCAGTTATCCACAGTACTCCACAGTACTCCACAGTACTACACAGTACTCCACAGTACTACATTATATCTTTAAAAATTACTAATCTCTTATTTAAAGAAAGTTGCGAGAGAGTAAATTCAACCTTGTGATCTGACGTCAGATGTTCAGTCTCTAAACTGTCAGATTGTGAAAGTGGGGTGTGTGGGGGGGGGTGGGGGGGGTTGACACTGAGCCCCGGCTGTCACCGCTGACCGGCGCCTGTCAGCGACATCACTCCTCTCTGTCACTTCCTCCACCGGCTGCAGTCAAAGGCCTCTCTGTTCTGCTGCTTCTGCCAGATGAGGCTCGAGACCTCGGTGGAAACCACGACCTTCCCTGTGACCTTCACTGTGACCTTTCCTGTGACCTTTCCTGTGACCTTCCCTGTGACCTGCCCTGTGACATGGAGCTGAGACATGGAGCTGGACATCAGCGTCAGGCGGGAGACGGACTGAGAAGGTCACAAACCTCCGTCAGCTGCTTTCAACGTCACACCAATCGAGTGACCTCAAAGTGACAAGTGCTCAGATCATACTAAAGTAAAAGTACTGGTACCAGAGAGTAGAAATTACTCCATTACAAGTCTACATACAGGAGTACTGACGTCTAATCAGCAAAATACACCTAATGGATTAAGAATATACCGACTGTTATACCTTTATAAATATATCTCAGGGATTTTAGAAGTGTTTAACTGCTGCAGCTCGAGATGGAGAAACTTTGAGCAACTTTGACCTTTAGCTGATGAATCAGCTCGTCCAGGAAAAGAAAAAACATGTGAACGGATGGGACCTCGTTACCACGGCTACACGCCACCATCACTACTGGCTTCAAATTACATCAAAATTACAATATGGCAGCACCGGCATCAGGGAAACAAGTCAGTGGAACATGGCGACGGATTTGGATAAAAATTGCTCATTCCTGGTACTAAAAACAAAGTGGATTCTTAGTTTCAGGTGATTCAAACCTCGTGAAAACATCCTTGTCGTCAATAAATCCTCTTAAATCCTAGTAACTACAGATGTGAGATCAAGAACTATGATAGTAAAGTACAGGTACTTTGATTTGACTCTTGGGTAACTGCACTTGGCCTCACTCCACCACAGCGGCCGGTGGGAAAGCTGAGAACCTGCGGTGAAGAGGCTGATCCCCAAACCTGATCCTCCTGCTGCCTCCATCCCGACCAGTGACCTGCAACCTGAGCACTGGTGAGGAGGCTGGAGAAGCCGTCACCATGACGCCTGACCAGTAGCTAACTGGTCTCCACTGCCTGAACCCTGAGGCTGTGAGAAACCAACCCAGCTGCAGGAGCCACTGGTTCCAGACACTTTCCGAACCATGGAGCTAAATCCTTGAAAATATGTCTCAGAGCTCAAAGGGAGAAAAAGGCTTTAATCCTTTAAGATGCTTTTAATTTGCATGTTCAAGGTTTCTCTCTGACACGGTACACGGTGATCCTGTCACCTGGGAATGCGGTGAGGCCACTTTACTCTACGCACTGTGGGAATCGAACATACGCACGTGTGATGCAAGCGGACGTGTTATCAGCTGCCTGGGAGGACACAGGTGGGAACTGGTGTGTGAACTGGTGTGTGAACTGGTGTGTGAACTGGTGTGAAACCAGTATCCCTCCTGTGTTTACTCCAGATTGTTAGAGAGACACCTTCTTGTTCTTCCACTTGTTGCATCGTTCACCACAATCACTACTCTACTTGTTCTGGCACCATTTCTCCCAGTGCACGTTTCTGTCTTCACGTTCTGGGCACTGGGGGCTAACTGGTGTGTGAACTGGTGTGTGAACTGGTGTGTGAACTGGTGTGAAACCAGTATACCTCATGTGTTTACTCCAGATTCTTAGAGAGACCACTTGTTGCAGCCTTCACCACTAACACTACTCTACTTGTTCTGGCACCATTTCTCCCAGTGCACGTTTCTTTTCTCACTATCTGGGCACTGGGAGCTAACTGGTGTGTGAACTGGTGTGTGAACTGGTGAGTGAAAGCAGTATCCCTCCTGTGTTTACTCCAGATTCTTAGAGACACCTTCTTCCACTTGTTGCAGCCTTCACCACAAACACTACTCTACTTGTTCTGGCTCCATTTCTCCCAGTGCAGGTTTCTTTACACCACTATCTGGGCACTGGGAGCTAGCTGGTGTGTGAACTGGTGTGTGAACTGGTGTGAAACCAGTGTTTACTCCAGATGTTCTTCCACTTGTTGCATCGTTCACCACAAACACTACTCTACTTGTTCATGCTCCATTTCTCCCAGTGCACGTTTCTTTCTCTACACCACTATCTGTGCACTGGGAGCTAACTGGTTCCAGCAGGAGTTTGAACCACTGGTGTGGGAACTGGTGTGTGAACTAGTGTGAAACCAGTATCCCTCCTCTGTTTATTCCAGATTCTTAGAGAGACACGTTCTTCCACTTGTTGCATCGTTCACCACAATCACTACTCTACTTGTTGGTTCCATTTCTCCCAGTGCAAGTTTCTCTACACCACTATCTGGGCACTGGGGGGTAACTGGTGTGTGAACTGGTGTGTGAACTGGTGTGAAACCAGTGTTTACTCCAGATGTTCTTCCACTTGTTGCATCGTTCACCACAAACACTACTCTACTTGTTCATGCTCCCAGTGCACGTTTCTTTCTCTACACCACTATCTGTGCACTGGGAGCTAACTGGTTCCAGCAGGAGTTTGAACCACTGGAGTGGGAACTGGTGTATGAACTGGTGAGTGAAACCAGTATACCTCATGTGTTTACTCCAGATTCTTAGAGAGACCACTTGTTGCAGCCTTCACCACTAACACTTCTCTACTTGTTCTGGCTCCAGTTCTCCCAGTGCAAGTTTCTTTACACCACTATGGGCACTGGGAGCTTACTGGTTCCAGCAGGAGTTTAAACTGGTGTTATTAACAAGCACTGGTTTCCTTACCTTGATGATGCTGCTCCGGCGGGGGGTCGCCCTCACGGACTCCAGCAGGATGGTGTCCGTGTCCTGGCCCCCCCCACCGGGGAGGACCACTCCGCTGCGCCGGCCGCGGGACGTCCTCGGCGGGATGAAGTCCGGAGCTGTGTCCGCGTCCCCGTGTCCGTCCCTCTCAGACATGACGATGATGAAGATGAGGGATGAGGATGAAGATGATGAAGAGGAAGAGGAAAGAGACTCTAATGAAGTGGGGTCTGATAAAGTTCGACTTGGCTGGGACTCGGTGCCATGGAGGAAGTGTCTCCGGGCAGCAGGAGACTAATCACCCGGGTTCGGTTCGCTGTCCTCGGATCTTCTCATCCTCCCTGGCCGCAGACAGGAGCTGGTTTCAGGCTGAAGGTCCCAGTTGCTCTCGGTCTCTTTCCCAGTTGCTCTTGTACTGGTTTCCAGTCAAACCATCGCGCACGGACAGGAACCACTTGGATGAATTACGCGCAACAAGTCTCCAGTGTTCCCCGGGTGCGTCGCGCTGCAGGCGGGCAGGACTCGTGGATAGTCCCGCTCCAGAAGCTCCAGCAGCTCCAGCAGCTCCAGTAAGACCAGTAGCTCCAGCTGATGGGACTGGTCTGAGGCACTGGGAGACTCTCCAGCTCCCGGTGGACCCCCTGTCTCCTTCCGCGTGTCCCCCCGGTCCCACGTCTCTGTCCCGGGTGCAGGAGGCCGGTCTGTGCGCGTCAGGGATCCGGATCCGGTGTCTCCTCCTCGGGACTCGATCTGGACTCCGGAGGCTCCGCTGAGCTTCAGGAGCAACAACACCAGACTTTAGACGAGGAGCTGGAAGAGGAGTGACAGCAGCACCTCCTCCTCCTCCTCCTCCTCCTCCTCCTGGCTCCTCCTACACCCCTGGTACGTGACTGACAGGTGGAGCAGCCAATACGCGCAGCCTCCAGGAGATTTGGAGGAAACCTGAGCCTCTGATTGGTGGAACAGCGACTCCCTCAGGTAGAGAGGGATCCGCCCACTTAGTGTCTAATGACCACACACACACACACACACACACACACCTGGACTGATGTCTGCTTAACTCCTTATTTATGTATTATGGAATATGTGTAATTTGTGTAGTTTCCTAAAGTCAGTTATCCAGCATTTAGCATTTAGCATTTCACTTTTTACTTCACTTTTTATATCCTTTATCTTTTATATATTTTTATTCAGAAATGCTTATGTCAAAATAAATGTTACTTTGTATAAATATTGGTAAAAAGTGAGTAAATAAGAAGTAAACAGTGAGTAAATATATACTGGTTTCCTATTTTTTATTGCTCTCCTATGTATGTTGTATTTATTGCGTTTTTATGTTTCTATGTTCATTATATGCACCAATAACCAGAGCAAATTCCTTGTATGTGTAAACGTATTGGCAATAAAAAAATACTTCTGATTCTGATTCATTTATTAATAACTTTTAAACATCAGCTTTCTGAATTCAGCCGCCAGCTGGATGCAATATTATTCTACAGTCTTGTTTGTGCTGTGACTGACAATAACGTGAACCTTGAATCATTTTTAATATTTATATTTATATTCCAAATTCAACACACTCATTATTATCACTTCAAATTATCTGATTTATTAAACAATCGAGGAAAATGTTGAAAACCGTCCTGACGTTGTTAAACAAAGTTCTTCACCAAGTTTCATGGAAATCTGTGAAGTGGTTTTCAGCATAATCCAAACAAATGCTGAAAAAAAGAAACTCTTCTATGGCAGGAAATAAACTTATTTTATTATTATTTTAGAGGATCATTATAATCTGTTATTTACTCCTAATATTTGTATTAGTTTTATATATCATACAAAGCACAATTTAAAATACGGTTTAATAATAGTTTAACAAAATACCATATCACAAGAAACCACACACTATTAGACCATTAGCAACCAATGACAAGTCAGAACAAAGAAAGAAAGAAAGAAAGAAAGAAAGAAAGAAAGAAAGAAAGAAAGAAAGAAAGAAAGAAAGAAAGAAAGAAAGAAAGAAAGAAAGAAAGAAAGAAAGAAAGAAAGAAAAATAAATAATCGATCATAAAGTAAATAAAAGAGAAGAACAGCATCCAAACGTTTAAAACCAACAATCCTCTTGTCTGTTGTGAGTCTGTGTTACTTTCCCATGATGCACCTGACTCACATGTGGTGCCCGGCTGACCTTTGACCTGTGATCATTGTCCCGTCGGAGTGACGGCCTGAACAGTAAAGATCGCTCGTCAGTGCCCGAGCTGCAATAAACGTTCGATCCATAACTCATCGCTCGGACACAACTGTCTTTTCCCCTCGTGGGCTCCGGAGGTCAAGGGTCAGGGTCACGGAGACAGCGGCGATTTAGTGTCTTGCACGAGGACACGTGGTCAGCGATGGTCGAGCAGCAGCGTCTCTGTCTGGAGGAGACGATTCATCCTGAGCTGCAGCAAACACCTCAGACATTCATCCTGGAGACTTCCTGCAAGATAACGCACCGGCTCATCAGTACTGGAGAAAGTATTCAAACATTTCACTGAGGTGAAAGTACAAATACCTCATTAACTTTATTTATCCTCAGGTAAATAATATTAATAGATAATCTGTTGATTACAGATCTTATGCATCATCGGACCCTTGAGAAAATTCATCTATGCAACAAGAGGCTCAACATTTTAACTATTTGTCATCCAGTTCATGATTAATTTAATTATATTTGTTTATTTCACCCCTACTGTATAACCGTAATACTCATACTGTTTAATATTTATCCCGGCACTTCTTTTCTTTTTTTTTCTTTTTTTGTAGAATTTTTCTGTATTGTTTTGTGTTGTGATGTGTATTCTGTGTAAGCACACTGAGAAACACTTTACCAAGTCAAATTCCTTGTTTGTGTAAACTTACTTGGCCAATAAAACCTGATTCTGATTCTGATCAGGACGGAAAACTGAACAATTCAGACATTTTAAAAGTATAGATACATGTTTAGATTTGCTCATTGATTCCCAGTTTCATGTGATGAACAAAGTTTAAATCAAATCCGTGTGGATGAAATCGTGATTTGAGCTCCTGGGAGAATATGTCAGATAGAAAATATGAATAAGTCTCAACTCACAGAGAAAGAATTCTCATCAAATCTCATGTGAAATAAAATACACTTTGTGACTCAACTTCATCCAGACTTTAAAAGATTAATTTTAAACTCTGGATGAAGTTGAGTCACAAATCTTTCATGAACTTTGAGTCACATTTAGTGGAAGAAAAGACTTTGAAGGTAAAGAAGCTGAAACTTAAACTCACCGACTGTGTGTGTGTGTGTGTGTGTGTGTGTGTGTGTGTGTGTGTGTGTGTGTGTGTGTGTGTGTGTGTGTGTCTGTGTGTGTGTTGTGTGTGTGTGTGTGTGTGGACCTTGAGCCACACAGCTGTGGAATGTGGTCAGCTGGTGGCGCCTATTAACGTGCGGCGCTCACCAGTCTCACCTCAGCGACGGAATCTGTGAAACTCGTGTTCATTCGCAGGAAGAAGGAATTTCACACGTTTTTCATTTTCTCATATCGACCGAGTTTCGAGAATCAGACGTGAAGCCTCAGTTTATACAACGTGTTACTTCACACACACATTAACACTTTTACTGTTGTACCGGCGTGTTGTGTTCATTTTGAAATCCACGTCCACCTTGTGTCTGTGTGAGTGAACAGCCTGAGGAGGTTTAACACATTTAAAAGATGCAGAAACATTAAAGTTGACTTTTTGTGGAAACTCTTGGTGCTACGCTAACTGTTAGCTAGCTGCGAACTGTGGCTTCAAATATGAAAGTGCTGTTGATCTGCACAGATTTTAAACTTAGGCTGTTTATTAAAGCAGACGAAGACTCTGGGTCCAGAAAGTGAAGCCGATCTGCAACCGAATTAAACCTGCATTCTCTCCTGAGACCAGCAGGGGGCGACTCCACTGGTAGTTTCTATAGAAGTCTACAGAAAATGACTCTTCTTTTCTCTTTTTAACGTCAGTAAACATTAAGAAGTTTATGTTTCAATCTCTGGTTTCAAGTCTTCTTCAAACAGCTGATGTTCATTTAGTAAATTATGATAATTTAGAGTCAAACAGACCATAATGCACCGGATGTATGGGGGGGTGGGTACCACAGTGTGATTGACAGGTAGTATAGTCCAATGGGTGCAGGTCACAGGTGTTAGTGGGCGTGTCCTATAGCTCTCCTAACTTGAGGCTTGAAACCAGCAGCTCACAAACCAATGGGTGACGTCGTTTCAACGACACAGACGTGAAAACAATATTTCCTTTAACTTTTCCTTTAAGGTGTGTTTTGCCCCTTTTCATTTATTTCACATTAATCTCAAAACAAATCTCACAGACGTCAGTTTAATAAGATGAATAAGCACAAACTGCACATTATGGTTCATGCACAGTATCATTGTGAATAAAGTGGATTCATGTTGCCTTTAAATCCTCGCCTGTCTGTGTGTAAAGCTCATTAATGTCCCTCAGGATCATAAATAAGAAAATATCAAAGTTGCTTCTGTTTAAACTGAGCTTCCTGTTTATTCCTTGAGGATATTCTGATCTCATGTCTGACATTTTAACGCCAGGTCACAATCCACCGCTGCTGCAAAGTAATAAACAGATTCCTGAGGTGACGAGTGAATCAAAGACTCAAATAAATGGTGTTTTGATCTCAGGGTGAAAAAAGTCACATGAGTGTTTCTGAGTGTCCCTGCGCTGAAAGTCGTGTGTTCCTGCGATGCTGCCACCACGGTGTCAGAAGGGAGGTCCGACCTGTGAGTGTGTGTGTGTGTGGTCATGTGTGTGTGTGTGTGGTCATGTGTGTGTGTGTGTGTGTGTGTGTGTGTGTGTGGTCATGCACGTGTGAGAGCCCATGTGTAGAATGTGGTCAGCACACAGGTGCACGATGTTCTCTTGTCGTCTGCTCGTGGCGTCGGAACCTTGAAAAACAAAGTGAGGCCGAAGCTCCTTCTCTTCTCTCCTCCACGTCAACACACGTCCTCTGTTTACTCCTCAGTTCTTATTGGAGCGAATCAAACATATAAGGAGCAGCAACTTTCCCAGTGTTTACTTGAGCATCTCTCACTCTGACAGCTGTATAGAACATTCAGCTTTGAACAGGCCTCAGGAATCAGCTGCCCTTTGTTTCCTGTGAATCTACAGCAGCCGAGTGAATCGTTTCACAGTCAGAGGCATAAAATAACATGTTTGTTAACAGTGACACTGAGGAGAGATTATAAAATTCTCTGTAAAACCACAAACGTACTGTCAGCCTCTTATCTTTGCTGCATCAGGTTATTTTCCTCTCTGCAGGTCGACAACTACGAGATATTCAGAAAAACAACTTTCTGCAGATTTGCACTAAAGATTCGCAACAAACCACAGATTAGAAATCCCTCCTTTAGTGACACATTTAAAAAACTGCTGACAACTCATTTCTATGATCTTGTTTCCAATAATTCAACCTTTGTTTTCTTTTATTGTAACATTAACCTTTCTCTGAGCCTTTCTTTTTATCTTATTGTCTTTTAATGATGATAAGTTCTGTTTTAAAGCGTCTGTTCTATGTAAAGCACAATGAGACACAATTTGTGCTGTGAGAAGTTCTATATAAATAAAGTTTATTGTTATTTCTCAGAGTAAAGTCTTGTGTTGGTTTCCTCTCATGTTTGTAGTTTGAGTTTCTCTGTGTTTGCAGATGTTAGTTTGCAGATCTGACACATGTTAGCACACACATGCACATACACTCTAAACGTGTGTGTTTGTGTGTGTAAGCATGTGACAGGTGTGTGTGTGTGAGGAGTGTTTGTGTTTCACGGTGTAAAGAAAGAGGAACATGTGTTATGTTCCACACACGTCCCGTGTTGTGTGAGTCTCGTCGGTTTCTGGGTCAACATCTCACACCTGTGATGGAAAAGCTCCAAGTTCCTAAAGAACTCACTGAACTGATGTTTCCACCAAACACACAACACGTCCTTCATCGTTGTGTTTGTTGTGTCTACGTCTCATTAAACACAAACTTCAGGTCAGAGTCAACCCCAAGGACTCGTCTATTCATACCATGTTGTACATCGAGGGTCATAACATATCACTGACGGGTCACTATGACGTATTTATATTTATATTTAAGCATTTACTTCAGAGGATATTTATTAGTGGATAATCTTATAATTGACATCTGCCGCCACTAGATGGCGCCATCACCAAACAAATCTACACAGACCACAAGCTAGAGCTGGAGATAGATAGATAGATAGATAGATAGATAGATAGATAGATAGATAGATAGATAGATAGATAGATAGATAGATAGATAGATAGATAGATAGATAGATAGATAGATAGATAGATAGATAGATAGATAGATAGATAGATAGATAGATAGATAGATAGATAGATAGATAGATAGATAGATAGATAGATAGATAGATAGATAGATAGATAGATAGATAGATACAAACTCCAAACCTTTGTTCCAACTGTTTAGTTTAGTTGAGTCTGTTTGTTTGTGTTGTTTTGTGTCGCGCAGCTAAACCAGCGTCAGTGTGTGTTTTTAATTTGTCTGATTCGTTTCTTTGTGTTTGTTCATGTGCTTCTTATATTCACTGTTTGTATTTGTCCTTCCATTGTTCCAGATCATTACATCATTTGATATCAATGCAGTGAAACATGTGACCAGAAGTCTCCTGAGATTCTCTTGTGATGCGATGGTCGTTGGAGACACAGGAAGTGAGGTCAGAGGTCGTCCTCAGTGTTTAATGCTCTGTTGAATAAACGCCTCAGTTCCTTCCAGCCCTGTGTTTAGTGAAGACGGGCCCCGGGTTTCCTCCCCAGCGCGTCTGGGCCGGGTGGAGCTCCTGCATGTCGGTGGTTTCCTGTCGAGTTTTAAACGTTTGGAGTTATTTTTGCAGCATTCTGTCATCCCATCGTGTGCATGGCCCACATGTGTGTGTCTGTGTGTTGGCTTCACTTGTGTATTTCATGCTGCATGATGGGACCTGAACATAAAGTGATGAGATGAATACGTTTATTATGTGATATCCTCACAGGGGTCACGAAAGAAGGAACAGAAAAGTAATTTCCTAAAAGCTTAAACATAAATTCATTATTGTGTGTTCATCCTTAGATTAAAGATTTACTATATTTGTGATTTAATATATTTAAATTGTCAAGTCAATGGGAACAGCGTGTTTTATGATGTTATGTTTATCCTGTCAAATATCAAAATTCTGTTTGGATTAGAGAATACAGAGACAATGATGTAGAAATGCAGTTATAGAAAAGAGAAACGCCTCCTCCAGTAGTTTGGTCATTACATTTTTTCTTGCTCTCATCTGGATCTTTCTTCTCTTCCTCCATTTCTTTTCTTTCCTCTTCCATTCTTCCTCCTCCATTTTGTTTGATTTCATATTCCTGTTCTTTGAAAACTGCTTTTAATTGTTTCCCTGTTCCTGTCACTTCTTTATTTTTAACTTGTCAAGCACCTTTTTGAAAGGTGCTAGACAAATAAAGTTTATTATTATTATTATTATTACATATGAAGAGTTTATAGACAGTAAATATTTTTGAAAGGATTTCCTCCGCTCCTCTAATAAGCCGTCTCATCCACCCAGCTGCTTCCTTCCTTCACCTCCTTCCTTCCTTCCTTTCATTCATTCATCCAGACAAAAGATGGTTGAAAACATCTCACAGGAAAACGTCTCCGTTCATTTATGAAGCGTGAATCAGAAAAATCAGAGCAGAAAAGTGAGGTTTAAACCTTCTGATGTCCTTTCATCCCTTTATTCATCATCTTGAACGTTAAATTATATCATCGGTGCAAAGGTCAGTTTCCTGTCGTCAACAAGAGAAACTTCAGGAAAAGTCCTTGTCACAATAAGAGCGTACGAGCGATGACTGGGAACCGAACTGGATCCAGTTTGTGTTGGACTGGCAGCAGCTGTGGTTTGAGGACGTGAAGCTTCTGCCTCTGAGAGTCTTTGAATTCACCTCGAACTTTTGAGATATAAACTTATTATCTCATGTTTAGTGACTTTGATTTTAAATCTCATGGAAAATTTTTTCTATCCTTTAAAGAAACAAGTCAATAGTTTGTTTTTGTTTTTGATGTTGTATGAATTTCTACCTTTCAGCTTGTGAGACATCGGAAACAGATAAACCGAGGGTCAATTTTCACTGCGCAATTATTATGGCCAAAATAATTCATAATAATAATAAACCACAATGTTAGTGGAGTTATATTTCAGTAATTTTCACTTTATCTACACAAATAGAATCCGTCTGTGTTTGGTGACGTCTTCTGTCTGTGAAGAAGCTTCAGCTGCTTGAAGGGAACTTTCTGAATAAATGAACCTTGTGTCAGAGGTTTCATATCTTTTTTATATCATCTAATAACTAATAACCTCCATCAGTTCTGCTTGATGGAGGTGACAATGAGTTATGGTTTCATATTTAACTACTTTAGAAATCGTGCAGTGAGAAAACTGTCGAAGGTCCTTTGTGCTCGTTAAGGCCTGAAGTGGGAACCAGTGAGAGGTGGAGGTCAGAGGTCGCTGGTGTAAGTGTGTCACAGGTTCGACTGTTTGATGCCACATGTTACCTGGTGTTGCCCCCCCCCCCAGCTCTGCTCCGGATGTCGTTGACGTTAGAACTTTACGAGCCAGACGTCCGGGTTCGAGTTACAAGAGTCGAGTGAAGAAAGTGAATCCACGCTGGAAACCATCACTGATTGAATTACTCACTGGTAATTAACTCAGAGAGGAAGAAGAGAAATGGACAGATGGTGGGAACACTGGGCTGAAAGAAGAGGGGGGGCGGATGGGGGGGCGGAGTGAAACTATAACAGTTGTTAATCACTTAGTTCTGACCCAACCTGTGACCTTTGACCTTTCAGAGGATGTGAGGAGGCATATTGGATATGAAGCAGTGAGGAGGTAATCACAGGTCTGCAGCCTCCAGGATCCAGGATCTACCATCAGGATCCACCAGGGTCCACCACAAGGATCCACCACCAGGAACCACCACCAGGAACCACCACCATGATCCATGATCTACCACCAGGATCCACCACCAGGATCCACCACCAGGATCCATGATCTACCACCAGGATCCACCACCAGGATCCACCATTAGGATCCACAATCCACCATCAGGATCCATAATCCACCACCAGGATCCACAATCCACCACCAGGATCCACCATCAGGATCCACAATCCACCACCAGGATCCACCATCAGGATCCAGGATCCACCACCAGGATCCACCACCAGGATCCTCCAAGAGGATCCATGATCCACCACCAGGATCCAGCACCAGGATCCACCACCATGATCCATGATCCAGCACCAGGATCCAGCACCAGGATCCACCACCAGGGTCCACCACCAGGATCCATGATCCACCACCAGGGTCCACCACCAGGATCCATGATCCAGCACCAGGATCCACCACCAGGATCCATGATCCAGCACCAGGATCCAGCACCAGGATCCACCACCAGGGTCCACCACCAGGATCCATGATCCACCACCAGGGTCCACCACCAGGATCCATGATCCAGCACCAGGATCCACCACCAGGATCCATGATCCAGCACCAGGATCCAGCACCAGGATCCACCACCAGGATCCACGATCCACATCCACCACCAGGATCCACCACCAGGATCCACGATCCACATCCACCACCAGGATCCACAACCAGGATCCTGAACCCTCTCACCCTCTCTCTCTCTGAGAAGTTCCAAAGCATGAAGTTCACGTGGACGTTAATCACTTTGAGACCGGACGTACAATGGGACTTCAAAATAAAAGTCTAGATTCATGGTACTATGTTTAATCCATTATCTGAAGAGCCATTGCATATTATCATATACAACTAAAACGACTAAAACAACCATTAAGAGACAAAAAACGTGCAGCAACACAGAAGAGACGCACACTGACTGCAAAGAGACACACCACAACCAGAGATTCAACAAGATGAACATACACAACAACCACAAAGACACACAATATGATCACAAATAGATGCAGTGATGTAAAACCAGCAAGAAAAAAGTGAAGGTTTTCTATTAAGTGTTTTGTTTAAGTGTCTGGAGGAAGTTGTGTAAGTTGATGATGGAGGAAACTTTCCTCCAGGGAGCGCTGCTCCTCCTCCTCCTCCTGCTCTTCCTCCTCCTCCTCTCCCTCCTCTCCCTCCTCCTCCTCCTCCTCCTCCTCTCCCTCCTCCTCCTCCTCCTCCTCCTCCTCCTCTCCACGCTCCGGACCTCCAGCCTCTCCAGCGGGACACTCTCCCACACACACCCGGCGGTAGAGGACCTTCCTCCGGGCTCCGGTGCTGCTTCTCCCCGGCCTGTGTGAGTCCCTCGTCTCGCCTGGAGACCGAGCCTCCCCGGCTGTGGAGCGATGGACACGTCCCGTTAGAAGTTGGAAAGTCTCCCCGCCTCGGAGGCCATGGGCTGCGGCTTGAGGAAGCTGGAGGACCCGGAGGACAGCACTCCAGGGAAGATCTACTCCACCCTGAAGAGAGCTCAGGTGGAGACGAAGACAGACACCGTGCTGGAGTATGTCCTGCTGGACTTCAGCCTGGAAGGTGAGACACGTCCCCGGGACTTTCTACCGAGTTTCTACTGGTGACAGGATAATCAGGGTTATTAGAGATTCATCGGTTCATCAGGAGAATGTGTTTCAATGACTTCAACAACCAAACAAAACTTTAATATGTTCGTTTTATTCTCATACATGCGGAAGAAAAACATGTATTTATTGAGCTGGAATCAGCAAATATTTGTTAGTTTTGTTTTAAATCACGAGTTAAACTAAAATTCAACTTTTTCCATTGATTAAAAAATGATTAATCATTGAATCTCTGAGTGAAACTGTCTCTTTGATCCAATGAGTGATTCCTGAAACAATAGATGATCAATTGAATGGAAATCGATCTTTACAAGTAGTTATATTGATCAATTGGTGATTATTATGTTAATTTATCTGGTTCCAACTTCTCCAGAGTGAAGATTTGATCCTTTTCTTTATCACATGTGAGGAAAACTGATTTATTTGCAGCATTTTCCACAGTTTCCTGACAATCAATCAAATAGGCAAAACATCCAAACTAGATCTTTGTAAATTAAATTATTGTCACTTTTTTGTCACAGAAAACAATTACAGCTGAACTTATTTGAATTGTCGATTGATATTGAAGAAGGATCAGATGATATTTAGATATTTTGGTAACTTTTCTGTAGTTTTTTATCATCTGTCATAGTTAATGAAATAACTTGACCGCGCAATCAGTGGGACTTTATGATTCTCACACATTTTGATTCCTCTTTGATCAAATGATGATTAATAGAAATATAATCAGTAGATGAAGTCAATCCTCAGCTGTGTGTCAGTGTCTGATCGACCAACATCTGGAGTTTAATATCATAGAAATCTATGGAAAACATAAAATATTCACATTTGATCTGGAAACAAGATCATTTTGACACATTTTCTTTCAAGACAACTATCTGATGTTATTGTTCTATGACAGATCAGTGCAGCTGTATACAAAGAGGGCATTTAAAGTTATAATTAGTTGCTGCTCCAGTTTATTTCTGACTATCTGCAGAATCACGAACCTGTTTGTCATAAAGGAAACTGTTGTCCCTCATGACATCTTAATGCAGATAAAGACTCTTCGGTTTCATTGAGTTTTTCTGATTCATCACTTTAAAATAGACTCATCTTATTTCCTCTTCGGACAAAAATGTTCCTCTTGGTTTATTTGGCTCTAAAACGCTCCTGAACAGACACAGAAAGACAAACTATTTACGACACAGAGACACTTTATTATTCCCACAGGAGCCGCTGTGCTTCACTGTGCTGCTGGAAACTAAAGGTCCAATAAAACCTCCTGTAGCCAGACGGGAAAGCTAGAATGTTCAGGTCAGACTCAATCACAGCAGCAGGAGAATGTGAGGAAACTGAAGCAGGAGGAGATGACGAATTAATCCTGCTGTGGAATTCACGTGTTTTTGATTAACAGCTTATCCACACCAACAAAAAATCTGGATTCTCCGCGTCTTTCCAGGTTGACGTCTTCGTCTCCTACCTGTCTGGCTCCTCTTCTTAATCCTGAGATCTTTGTTTTCCTCCAGTTACACTTCTGTCACGTGTTAGAAACCTCGTCAACAAGGACCTTTTCCTGCTGTGGTCTCACAAACAGTCGCTCCAGAGCATTTGAGGAAGTTGTCTTCAGTGCAGGTGCTGGAGCCGCTTGAGTGTTTTAAATGTTCCCTTTTTATTCTGAAGTCCTTTCACGTCTCTTCACGTTTCACAAACATCACATCGTCCAACTCTGGATCTTTTCCTAGCAACAGGCCTGGTTTGTTCAGCCCATCTAGAAATAGGTCACAAGGTGGTTTTCCTGCCCTCTGCGAGTAGCCCATCTGCACACATTCACACACACACACACACACACACCTTCTCATGGTTAAATAATATAATTCCCTGCCAGAGGAGGAAAAGCCCACCTGCTGTGATCTGGAATCTAATTTGAAGCGTGTGATAATCTGCGCTGGCCGAGCGTTTCAGAGCTAATCCTTCATCTGACGCTGTTTTTCACTCTGACCTATTTGGAAGGAAACGGTGATTAAGGCCTGAATGGAAGCGTCGCATGTAAACAGCCGCCGACAAAATAATGAATCACAGAGGAAAGTTGAAGGGGGGGGGGGGGGGGTTTCAGGGAAGTTAAGTCTGTTTCCCGTCTCCTAACGACTTTCAGAGAAACGCCTCCGACTGAATCCTGGATTTTCATCTTCAGTTCGTCCACTGATGATTTGGGTGATTTAGGTTTTTTTGTCTTTTTGAATAACAAGGACCTTTTTGTGACAGGAGCCAAAATGGTGGCAGGAAGTCACAGTTTCACATACGCACATGAAGCCGAGGTGAAGCCTCTCGTTCATTTTCAGTCGACTTCTTGTGGCGCAGGAAGTCTGCAGCCGAGGTCGCGTGAGGTCAAACTTCACTGGACTTTGACCGGCGACGTCACAGCTTCGATAACGTTTGTGTGGTTGACTCCACTTGATCGTTATCGGCTCCTCCTCTTCCTGCTTGCTACAACCCATCTCCTCCTCCTCCTCTTCCTCTTCCTTTTCCTCTTCCTCACCAACATCTTCCTCAAAAGGACGTCAGACCAACTACTGTTGTTGTGTTTTTGAGGCCGAAGGAGAATTAGCTCACTGCTCATGTTGTTCTCTGGTATTTGACGGATGACCGATGTAGCATTTAGCTCCACCTACTGGCCCGGCATGTTTGTTTTTAGAGTTTGTTGTTGTTTTTATCTTCTCGTCTCTGGAGGGTTTTTTAAAACAAAGTAGTAATTCTCTGTTAAAAAGTTATATCGTTTATATCGTCAGTGATGAAGACGAGGTCTAAGAACACGTTCGATCAGCTGAAGTGTATGAATGGAGACTGCAGCACCAAGAGAAACATGAAGGTTATTGAAAAAGTATTTGTTCTTTCTCTGTCTCCACACGTTCACGATGATGAAGAGGAAACTCAGTGAAAAGCAGAACTGTACGAACGTGTGTGAAGGGCTGAGTGTGACTTGTAGTGTTAAGAGCTTTGATTGGTTAATAAGACTTAATGGTGAGTGACCTCTGATGAATCTCTGACTGGATCAGTTAAATCTCATTTCATGAGGGAGAAGGAGGAAATGTACATTTCTAAGATGTGAGTTTTCCTCTTGGATTTGTGTGATTGTGCGATGGTGAATGTGTGATGACACATCTCAGAGTGTGAGGACCAGTTAAACCACAGTGATTCCAATCTCAACCCGTCATGTGCCGGCTGCTGATTTATCCTTTGAGGCATTTTTTAACAAGACTGTAAACTGTTTACTTCAGGAAAACCTGTGTTAGGATTTGATTTAAAAAGGAATCTGAGTTGGTTCAGTCGGAAAAGTTTCTTCTTGCCAAACGCAAGATGAAGAAAAGCCTTTAACTGTGTTTTCCTGGCTCTGAACCAGATTCAAACCACCGGGCTTCGTTCTCTCTTCAAACTGAGAGGATGTTTGATGTTCTCCCAAATGCAGTGAAGCCGTCCTCACCTCTCGGAGGGAGGAACGCCCGAGGTGTGGAGCTGCACCGACAAACAGAACTTTCGGTTCCGAGCAGAGAAGCAGAGATAAGGCAGCTGGTCTCTTCTCTCAGGAAACTCAACACAAACCGATTGAGACACGAAGACGATGGATGTTTCACTCGAGCTTTAAATGGCTCAATAAGTTGGTTAAAGGGAGAAGATGTGATTATGAAGATGATGATGATGAAGACTCTGGTGCTTCTTTCATGAACAACACATCTGTCCGTACGTTCCTGAGCAGCAGCTGGTCTGCAGACGTCAGGTGTCGGACCCTGAACGAGCTGCAGGTGCAGGAACTCGTCCTGAGCCGCTTTCAGACGTGAACTCCAGGAAGTGATCGGAAGAAAATAGCTCTGACATTTCCCCGGAGTTTGTCTTTGTGTGGAAGCTTCCCAGTGAGCGAGTGGACATGTTGATGAGGTTTCTAGCACGTGACGAGAGTGAAACTGGAAGAACAAGGATGAAGAAGAGGAGCTGGACACGTAGAAGACGAAGACGTCCACTTGGAACCACGAGGAGATTCCAGATCTTCTGGTGATGAGGCCGACGCCGGCGTGGATGAGCTGTAAACAACAACACTGATCTGTCCACAGCAGAGTTTATACTTTTATATTTTTACCACTTGAGATTGAACCAGGAACCTTCTAGAACCTTCCAGAGTTTATGTCTGACTCCAGCTTCACTGTCGGTCATCAGTGAATATTTATATTCTTAGTTTTTGTAGATGTTTAAAAACCTGCTCAGAAAAGTGAGGCTCATAGTTTTTTTAATAGATTTATTTAACACGTTAAAATATGCTGATCACCTTATTGTACAGTAGCAGAAATGTAAAGTAATGACTCCTCTTTCGTTGTAGAGCATCACCATCACTCTGCAGGTCCTCGTCTCTCCTTGACATTGTCACACACTCTCACTTTCATCTGCCTGCGTCCTCTCTCTCTCTCACACACACACACACACACACACACACACACACACACACACACACACACACACACACACACACACACACACACACACCACCCCATGGTAGCAGCAGCTCTCTCTCTCTCAGCTTGGCCTCGTTTCCCTGCGTCTGAGCGGAGAATGGATGTGAGACCTGGAGCCACAGGCAACACATCAAAGTGGCTAATGGCTAATAACTTCCAGAGCTGAGGTGCAGAGAGAGAGTGTGTGTGTGTGAGTGGGGGGGGGGGGGGGAAACACTCATTTAAAAGCATTGTTTACTGTTATTGATCTTCTTCCACCTTCACTCCAGGAAACAGAAGCATCAGGGCTTCTTCAGTTGCAGCTACAGGAACGTGATAGTTGTGGCTGACTTAAAATTAAAAGCTTCAATAACTAGTCCATTAACTAATGTTGATTATGAATCAGTTTTGGTCAAAACCTTTGCTGGTGTTTGGTTCTGAAATCAGAGCATTGGATCCACTGTGGGTCAGACAGAATAAAACTGTGGAGGAGCGGAGCAGACATTTAACAAATCAGTCGATTGATTGATTGATAAGAAAATAATCAGCACATTTATCAATAATACTATCAAAAGTATAGTTGGTTGCAGCTTTTCTTTAGACTCTTGCTATAAACAATTTCCCCACATCGATAAATGCTCCTGGAAAGACGACAACAAACTCTTGTGTTTCGTCTCTTGGCAAATGTTTTGGTGCCTGAGGGTCGAAGGCAGTGTCAAGCAAAGACTAGAAGGATGAGAGGAGGAGGAGAAAAGGAGGAGGAGAGGAGGAGGAGGAGGAGGATGTGAAGGCAGCTGAGCAGGTCAGGACGAGATGAAGCGAGCAGACGAGAGGATTAACGTCCGGAGACGAGCTGGTTTAACCTGAAGTGACGCGTGCTCGTCGCTGGTCGGATGAACCCGGTCAGGGTCGCATGAAATGTCGGTTAAATAAAAACCCAGATATGAATCATAACCTTCTTCCAAAATCCACGAGGGACGATTGTTCAGAGCTGATTGAAGCCGAGCGCCGGCCTCACGTCCAGGGATGATTCAGTTTCCTCTAATCTCTGTCTAATCTGGAAATAGATTATTTCAGATTAAACTCAGTATTTTGATGATTAAATATAGAGGAGATTTGAAGGTGAGGCAGAAAAAAGCTGATTAATATCTTTCACTTATCGTGGAGCCTGATTTTATGTTGACGTCTCTAATCATATTAACATTTAATGGTTTGTTTTACCTTCTATCTGTTTTTGGATGAACTGTAATACGTTGGGAGCTCTCGAAGCAGATATAGTCAATAATTTATCAGGAATACACAAGAAGTACCGGATGGATTATCCATGAAACTTGGTGAAAGGATTTGGTGTCAAGACAGAACTCAATACATTTACCAAAAATTATTTAAAATTAACACAAAAAGATGCAACAAGATGCAAAATGAGAAATAAAAGATACAAAACAACCACAAACTACACATTAAAGAGGCAAAATTAACACAAAAAGATAGAAAATACCAAAGATAGATGCAAAAGGACCACAGAGAAAAAGACGTAAACTAGCTCCCGAAACATGGACATTTTTTCACTTTCTTTAACATTGTGAGACTTTTTCAACATTTTCCTTGATTTTTCAGGGAATAATTCAAAGATCGTAATACAAAAGATATAGATAGATATGATAATTATGAGAATTTGTTGCAGAATCAAATAGAAATCTGTTTTTAGTGGGTTTCATAAGGAGAGGAAGGAATGAACGTAGGAACTCTGGGTTCTAGCTTCATTCAGATCTAGAGGAGCTGAGGCTTTGCTTCCATTTATCAGTTTGTTGACGAGCGTTTCACTGAGTGTGTATTCATTGTGTATTTTGGTATTAAACGATGAACATGAATATCCGTGAAGCTGTTGAACTCCGACATGTCGCTGCCGTGTGGACGCTCAGCTTCACTGATCCTCGTGTTCTCCTCCTTGTTGCCGGGCAGCTTCTCTGTCTCACACCTTTTTGAATTCTCTCTCTCTCTCTCTCTCTCTCTCTCTCTCTCTCTCTCTCTCTCTCTCTCTCTCTCTCTCTCACAGACTCGTAAACTCCGTCTTGTCGCCTGTTTGGCTCTGAACCCTCGTCCGTCCCCCCCGACCTGTGTCTCCGTCGCTCTGTGCCCTTTGTCAAACCCCCCCCCCCCCAACCTTCCTCACCCACCAGTTCCCACATCACCCCCCCCCCTTTTTAGCCTCTTTTCGCTGGTCCTGGCTTCCTCCTCCTCCTCTTTTTTCCCTCCCTCTCTGAACAGAGGCCCGAGTGTGTGGGGTGATCAGGGTGAGTGGCAGCAGGATGGGGGTGAGGGCAGTGGGGGGGTGAGGCCTGAAAGCAGGGGAGGAGAAAAGACTGAAACAAAAGCTTCGGTTGGAAGTGTGTTAAACATCAGAGCTGCTGTTAGTGATCCAGGTTTAACTAAAGGAAAAGATCTCTCTCTCTCTCTCTTTATTATTTATACTAGGACTGGGCAAGTTAACTCGTTTTAATCGAGTTAACTCAAGTGATGAGTTAACTCGATTGTTTATCCGCCAATTATTTTCTTTTTTCCTGTTCTGCAGCAGTCAGCAACAGACTTTCACAAAATAAAAGCCTGACTTTCACAATAAAACAATAAATAATCAAACCTGAGTTAATGCGAGATAAAATAATTAATCGAGTTAACTCAACACTTGAGTTAACTCGATTGAAACGAGTTAACTTGCCCAGCCCTAATTTATACACTTAATATATGAACCCAACAAAACCACACATTTCCCCTGATGATTGAAAATAAAGGAAAAAAGATGAAACCAATAAATACAACACGGTTCTGCAGAATATAAAGGAAATAAATGAAGTTTATTCTTTTAATCTGATCGGCCTTGCACCAGAGAGAGAGAGAGAGAGAGAGATAGGCTTCCTAACATCAGTCACCGAAAAGAAAAAGACACAAACAAAACACGACCACAGAGCAAAACAAAACAACGACAAAGTGCATAAATAGATGATAAGTGACGACAGAGACTCAAAACAATCACAGTCTACACAAACAGACACAAAGTTACCACACAAAGATGAAAAATCACCTCAAAAGATGCTAAATGTTAACAAATCACTCAAAAGGACACAAAAGATACAAACTGGTAACAATTAAGAGACAAGCTGTCCCTTCTACAGAGGGGGGGGGGGTGGCTTTAGGTCCAGTGGGCGTCGGCTCCAGCTCTGGTTTTTACAGGAGCTTATTAATCTTTCTCACAGGTCTCATCATTCCCTCAGTGTTCTTTTAATGTAGAGTTTATGTGATGTGAACGATCTGGGCCTCGGACCTGTTCAGCATCAGTTCCACCTTTTAACCTGCGACCAGACACACACACACACACACACACACACACACACACACACACACACACACACACACACACACACACACACACCCCTGCTGTGCACGAGCCTGGAAACAGTTTCAGATTTGTTTGACTCTCTTGTTGATCCCTCAGTCGTCCACCAGCTGCAACATGCAGACCCGTGTTAAATTTAAATTCACCTCGAGCGTTGTGCAGCTCGGGTTCAAACCCACAGGAATGTGTGTGAATGAAACCAGTAAAGTGTTGCCACTGGTTTACTGGTTTACTGGTTTCATTCACTCCTCTGGTCTCATAATGGAGCCAAGTGCTCATTCAGGGGGGGGGCAGCGATCTCAGCTGTGAGCTGAGAGCCTCCATCTCTGGGGTGTTCGTCCGTGAGAATGTGGGGGGTTGTAGTGAGGAATGCTGCCACAGACACACACACACACACACACACAGACACACACACACACAGACACACACACACACACACACACACACGGTTTCCCAGTCTCACTCCTGATAAGTCTTTCCTAATCTTGCTCCATCCAAAATGCACAACTTAGTGAAAGTGCTTTAAATGGACTTTCCGTGTGTGTGTGTGTGTGTTTGTGTTTGTGTGTGTGTGTGTGTTAGTTTGTGTGTGTGTGTGCATGAGGCACTCAGCCAAGCCTCTCTGTGAACAGCCTCTCTTTGTGGACACAGGAAGTTTGACGGTCACAGAGACAAACAGCTCGAGTCTCGTTCGGCGCACAAACAACCCACTGAGCTCTTCACACCCCCTACTGGTGACGACAGGAACAACTGATGACGTAAAAATAGACATAACAAAAACTCTTATTTTTGCAGCTTCTTGCAAAAACATAATCATCCGCTCTGCAAAAAGAAATGTTTCTCCAGACGTCGTTTCCTGGAGAATCTTTAAATTCCTCACGTCTCTTAAATCTTTACGACCTGAGCTAAAACATATCGATCTGAAATGCTTCTAGACATAAAAACATGAACAGAATATGTTGTTATGTCTCACAGGGCGTGTGAGCACCAGTCTGAGAGCTGCAGCGTCCACTGGAACCAGTGTCGCCACATCACAGGCCACAGCTGCAGCTCCAGCTCTAAAAATAAGAGCGCGAGCGGGGATGTGGTGTTTCCCTCCACACGCCTCCTCCTCCTCCTCTTTAGCTCAGACAGACCCGACATCAGTGTTTGAACCCGACGGACTCAGGTTATTAAAACTCTACGACCAAGCAGGCGATGTTTTTAGAGGCGGGAATGGTCCGAGCTTTAGTCGTCAAACAGGAAGTACAAGATTCCGACAGATCAGAATAACCTTTAAAACAAGTTTCACATCTGACTTCAAACTCAGATTTCACTTGGACTCGACGTGACCTCAGAGAAACTTTCCTCCCGTCAGCAGATGAAGGGAATCATCTTCGTCTTCATCTTCATCGTTCATGCTCCTCTTCTTCTTCATGAGATATTTCTATTCTTCTTCTTGTGTTTCTGAATTTGACGTAAACGCTGAAAAACTAAAAAACGTCCATTTACGTTTCTGCTGCTTTCCAGGAAATGTTCAGGAAAGGGCTGAAAAGATAAAAGCACCGTTGTGATGTTGAGGAAGAGGAGGAGAATTCTCACATTTATCACGACCACTAAACGACTCTCTCTGTTTCTCACCCTTGCACCCCCCCCCCCCTCTCTCTCTCCGCCCCCTGCAGGCAGCCGCCCGACGGTGCAGTACGTGGGCTCCCTGTCCGAGCTGCCTCAGGCGCTGCAGCCGTACTACACGCAGGGCTACGTCCTGACCGCCCTGCACCCCATCATCCTGTCGGTGGGCCGCACGCGCTCCATGCCCTTCAGCCTGCTGTACCGAGCCATCCTGGCCCGGCCCAGACCAAGGTACACGAGCCCAGATCCTCCATTGAGCCTTAACGAGCCCAGATCCTCCAAACAACCTGAACTCAACTGAAACTGTTCATCTGGATTTTAAATCGACCAAGTTCTTCCTTTCAGACAATAATCAAGTCTTGTTAAGTTTTTGTGGTTAAATCCTTTTCAGAGATCGATACAGATTATTGTACACGAGCTGTGTGCGACACCCGCTGTCCCACTGCGCCCACACACCCCCCCCCCCACCCATCACACTGTCGAGTAAATGGATGAATGATACATGAAGTCAGCTGCATATTTGATGTGAACCGCTGGTAGGAGGTCAGACGTCTGGAGCGGGGGGGGGGGAGACCATGTTTTGGTGATTTTCTATTGGCCAGAAATTCACCCAACAACAGGGGTCCCACAGCCAATGACGTGAGAGTATCTCTGATCACTGTGGTTTGATTGGATGGGAGATTGCAGCTATGATATTAATACTAATGATAAACTTTTATTTGTTTAGCACATTTCACATTTCAGAGGTTGAGTGTGTTTCACAACAAACTCAATAAACAAGAGAATAAAAAACACATTAAAACAATTAAAAGAAGCAACAAACAGAAGGAATAAATACAATAATAAAACAAATGAAATATGATTTTGGGAGTTACAATAATTCTCAGCTGCTGATTTTCTTATTCATGTGTTCAGAGAATCTGCTTCAGAAGTTATAAGAAAGAGAAAATCATTCACTAACGTATTTGTCTGATTATATTTTCAATTTAATTCGACACAGTAGATGTTAATTATTGTTTTATGCCAATATTCCTTCTGGCTGTTCCCATGAATCTTGTAATCATCTTAAAATGCAGATTTAATTAGTTTGACTCTTGTTTAGTTTAATTGTTTTGACAGAATCTGCTTCAGTCTGTAAATGATTCATGTGTTTGTGTCTGAACCTCAGCGACGATTACAAGTGAACTGTGAACTCTACAGCTGCCGGGGGTTCGATGCCACAGAGAGGCTGACCCGTGTGTGTGTGTGTCTGTGTGTGTGTGTGTGTGTGTGTGTGTGTGTGTGTGTGTGTGTGTGTGTGTGTGTGTGTGTGTGTGTGTGTGTGTGTGTGTGTGTGTGTGTGTGTGTGTGTGTGTGTGTGTGTGTGTGTGTGTGTGTGTCTGTGTGTGTGTGTGTGTGTGTCTGTGTGCGTGTCTGTGTGTGTGTGTGTGTGTGTGTGTCTGTGTGCGTGTCTGTGTGTGTGTGTGTGTGTGTCTGTGTGTGTGTGTGTGTGTGTGTGTGTGTCTGTGTGCGTGTCTGTGTGTGTGTGTGTGTTCAGCAGGCAGACGGCCTCCATGTGCCACAGTGTCCCGGTGCTGCGGGTGGAGGAGTGGCCTCTACCCGGCGACTCGCTGACGGGCGACACGGTCCGAGCGCTCATCGACCGGGTCAGTGACCTCTCCCGTTGCCTAGCAACCGTGATGATTTCAGGAAAACCTCCCGTGCTGACTCGTGGCTTCTCTCTCGTCCGGCAGGTGAACAGCAGCGCTCGAGGGGGCGTTCGATTCGTGGGCTCGGTCCTCCAGCAGGTGAGCGGGGTCTCGAACGGCCGGGTGCACAGTCCGAAGAGGGGGTGTCGCTCTCCTCCACGCTCCCCCCCCCGGACCCCTCCAGGAGACGCAGAGCCGGAGGAGAACACCTACAGTCCTGGTGAGGTCATCACGCCGTCACGCTCACGAGGGTTCGATGTCCCGTTTCATCTTTGAGTCTAAGTGTCCTCCTCTTCCTCTTCCTCTTCCTCCTCTTCCTCATCTTCCTCCTCTTCCTCCTCTTCCTCCTCTCCCTCCTCTTCCTCCTCTTCCTCCTCTTCCTCCTCTTCCTCCTCTTCCTCCTCTCCCTCCTCTTCCTCCTCTTCCTCCAGACCTGAGGTTGCTGGTCTTCTTCCACTCCTGGGCTCCAGGCTGTGCTCCTCTGGACTCGCTGGCCTGTCAGTACCACCAGGGGGCGCTCTCCATGCGTGTCTCCAGGAAGGGTCAGGTGGTCAGCGCCCTGGAGGCCGACTGGCTGGAGCTGACCACCGCCTACTACCGGAAGGGCTGGTCGCTGGTGGACTCCTTCGTGTACTGGGACACGCCCAGAGGTCAGTCTGGTGTTGATCCCACGTTTTACACATTGATCGTATTATTACTCGTGTTTGTTTTATTTCTTTAAAACTATATTTAGCGTCACTGAAGAAGTGTCAGAGTCTTGCTCTTGAGAAACTTGTTCTACTCTTTCTTCTTCTTCTTCTATTCTCGGCATTTTTGATCTTTTCTAATTAAAACTGATTCACACACACGTATATAAAAACGTCTCTTCCTGTTGTGGCTTCTCTTTTCCACTGCGTCTATATTTGGAAGCGTCTTCCCGACCTCTGTGACCTCACTTCCTGTTCGTCTGCAGATCTTCTCTCGACCTCAGAGGCCTGGAAATTATAGAAATGGAATTAAATGGATTCACACTCTGACATTCATCCTGGAGACTGACTGGTGCAGGATCTTTAAGGCTGATGCCAAAATCAATATTTGAGGGTTTTAGAAAAAACATTAATCTGCTGATATTGATTCATTTTATTAGAAACATGAAGCATAATGTAAACAAAGATTTCTGGAGGATCCATGATGTTTGCAGAGCCAGAATCATCTCTAATAATCCTCCTGATGTTACCGCTGCTGTGGAGATGTGAAATCACAACACACATTATCTCAGGTTCTGAATATAACTGAATATTAGGATTTAGACACATCAGCTGATCTGTGATGCGTTCAGGGACCGTCGGAGCCGCTCCCACTCCCCAGGGGATGAACCGTCCCGTCCTGATAGATGGTTATAAAACAAGTGGAGCACCTCCCCTGGTCAGGAGACTTATTATTATAAACTGTGACACAGATCTGAAATCAGGTTGAATCCGCCCCCCCACCCGCTCCACATTCACACACAGTTAAACCTCTTTCTAAGAACTGGGTCATTATCAACCCAGTGTCACTTTCCCATTCTCCCAACGACTCACAGCTGGGAACACGAGATGTGTTCGCTTCCCGACAATGAAGGTTGGGTTATTATTGTGTTAGCTTTAACACAAGCGTGTTTGTGTGTGTGTTTTTGTGTTGTGTGTGTTTCAGGTGAGCCGGTGCCCAGATCCCTGGAGGGTTTGTTTGTTTACGAGGAGAGAAGCACGTCTCCTCCCGCCAACGACACCATCGTGGTGGAGCAGTGGACCGTCATCGAGGTCAGTGACAGACTGAGGAGGACGAGTGTCAGCTGACCCACAAAACCATAAACACGTTATCTCCTATCATCTCAGTTTCTCTCTTCAGGGCTAAAGCCACAGTTCAACATGTCGTTACTCAGGTGAACTGACCCGTTAATGAGCAGAGACGTGAACAGGAAGACAAGGAAAATGAGAAGTTTTACTTTTTTCACTCATATCTTCGTCACTAAGTGATTTTGATTCAAGATTCAAGATTTTTATTATGAAATGCACAAGAATAACATTAAGCAGTCGCTGGCAATGAAATGCTTGAGTCACAGGCTCTCTTATAGCAAAGATTAAGTAATTACAACCCCAAAAAAATAAAATAGAAATAGTATAAAATAGAATAAAACAGAATATCAAAAATTTAAAATCGAAAATAAATAAAAAATATATATATATATACAGCAGAAGAGAAAAATAAAATAACAATAGTGCAATTATGTGCAATATAGTGCAATTATGTGCACTATAATTAAGTTGGTTAATTATATAAAAACGGGCTGAGACATTATGATTGACAGCTCTGACCCTGACTCTAAATGACGTCATGGCAGCGTTGGTATCCGAGATGTTTTTGTTCATCAGGAGGAAGAGGTAGATGCTCAGTCACCAATTTAAAAAACGCTGACCTCTACTGGCCAAACCCTGGACACTGCAGTCCACGAAGTGTTTTTAAAATCGGTTACAAAAACACCTTGTATACGATGTTATTATTAACATAGTGAACTGAAGTGTTGAAACACGCTTTGTATAAAACGTCTCCACCTTTATGTTTGAGTTTTAGAAGATCTTTCAAATTTAAAAAGATGAAAAGCAGCCAGGACGGCTCAGTAACGTGTTATTATCTCCATGTTCTTTGTCCTCTTCTTCTTTGTGTGTCTGTCTCTTTGACCCTTTGACCCGTGTGTTGTCCATCAGGGCTCCAGCGTGAAGACGGACTACGGGCCCCTCCTTCACACGCTGGCCGAGTTCGGCTGGCTGCTCACGTGCGTCCTGCCGACGCCCATCATCCGACACGACAGGTGAGCTCAGTCAGGAACTGGCTCTGCTGTGTATTGATGCTGTTAACATGTAATATAACATGATGATGATATGACCGCTCTGTGTGCAGTGACGGGAACTTGGCCACGAAGCAGGTGGTGTTTCTGCAGAGGCCGGTCCGAGGTCAGGCCGCCGGGCAGCAGAGGAACCAGGTGAGAGGCATGATGGGAGATGGAGTCCCAACACACAGGGGATTGTTTTACAGCTTCAAAAAGAAAAAGGGTTCAAACCTTCGTGGAATAAGTTGAATGGAATTTGGTGAAAAACTATGATTGTCCGTGATGAAGGAAAACGCTGCTGTTTGTGTAGCATCACTGCCCCCTGGTTAACAAACTCAGAACTGCACCTCACACACAGTGAACTGAGGCTGAAGTCTTGGAAACTTTGAACCTTCTCACGATCTGAGGTCACGAAGACAAAACATCCTAGAGCCCAAAATACTGTAGCTCCTAGAAGACAGGTCTAAAGATCAGGTCTGTTTAAATCCTAAATCTGATCTGCTCACCAAGCATTAAAGATCCAGAAGAAGAGTTTAGAGCAGAGGTCTTCAACAGGGGTTCCGCGACCTCTAGGGGGTCCGCAGAGGTACTACAGGGGGGTCACAAAATTTGTGGTTGATAAGACAATTTTTTATATTTTTAAAATGTAAAAAAAATTAAATTAATTAATAAAATTAAATTGTTTTAACATTAATCCAGCATATTGCAGCGAACGGATAAATGGAGGCAGAAGACGTCATCTTTCATTCAGCGACACACAATAATAAAAACATCGATATATGAACCTGTGTATTATTTAAATAGCTTAGTATTGAATGCACAATAACAGGGTAGCTATGTTTATACATGGCACTAGGCCCAGTTTAATATAAAACACAATTTTTTACAATATATATAGTAGGGGGTCCCTGCTCCATCTCTCCATCAGTTTGGGGTCCTTGAACTGAAAAATGTTGAAGACCCCTGGTTTAGAGGGAAACCAGGGAACTAAAGAGGTGTAGACATCTGTCCTGAGGGACCCAATCACAAGGGAACGGCTCCAAGTTCAAGTTCAGGTCAAACTCTCCTTGTTGTGTAGGAATCTAAGTTTTGTTGGGTTGTGTGAGATGTGAGTTTCCTCCGAGCTGTGACCTAACGTGACCTCCTGTGACCTCCTGTGTCCAGACTCTGTCAGTGCACAGCGACGTGTCCAGTCGCTCGGTGAGCCGCTCGGTCAGCAGCGCCACCGCCCCCCCCGAGGAGCTCTCTCCCGCCGCGGGGGGCATCGGCGGCTTCCCCGTGTTCGGGGGGGGCTATCCCAGCGCCCTGTCCCGCCTGGAGGAGAACGGCTTCGAGCAGGAAGAAGGGAAAGCTGAGGTCACGTGTATGTGAGCGGGAAAACAGACAGATTGAACTTTTCCTCCAGGATTCAAACAGCGTTGGATCAACAGAGAAAAGACTTGAAGTCTCCAGACTCTTCATCGGCCGTTGTGTTGCTTTTAAAACTGCACTTTTTAAAATGTTTTTATTGAAGCCATAATGAGGTTTTATTTAGAGACGGATCTGAGTCCGAACCTTTACATAGAAACCACACAAACACACACAGACACACACACAGACCTATGAAGCACAAACTGATTTTTGCACGTTATGGAATCAACACCGGTGATAAACAAGGGGATTCACCTTTTTTTGACCAATATCACTTTTCCTACTCTTTGGTTTTTCTTTTTCACACATTTTTCTCTCAATTGAACAGAGAAAGTTCTCTCAACTCCCTCAAGACTTTTATTGGTGCGTTGAGATGTTTTAAAACCTTCATATCTCACCTCAGGTCAGAGGTCACCTCAGACTCGGCTCTTCTCTCCAGAATATTTGGTACTGACAGAGGATGTTTGAAATCCTCATGTTCAATCTGACCGGGGCCATGTTTGAATCATTCTGGAAATGGTTTGTGTCCAATCATGCATTATCACAGTATTATTTAATATTTGTTCGGTTGCTGTTGGTGTTACACGTTTATTTTTTCTTCTGTTTAATCTGCTGCTTCCTGCTTTAGAGCGTAGATGGTACTGACGTGTCCTGTTCAGAAAACATTTGGTATTTTCCTTTTAGTGTCGGACCAATCCATGAAAATACTAAATCTACTTTGAGTTGATCTGAATGATGTATTGTTTCTGCTTTATCACCACAACACACACTGTTGTTTAGTTTGATTCAGTCTCACACACACACACACACACTATATGTATATTGGTTGAAGGCATTTGCTGAAAACCAGTGTCCAGCTGTTAAATGAAATGATTTGACCCTTTTGAAAAACTAGATTTAAAACATTTTTAAAGGTTAATATCTTCAGCAGAAACCTGTGGACAGGATAGAAAGTATTAACTCAACTTACTGTTGGTTTTGTTAATTTCTTAGGATTTGTTGACAATGTAAAATATAGTCGTAGATACATTTCCTGTTATTTCTTAACCAACATTAATTTCAGCCTTTATTCAGACGACAGCAGTCGAGCTTCAACTTGAACAACTTTACCTGCAATAAGTATTAAGTGTTTTTCTTTTCAGGAAAATATGAAACCATCCATTATTGACAATATGTCCGGAGAGCAAATGTTAGATCTTGTCATTTAATGTTATCAAAAGGAACAATGTTGTAAATATCTAAAGACATTTTCACTCACAACTGCAAATTTGGGTTTGAACTAATTGTGATGCAAGTTACTTTATTTTTGAGAGGAAGTTGCAGCTAATGATTCATCATTGAATTCTTCAGATGTTTCATACGATGAGATTCAATCATTGTTAATCATGTGACCAGAAAACATTGATTACTCCTATTTGAAAACATTTTTTTAAAGATTTTATAATCCGAATAATTTGATTTTCTGTCCAGTTAAAGTATATTTGAGATTTTCCAGTGAGTGACGGGTTCCAAGTGGTTATGTGACCATGGTTATATGTATATGATGTATTCATCATCAGGTTTAATAAATGTCAGTATTAATGTTGACTTTGTACATTTTGCTTCTTTTATTTGTCAAGTGTAACTTTAGTTTCTCGTCAGTTATTTTCCTGACATTCACACAAATGTTTGTAAATAAGTGTGGATGTAACTTCAGTAATATAAAAACCACCAGTCTGAATAATAGGTCTTTTTTATTAACAGACATCATGTAAATGTCAACAGTAACAAAATTGTTTAGTCCATTAAAAAAAAAAATAGTGGGTTGGACTGACAAGACTCCTCCCACAAAATAACTTAACGAGGGAGGGGGGGGGGGTTTGTGCTCAGATATTTAAATGTTGCCGATAGTCAGAACTTCCTCGTGGCCTTAACGGGTCGAATGTTGAGATCGGTAGAAACCGGCGTACAGCAGAGTCGGGGGAGGCGGAGCATCAGGCACATTTCACACGGTATTAAACGGGGGGGCGTGTCACAAAGCAGGATCAGAGTTAGCCTACACACTCCTACACACTCCGAGGCCGAACACCTGACTGCTAGAACACGTACGAAGCTAGAGAGAGAGAGAGAGAGGAAGGTTTTCCTTGTTCACTACCACACAAGCCACACCTACAAAGTGTTGGAACAGCATTATTACGTGAGCCGGCTAATTTACAGAATCCGTCTCATGGGACCACCCCCCCGAAAACAGGCTGCTAGGCAACAAGCAAACAGAACAGAAGCAGACAGTGAAGCACCATCAGGAAATATGACAGTGGATTGATTAAGAGAAAGGGGGGCGGCTTATATACAGGGGGGGGGGCTGTCAGTGTGTGTGCCTTCGTCAACAATACAGGTCACCATGGTTACGTAGTTTTGTTTTGATTTTGCAAATCCAGCTGCTTAAAGAAGAATAAAGTAAAAGGTGGAGGTGTTGGAGCGGAGATGTTTCCAGAGACACGGCCTGAATCTGAAGGAGCAGAGAGGGAAACAGGAAAGGAGTGACTCCTCTCACCTCCTCTGGACACAGGTGACAGGGGAGGAGGGACAGGAACAGTGTTACTGGACAGGAGCCTTAATACACTGTAGTGTGTGTAATGTGTATACATATAGATTCATGTGTGTGTGTCTGTGTGTGAATGCGTCTCCTCTGTAATGTGTAGATATTGTGTGGCAGCGGCTGCGTCTCAGGCCTCGCTCTCCCCGGCTGAGGACGTGTTCTGCACCTCCTCCTCCAGGATGGGCACGATCAGGTTGTCCTTGGACATCAGGTTGTACTTCATTACGAAGCGTGTGAACCGGTGACACAGGAATGTCTCGTTCTGCACAGACACACAAACACAGACACACACAGATCACAGCTATGAAACTGCAGCCTGAGTCGTCGTTAAAGCTGCTTTCAAACATGCACGAAAATTTCCGAACATTTTCCAGTAAGAAAAATGTAAGAAAGCACAAATGTCCAAGTCAGCTGCTGAGGACATTAGTCCAAAAAACTTTTCCTGCCAGCCCCTAGAAAACAGTCAAGAGTGAGTCTGTGAGACTACAGCAGGAAAACAGCTGCTAGCAAGTAGCTTACGTTTTTATTTACCAGAATTTATTCATCTGGTGAATAACTACATCGGTGGAACAGACAGAAGTAAGACAAGTATTTTTTTTTTTTCTTTATTAACAGTTCTGAAAGAAAATGGTTCAAGAAAACATTTCAAGCAGACTTTTTGTTTTTGGTTGGCTGTGATGAACTGGAGCCTCATTTAAATCAGTAGCAGGCTGCCACTAACCACTAACCACTATTTTTCTATCGATTAATCTGTCGACTATTTTACAGATTAGTCGATTAATTTTCCTCCAAAAAAATAAAATTGACCATTTCATTTCATTTCCGAAAGCCAGGCGCCTCCTATCCAGCCCGTTAAACCTTTGTGCGGGTCACATGGGCTGCGATGCACCGATGGTTTCGGGGTTGAGTCTATTTTTTTCTTAAACGATATTAATGACATTTTATATTATATAAATGATCAAATATGCATCCTATACTTTGTATTCCCCTTCTGTTTTCCTGTAGTTTTAATTTCCCCAATTTTCCAAATCACATAATAAAGTGTCCCCCTTTGCCCATCCACTACAAGCACACGAGCAGATGTGAGAGAAACAGAGAGGGATGGGGGGGCTATGGAGACCATCATCATTTGCCCCCAAACCAGGACATTGAACGGGTTAAATGCAACAACAAGCGGAGAAAGCAGAATCGCCGGCTGCTTTGGTGTCCGGTGTAAACCCGGCGTTACGTAGTGATATTGAAGAACATTTGTTATAATGAATTGAAATTAAACGTTTTAGAAATCGAAACAGTAAATTCATAAAATAATAAAAACATGCGGTTTCAAATATTGATGTTGACTCATTTTCATCGATGAGGTCGACTAATGGCGGCAGCGCTGATCAAGAGCATTTCTACCGTTTAAAGAATCGGCAACAGGAGCAGAATCTGGAGGTGTTTTTGGACATGATGCGTTTTATACAGGCGGCGATTCTTCTCTCCACCTCTGGTTCCTTCTGACGAATGGAGAGAAGCAGCATCTCTGGACACGCCCACTTCTTACACAGGTCCTTGTACACGGCCTTGTGGATTTTATCGATCATCTTTGTGGACATGTCAAAGTCAATATCTTGGACTTCGGCCCATGTTTTTTCAAACATGTTTTGAGTGACGTCTGTTGGTTCGCCACAGGACAAGTTGACTTTGGACTTTTCATACACGCGAGTGACCAGCTGGTCGATGAGGAGACTGACAAACATCTTCTTGCGGGACTCTTCTCGTTCCTTGGCCGTGTCGATCTGTGAGACCGGAGACCCTACGATGGATTCAATCTCCATTAGAGCGGAGGTCACCCTGTTGGTGTAGTCACTGGCCTGTTTGGAGAACCACCAGTTCATCAGGGGCAGGAAGTTGATCACTCTCTCCTGTATGTCCCTGTACATCTTTCTGTGGTTCTTAGGGACGGGCGCTTTCGTTCCTTCAACTGGACTCGTCACTAAGATGTCGGTTGTGATGTACCTGTAGAGGACATCGGTGAGGACGGGGGCGTTTGCAGGTGAGACTCTGTTCTTGGTCTCAGTCAGAAGAAGAACCTCCACACTGTCCATCAGAGACTTGACGGACTCGCTCCTCTGGACTTGTGTCTCCTTACTGAACTTCTTCCGGACTTGTGTCCCCATCTTGAGCAGCGATGCTGTGGCAAAAAACTTGGCCAAAAGCTTCTTGATCTTCTGCCCGACTCCTTTCCAAAACCTTTTGGGGCTCTTTGAGATTCTGGAGCCTTGACACGAATCAGATGATTTGACGATCTCCTCTTCATTAATTATCTGAAAGATTTCATCTGCAGCAGCTTTTAACTCGAGAGAAGATTCAGATATCAGCCCACTCAGGTCCGATTCGGACATTTCATCCTCAAGGGGTTCGATGATGTCGCTCACCTCCTTCATCAGGATTTCCTGGACCGCCTCACTTCTCCCACGGCTGCTGCGGACTGTTGATCCTGAGGACGAAGCTCTCTCAGAGTAACGACTGAATGATGGGGAGTCAAAGTCTGAAGAGGCTGATTTACCCTGAGGAGGCTTGTTTAAAAGCTCAAATGTCTTCTGACTACGCTTTCTTGGCTTGAACGCGCCCTCGATGTCACAGGCAGATCTCTTCAACACTCTACAAAGACAACTGACCATTTTCTCCAGTTTGTTGGGTGTGGTCTGGTGACACTGTGGCGGCCCACTGGACTGTGTGCTGGTGGAATAGGAACTCAGGCTGGCGTTGACCCTCTCTGTCACCTCCTCTGCAACCAACTCTGTGAATTGACCCAGAGTCTCAGAGTTGGTTGAGCTGCCCGGTGCTAAACTTTGACAGAGTGCGTCTCCCAGACTGGACTGGACCTTCTCTACAGTCACGGACATGCCTTCACATCCCAAAGTCGCTAACAGTTTGGAGGCCACAGTCGATGTCATGTTCATGACAAGTTCTGCCAACAGAAACTTGGTGGCATTGTTCGGTGAACCTGATTTCAACTGCCTCCACTCATTCGCAGTTAGCTTGGTGAAGACATTGTCAATGTGCGGGCGAATAGATTTGACCGTTATGCTGGGTAGCTCTAATTCAGGAGATGGATCCATTGTGAAGCTGAATCTTCTCACAAACTCTTAACTAAAATCTGTCTTTTTACTCATCTATTGATTGCAAGTCTTGCAAGCTCTTCCTAATGAATCCTGTTCTTAGTTCGGTTTATAGGAGTCGCAACAAATGTCTTAGTATATTACCACACCTCATCAAAGACATGTTAAAGGTCATAGGAAACTTTCGACATTAAAACGATCAAAGCCAATATAAAGTGACACAAACATAATGACAAACGTTGTTAGGCAACAAGTCTGGCCTTTCGTTCAAAGCCATGTGGTAATATACACCTTGGGCAATAAGGGATACAGTAGTAGTAATGCACCTTGACATTTATATCTTTTATATATTTTTATATAGATATGTTTATGTCTAAATAAATGTTACTTTGTATAAATATTAGAAAAAGTGAGTAAATAAGAAGTAAATAGTGAGTAAATATATATTGTTTTTTATTGTTTTTCTTATGTGTGGTGTATTTATTGTGTTTTTATGTTTCTTTGTTCATTGTATGCACCAATAACCAGAGCAAATTCCAGGTAGGTGTAAACCTACTTGGCAATAAATTCTGATTCTGATCTGGTTGCCACCTGCCAATAAACCAAACAATGAAGCAGCAGCAACGGATTGTTATCTTCATTTAAATGAAAATGCAGAATTCTGCATATAACAATACAGAATAAAGATTTATTTAACGAACTGGCAGAGCTGTTTTGAATGTGAGGTGTATGAGTGTTTAGCTGCTTTCAGAAATGCACTGGAATCAAGACATTTTCATGAAATCTTTCCATGAGGCTGTGTTTGAGAAAGCAAAGAGGACTTTTCCTCCCAGACCCCAAGTCAGTCCTTGTGAAAATACAGCTCACACGTGACAGACGTAAAATTGGAAGAATATAAATATCCCAGGATAACAATGAGGAACCATACATGTAGAAAATGCAAACGAAGTTGAAAACTTGGAAAAACAGACAAGATTCAAGAGCATTTTGTCTATGGGCTCGTAAAAAAAACGTCATTAACGTCATGTCCTGTCTCCTGCTGCTCGACCCAGAGCCACCTGAATGTTTTCAACATGTTTCTGATTCCTGTTGCTGTTGTGATCAAATCTGACCTGGATAATCTCGTGCTGTGTTTTTCATATATGAAAAGTAAACTCAAGAAACTGTCCAGACCCAAGTTTTGGAATATCATTAAAAAATATAATGTCTGAGCTAACTGACCCCAACCCTGGGAGTGTTTTATAACTGGACTATATCAGCAAATTAAAACAAAAAAATCCCACCATTCGCATTTTGCTTTGCAGAATCATCCCCACAATAAATGGTTTGTATTCATATAGCGCTTTTTTAGTCTTGATGACAACTCAACGCTCTTTACAGTACAGTTTTACATTCACCCATTCACAGACACATTCAGCACTTTTCATTCTGAGGGTCAATCTGGGGTTCAGCATCTTGAAGAACATATCGGCATGCAGATGGAGAACTGGGATCGAGCCGCCAACCTTTTGGTTAGAGGACGACCGTTTTACTCCCTCAGCCACAGCCGTCCATAAAGCACTGCATTCATTATTAGCCGAACAGAAGCCTTTTCCAATGACACCTACCTCATACTTGTCAAATATCTGGCGGTGGTGGAAGTAGGCATGAGAGAATATCCTATAGATGCGACGACAGACGGAGCCGAGTTTAGCCACTGATGACTCTTTGATGCTCACCCTAGGAGGACAAATCAGACATAGATGGCAGCTGTTTCAACAATATCCAGTCAGGATCGGGTCAGTTTTCTTAAAGCAAAGTGACTGTTGGATCTCCGGTCACACTCCAACCTTCTAAGATTCACTACAAGACTCTGTGAGCAGCAGACTCAACTGATTATTCTCTGTAGGTTCATCACTACGAGCCAAACATTTCACATTATCACACTGATATTTAATACTTTATCAATCATAGTGGCTGAGCTGCAGGAGACTGACCTGCTGGGGAAGTATTTGTTGCTATTGAGAAGACAGGCAGCTCCGTCCAGCGTGTGCCTGGTGTAATCAATGGCAGGGCACTGTGGATGAAGCAGAACAAAACCAGACACACACACAACTGTGAGTAAGAGCGGCTTCTACTTGTTATTTACACACAGGCGGATATGAATGAACCAGGCAGAGGGGTTCACATAGAACCGGCTCACCTCTTTGGGGGTCTTGTGGGCAGCACATAAAAAGATCCACTGCTCTGTGGCCGTCATCTGGGTGCAGGTGTCTGGGTGGCACTCGCTCTGCAGGAGGAGAGACAGTCCAAAAATAAAACTAGTACTACAACAATACTAGTCTAGACTTGCCTAACTCAGGAACAAATCCTTTCAGTCAAAGTGTGTATTTGTTCAGTTTGATCTCTTACCTGCAGTTTTACAGCTAGTCCATTGAGCTCCAGACAAAACTGCCTGAAAAACCGGAATTAACCAGAAAGAACAAAACACAGGAATGAGTGAGTTGTTCTGTCAGATTTGATCAGAAACCAGCAGCTTGTCAAAGTTTGGGATCACTGCAATTATGCAAGACAACTGAATGGATTATCACAAGACACTGAAGGATGTGGTATGGATCAGGAAAGAACCCTTTCAATTATTCTATATTATATGTTATTATAAGAAGTGTACAAATTTGGCTCATTATGAACCTGTAGGGGTAAAAATATTTAGTTATTTTCACGAATAACTAATGCAGGCTAACAAGACCCTATACAAAAATGTACTCGTAGTATTTTCCCCACTCACCTGAGGTGTTCATACTTCCACACCCCCTCATCCTGACCCTCCGGAGGCTCCAGGATTTTGTCGATATTGGAGCAATCTGATCTAATGTTCTGCTGAATGTACTGAAACAAGATTCATAAACACATATCAGTAGACATCCTCTTTAAGCAACAGCTTTTAATGAAGAGATCGTTGCATTTGTTTATCAACCAGCCTGTGATGGAAACAACTACAAATCAAAACGACCATTATTCAAAACTCATATCTATAGATATATGGAATGAAATAAAGGATTATGTAGGGAGCTGACTCATGCATGTGATTTAATAGATTCTATACCACTTGTTTAAAAGGAGGCAACATGAGCACACACCTGTTGGACAGCGAGCGTGCTGTCCATCTCCTCGAATGATTCATCCGGCCAGTTGTAGAAGTCCTGCACAGGAAGGGAGGACACATTCAGTCTCTCGTCAAAGTGGACAAAGTGCACATTGAAGCAGATAACACAGCTGTTGCACAATATCGACCCACAATCAACTAAACAAACATGGACATGGAGTTAACTTCTGACTCGTCAGCTAGAGAGAGATCTAAGGGAGAAATGACCATATAGAGCCACTGATTTAACTTATTGTATCAGTGCAGATTTAGAAATGCTGGTTCAAAGCTTTAGACATTTTTCAGATTTTCTCTACAAGAGACAAGATATAGCTGAAAAACCTCCTTCATTCAAAACACACGGGTGAAAGCTTGTAATGTATTAATATTTCTATTCCTCAGACATCAGATCAGGTGGAGATGAAACCCAACTGGACTTGTTGACTTTGATACCAGATGAAATCACAGGTTGTCACTAGAGAAAGTTTGTTTACATTAACAACACACACAGACACAAAATGGGGATTTCACAGCTTTTGTCTTCGAACCCACAGAAGCCCAGTGAACATTAAACTATTTAATTCTAAACTAAATGACCTGGAAGAGTTTGATTAGTTTAAAATCCAGGTTCATGTTAGAGAAGGATCCGAATCGGAAGCTAACTTCAGAGACGATAACCAGCCTGTTGTTAATTCACCGAACGACTCCAGTGAAAGTCAACTGGAATAAACTGTTTGGAGACTGGAGAAGTTTAACGTGGGAAATATTTTAATAATAATCTTTGTTTTTCTCAAGCTATCACAGCTAAGAAGCTAACTTGTCACTAGCTAGCTCGGTAGCCGGGATGCGGCTTCTTCCTGCAAAGCTAACGAGCGTACGCAGCTAAATAGCAACAAAGCTAACTTCATGCGCTTGTGTGTGGTTTCTGTCCACCACCGGATCCAGTTCTTAATGAAACCAGTGACACTAAACCAGTATGGATATCCAGGGGAGGAGGCAGAACCTGGGCTCGCTCTCGACTCCAATCCAGGAACTAGACGGAGGAGCAGCTAGTGGTTAGCAGTTAGCAGCTAGCGGTTAGCAGCTAACTTAGCTGGACGCTTCCCGGTCCGGCCCTTCCTGTGTTTGTCTGGGACCGAGCCGCGGATCAGAGACCTGAACCGGAGAAACCCGGTTCAGGTGAAGCGGCTTCCCCGGGTCCGTGGGGCCGACATGTTGGACCCCCTGCGGGAAAGCTCCGGCGGCTGGAAACAAACCTTCGCCTTGGTTCCAGGCCGATTCCTCCTGAGAACTGCAGAACCCTCCGCCATGACCATCTCGACAGAATACCCGGATGTTCGTCACAGGCGCTGTTGTCGTGTCGGTGATTCACTTCGTGGTAACTGTACTGTACTGTACTTCATCCGTGTACTTATACTGCACACGAGTATTTCACCTAGTTTGTACCTGTTGTGAAGAACGACGAGGAAGATGTTTTCCTTATTGAAAGGTCAGAGAGTAAAATCTACAAAAAGACAATTACAGAGACTCAAATATACAAACAACTACAGAGACTCAAATATACAAAATAACTAGACTCAAATCTTCAAAAAGACAAATACAGAGACTCAAATATACAAAATAACTAGACTCAAATCTACAAAAGACAATTCCAGAGACTCAAATCTTCAAGGAGACATAACAACTACAGAGAATATATCTTCAAAGAGACAAAACAACTACAGAGACTCAAAATAAAAAAATACAGACACACAAATCTAAAAAAACAACTACAGAGACTCACATCCACAAAAAGACAACTAGAGACTCAAATCTACAAAATAACTAGACTCAAATCTACAAAGAGACGAAACAACTATAGAGACTAAAATTTACAAAGAGACGAAACACCTACAGAGACTCAAATCTACAAAGAGAAAAAACAACCACAGAGACTCACATCCGCAAAAAGACAACTATAGAGAATGCATCTGCAAAGAGACCAAATCACTACATACTCAAATCTACAAAAACACAAAACATTTCCATAAAGATAAAACTGATGAAAAAGGCCCCAAACAAGCAGGAGAAAAACATTCATAAAAGGACAGAGACAAAACTGCCAAGTGAGACAAGACCATAAAATGAATAACAAAGACCTACAACTACAGAGACGCAATACATTTACTAAAGACAAGAACAGGCTGCAAAGAGACAAACACATTCATAAAAAGTAACAGAGGAAAATCAATCCACAAGTTCTCTACTAAGACTTAAATCAACAACAGACACACAAATCGATGACTAGACGACAAAAGGAAACAAAAATCAACTACATATCGATGTGACACACAAAGTCTCAGACACTTAAAAATCTTAGAAAAAACTTAAACTTCAAGAAAACCCACTTGATTAATAAAGTTAACCATAAAGACACACAAACCTTCAGTCAGTGGCGTCTATGTCCAGGGGCGTCTGTGCTTCTGTTCATCTATTGTTAAATTAAGTTTCCATTCTGTAGTTTGAACAAAGAACAAAAACTCTTGCACCAGTTTTTTTTAATCATTATTTTAATGTCTCTTCAGTGATAAACCAGTTATACACGTTTGTGAATCAATAAGAACAAAGGTCTCACTTTCTAATAAGTTGTTGTTTCTGTTAGTTTGACAGTTTCTCAGCTTTGCGTCATCTATAAAACTTTAGATTACATCCGTCAAGGTGAGATCAAGTGTGATTTAGCTGGAAATAAATCTCCATACTCATGTCTTGTCCTTTTCTGTTTGTTTATATGGAAATAAATTAAAGTTCTGTCGACTGGGAAAAGTCCAAAACTACATAACAAACTTATAATTCAAGATTGTAGTGAATATCAACAGGCGCAGCATGAAATCATGAGACAGAACAAGAACAATCCACAGTTCAACTTTATTATTGTAACAAAATGAGATCATAATTATTTACAATTGAAAAAACATAAAAAAAAGAAAAGACAGACACGAATGCGGCAACTGAATTTCTTCTCTCCGGGGGTGGGGGGGGGTTGACATGGACTTAGACTCATTCGGTGTATTTACCGAGGATGTCTCCGTCACGGAACAGGAAATAGTCCTGGAGGACAGAATAAGAAAGGCACAAATTAAACCAAAGAAGACACAACAGAAACAAATCAGAACCGATACAGTTTGAACTTTACTGCACCTTGTCGTCCAGCACGACTTTAGTTCCACCGTACTCTGGGAGGAGAACCTTCTCTCCGACCTTCACACTGACAGACTGCAGGTCTCCTTTCTAAAGAAAAAATAAATTGTACAAATATATCATTCTATTGTAAATTCATCAATCAAATGTATAGAACTTGAAAATAATAAAGATATAGATTAAACCAGGCTGAGAATTACCGGGTTGACAGCTCCAGGCCCGACGGCCAGGACGGTGGCCTGCAGCACTTTGCCTTGAGACTTCTCCGGCAGCATGATGCCGCCCTTCGTCACCGTCTCGGCAACCAGGCGCTCCACCAGCACCCGGTCGAACATGGGCAGGAACTTTCTGAAGGCCTGGAAAGAAAGAAATGAGCCGATGATTATCAGGTTACACTTCTTCAGTGAAAGGCCTTGAGGTTTGATGTGACAACACAAGGTGACCACTAGGGGCGGTGTTGAGGTAAATACTGGCTCTGTTACACAAAACCCACTAAATTACAAGTTTTAAGTCTGTGAAATGAAACTTTAAAATCCCACTTAACTTACTTCAAGACAGACATATTCAACATAAATCAGGAACTAGTTACTTTAAAAATGTAGCTCGTGTGAGGTAGACATTCTTTACTCAAACGAGTGATATCCAGGATAGTTGCATCCAACTTTTAAATACATTTACAGTTAATACGTATGTAGTATTACTTTTCTGAGTACTAGTACTTCATTGTTATTATCCACAATAATATGGCTGCTTCCACTTATGTGAAGCATCTTGATTCTTGTGTTAATCGTTAACAAAAGTATTCAGATATTAACAAATGTTAACTTCTCGTTAACTTCTCACTTAAACAATTCAAATCATCCACTAATCAAACAACTACAATAAAAATGCACAAGTTTAAGTTTGAATTAAAATGTGATTGATTCCACAGATCAGATGTAAAATTAGGTAATGATTAATCAGCACTTGTAGCTGCTCTGTTGTGAATGAGGGAGGAAAAGAAAGAGGAGTGATAGGTCTACAGAGTGTAAACATTAAACAAGGGGCTGTCTGTGTGAAGTCACTCAAGTTAAATTTTCAAAGCAGTTTAATCTGATTTGAAACAGCAGCTGACGACAGTTAAAAAAGCAGCAGATGCGGCCTTGGGTGAAGGTCGTCCGGGGGAGGAGGTGGAGGAAGGGGGGGGGGGGGGTGGGGGTGGCAGACATGGTGGGGTCCCGGCAGTTATCCTTCACGGTGACCTTTTACCCCATGGAGGGGGGAGGACTGGGCCTGCCCACTGATAACCTGGAGGCATCTCAGGGTTTCAGTTTGAACGACCTTCACTGGGATGAAATGACCTCCAGGATTTCACCATCACTAGATAACAGTCAGGGCCGGTTGGTTTTCCAGAAGCTTCTCTCTGCTCCTTACACAAGGTGGTTTGAGGAGAACCAGTTCCATAAAACTGTTATGATGATGATTTCTGGTGAAATAATCTCCCCATCGCGTCAATTTTAATCATGATCGGGTCATTCTGGATATTGTTCAAATATAATCAAGCATTAACATCAAGAAGTTTGTCAAACAGTAAAAGCAGCAATAGCACAGAGTGGAAAAACTCAGTTTCAAGATAAAGTACCCCCATTTAGTACAGAGTAAGTACTAATCATTATTTATTGGAATATAATTATTGCTGCATTCATCTGCATATTATCTAAATGCTGCTCAATGGTTTTGTTACTGTTGGGTTATAAAACGTATTCTAAAACACCAATATTTTAGTATTATCATATGTTGACATAATCTGAATGTGCTAAATAACTGATAGTCCTATAAACAAGCACAGTTGTGCAAGTAGAACTTTAATGGGGGTTGTGCTTTATAATAATCACCTATAGAGTACTTTTTCCAAATCCACATTAATTGCTTCTCAATGGCAGCAAATAAAAACTAAATGATCAGTTTGCTGCAAACATCGTCTCCATCACATGTCAGCAGCTGACAGAGATTTAATCTGACTGAGATAGTGACTCGACTATTTCTTTTTATGGGACTATGTTGGCAAAACTGGTTTCTCTGTGTTATCGTTCCCATTTAAGAGTAGGTACTAGTATTTTTGGGAATTGTAGTTTTACCAATGACTCCAACAGCTGTCAATCAATCGACTTATTGATTCAGCTCGAGTAAAGATGACACGAGTGTAATTCTTAGTCTTCAATGACGCAGCATGTTTAAAGCAGAATAATAGATTTAAAGTATGAATATAAACACTAAGCTTGACTTCCTGTCTGCACACTTCATTCATTGCTCCATGTGTTTGCTGCAGTGACAGGACTCTAATTCTCTGAGCAGGTTCTGAGGATGGTCCCGCAGGTCCACTCGTCACGACGTTGTGGGTTCGATCCCCGGCGACAGCCCCAGAACCCCCCCCCCCCTCCTCCTTACCCTCCACCGTGTTTCCACAGTTCATTAAACACGATGATAAACGTGACTTTCAGCGGTTTGACCTTGTCAGTGGATGTAAAACGGCAGCTAGCGTTAGCAGCTAATGCTAACCCCCACCACCACCACAGGATGGACCCGTGTCCTCTGTCCCCTCGGTCCCCGGTCCCCCTGAGTCTCCAGCGGGTCTTACCATGTCTGTGAGGAGGTGTTCGTGGGTCGGGGTTCTGCGTGGAGCTGCTGCGGGTCCGAGGGAGCGTGGATCGTCACTGAGCCGGTTCACGTCCACACGTGAGGAGGAAGATTCTAGAGCGCGCATGCGCAGTGGAGGAGGCCGCCGTTTCTCTGCCTGACTAGAAATACACGGAAATTTGCAAAAAGTGGAAAAATCCTCATTTAAACAATTTTATTTTATCACAATGCACGAAAACAATCAAACAAGGGTTTAAAACATTATTAATTGAAGGATTTTGGTCTTTTTTAATCGTTTAAAGTTGGGGCAATATTGCACAATATAAACTTTGACCTTTTTGTCCCCTCCAATGGAACGCGAGGAAATTCTGGATGCGGCCGCCCCGGAACGAGCATAAACTAAATAAAACGAGTTTAAACACTATTTAAAGAATCGTTTACAGGAATTAAATGAACATATAACTCAATAAACGACACATTAACCCTAATAAATAGTGAAGTTAGATTTAAACAGCTGATAAAACAGAGATATTTGAGGCGGAGTGTTGGTTATTCAGGGGGCGGGGCGTGCCGGTAAAGTGCCCGGATGTGAGGGACCATGTGCGGTCCTGCCTGTCTCACACGCTCCTGTCCTGCCCGCTGCGGTTATATCACAGAGTCCCGTCGCAGCTCCAGCTTCCACACACCTCAGGTAAGTGCTGACATCCCGGTACCCTAAACCTAAACCCTAACCCGAACCCCTTCTAACCCCACAGCAGCCTAAAGCTCGGAGCTAGCGTGCGTTACCGCAGGTTTCACGCAGTTTTCACGCAGACTCCGAGGACACGACGATGACTGTTCGGCTCTCATGTCGCAGAGGAGACATTTCATCATCGAGCGTCACATGGACAAGTCGGTTAAAATGTCTCTGTGTGACACTGAATTCAAAGCTAATTGAGCTAAGCTAATTCTAAGCGACGTTTAGGATCAATGGAATCCGGTTTGTGATGTACGTCACATGGAAGCGAACCAGTTCGAATCCACTGCTATTATTAATATTCATAATTATAACGGTGATATAACAGAGGTATCCTCATTAACAAGCACGTGAGGGGGGGCTATGATCAGTGGGTTTTAATCAGGAATCTGATTGGATGAGGAGGCGCCTGCGTCTGCGATTTGACCTTGTGACTAACGACCTGACGAACACACGTGGGTTCACCAGGAAGTGGGTTTGGGGATTAATAGAATTATCTGTTTCAGTGTATTTACTGTGATCGTTCATTTCTATAGGCTGATCCAGAAGATTACAGCTTTAAGTTCTTATTACTGATAAGATGACGCGAGTCTCGTCTGCTCTACCATTCAAACCAGGTCTTTTTATTATTAGGAAAAGATGCTGAATTAACAATTTAATCAGATCAACTTTCAAAATGAACAATTCTATCAATGGAACCGTGAACGTAGAGAAATCAACTGTCCAGCAGCTGTTAAACATTCAGATGAGCCAAGTGAAATGTGTTGCAATGACTGTCAACATGTCATCAATCAGCATGTGTGTCCTTTTTAATTGATTAATGTGGAAACTTGCCACATTATTTATTTTCATTACTAGTTAAATTCTCTATTGTTTTCCAGATTAGTCGGTTTATTCACAAAATGGTAAAGAAAATGAAAAATCAACATTCCACTGCTGTAAAATGTCCAGGTTCTCATCACATGACACAAAGAAATGTCAGTGCTTAATTTAAATAAATTAGATTATGTTTCTGAACACGCCCCTCTTTAAACATACCAGCCGAACGCTGCACTTCTCTACAAACAAGAAGAGCCTGAATAATCTAATCTAAATATTGTTTGTTGTTGCTCTTATTTGTTTGAACGAAGGATCAATTGATCTAAAAAGCGTTTGTCAGGTAGAGAACCAGGAGATCTAGTTACCGGGCAGATGACAGTTTTTCCTGAGGGGCTTTAGGGAAAACTGCCAGATCTAATATAATCCTTCTACATTATTACTGCATCATTTTGAAGTTCTACCATGTTTATATATTCCCTGACATTAATTTACTGAGTGAATTATTAAATATCTGGGTAATAAACCGGTGAATACAACACCTCCACTGTGTTGTAAGTGCAAGGTCATTCTGGGACAGTGTTTCTCCATCTCATTGATTCACTGGTGGGTGGGACGTTCTCCCACTGCTGGCCACCGGGGGGCAGAGTACACCTCTATCATAGATAATCATTATTTAGCTGCACTCTGGGTTCTCTGTGAACTTTCAGGATGAAAGAAAAACTGCTCCTCAGATTTGATGATTAACCCCTGTCCTGTGTGTCTCTCTCTCTCTCTCTCTCTCTCTCTCTCTCTCTCTCTCTCTCTCTCCATAGAGATGTTTCGTCTACCAACAGTCATGAAGCAGGTGAGGCCCGTGTGCCGGGCGCTGGCCCCTCACCTCACACGAGGCTACGCCAAGGAGGTGAAGTTTGGCGCCGACGCTCGCGCCCTCATGCTGCAGGGGGTCGACCTCCTGGCTGACACTGTGGCCGTCACCATGGGTCCAAAGGTGAAGTGAGCTCCTGTTATCTTTGAGTCAAGGTTTTTAAGTCTTGAAGCTCTGAGTTCAGTTCAGGTCGTGTAACATCGTCAGTGAGCTAAAAAACAAAACTATTAAAAGCTTTTAAATCTAATTTATAAGGTCTAATCTGCTGAAAGGTGGAAAGTTAAATCCTGGAAGGTTTTTATATCTAAAAAAATCCCTTCTGTTATTTTGTAGATCTCTGACTTTATCAATGAATCAAACTTGGGTAATACATTTTCATACAAGTCATAGCATAGAATTGGGCTTTCTCTATAGAAATAGGTTCTGTTTCACTTTCCAAGCCAGAAAACGCATTATTGAGTCTGTTTTTATACCAGTTTTAGATTACGGTGATGTAATTTATGGAAATACATCCCACAGCACACTGAAATCTCTGGATGCTGTTTACCATTCTGCTCTGCGTTTTATCACAGGAGACCGCTATGGCACACACCACTGTACTCTCTATAACAAGGTTGGCTGGCCAGCCCTGTCTGAAAAAAGGGACGGTCATTGGAAGATTTATATTTACAAAACAATCATTGGGCTAATGCCAGTATATCTCTCCTCTCTCATCAGCTGGAATTCTAATACCCACAATACTCGCTCCCAGAGCTGGCTTTCATTGTATGTACCTCGTGTTAAGACCAACTTGGGGAAGACAGCTTTCTGTTATAAAGCCCCCTACATCTGGAATGAGGTCCAAAAATCTTTAAAGTTGCGCTCATTTGTTTCATTGACAGAGTTTTCGAGTCTGGTCTCATGTACAGCTGACTTCTCCTGCAGTGACTGTAACTGCTAGTTGACTTTGCCATAGTATTTTATTGACGAATTGTTTTATACCTTGTATTACTGTGTATATATATATGCATATTTATTTCATTCCTATTTATTCAATGTATTAACTTTTAATGTATCAACTTTTTTATTGTACCCTCGGCACCATTGAAAATGAGGGTCTTATCCCTCAATGTGTCTTCCGAGGCTTAAATAAATATTCAATCAATAGCAGCTCAACTAGATTTAGAGATGATTCACATATGTACCTTTATTGTTCTGTCTGATTTAAATCAAAATCAGTTAATGCATACAGCTGGTAACACATGCTATTATTACCTTCACTGGTTTTTCATTTATCTTTCATACTTTTGTGACAGAAGAATAAATGTCTATATCGTCTCTACTGGTTTTCCATCAAACTTTGGTCATTGAAGATGTGACCAAGACTTTTATCTCACCGCCTTCTTTCTGTGTTTCAGGGTCGTAATGTCATCATCGAGCAGAGCTGGGGCAGCCCCAAGGTCACCAAGGACGGCGTGACGGTGGCCAAGAGCATCGACCTGAAGGACAAGTACAAGAACATCGGTGCCAAGCTGGTGCAGGATGTGGCCAACAACACCAACGAGGAGGCCGGGGACGGCACCACCACCGCCACCGTGCTGGCCCGCGCCATCGCCAAGGAGGGCTTCGACTGCATCAGCAAAGGAGCCAACCCCGTGGAGATCCGCCGTGGAGTCATGATGGCCGTGGAGACCGTCATCAACGAGCTGAAGGCGCTCTCCAGGCCGGTGACAACGCCAGAGGAGATCGCACAGGTACTAGATTTGAAAACGTGACGACGGGTCAGTGTGGCGTTCAGCAGCTTTTTTTACTTGCTCAGGTTTAACAATGAGTTTTCTCCTCCAGGTCGCTACAATCTCCGCCAATGGAGACGTGGAGATCGGTACCATCATCTCCAACGCCATGAAGAAAGTCGGCCGCAAGGGAGTCATCACTGTCAAGGTGAGTTTCCTGACGGATTTAAGAAGACTCAACGTTACATTAGTTAAAGGCTGTAAATAATAAAGTGTTGTGTCGTCTCAGGACGGGAAGACGCTGCACGACGAGCTGGAGATCATCGAGGGGATGAAGTTTGACCGCGGATACATTTCCCCGTATTTCATCAACTCTCCCAAAGGTAAAGATTCTCCGACTGTCGGCTGTTTTTAGATTATAATTCACTGCATCCGACTCGGTATCAAATACCATCTTCAATCTCTCAGGTCAGAAGTGCGAGTTCCAGGACGCCTACCTGCTCCTGAGCGAGAAGAAGATCTCCACCGTCCAGAGCATCGTTCCAGCTCTGGAGCTCGCCAACCAGCACCGCAAGCCACTGGTGATTGTGGCGGAGGATGTGGATGGAGAGGCTCTCAGCACCTTGGTGCTCAACAGGTTCGTCCTGTTTGTTGACTGATCCCAGTTAACAGATTAGCTGTCTGCTCATATTTCACTGAATAGAGTTAAAAGTGTGTGAGTAAGAAACCGAAATGAACGAAATGTCCACATTTTGATCTGTAGGCTGAAGGTCGGACTCCAGGTGGTCGCTGTTAAAGCTCCGGGCTTCGGAGACAACAGGAAGAACCAGCTGAGGGACATGGCCGTCGCCACCGGGGGCACTGTAAGTCACGCTTAAAGTCTTTAAAAGCACTGAATTTAAATCCCCTATAAAAGTTTTAATATTTTTAACTTGAAATTTCTTAAAAAGATCTTGAATATTTGTGTTGCCTCTTATAGACGTTAACATTAGTTATACATTTGGAGACTAAAGTGGCTGAATTGTTAAAAACCTTCTTAGAGTTAAAGGTCCCCCTTTTCAAAATAAGAGGATGTGCAGGTGTAGTTATTGAATGTATTCCTCTTCTCCTCTCTGCAGGTGTTCGGTGATGATCTTCTGGGTATTGCCCTCGAAGACATCCAGGCTCACGACTTCGGTAAAGTGGGTGAGGCGCAGATCACCAAAGACGACACGCTGCTGCTGAAGGGAGGCGGCAGCCAGGCGGAGGTTGATAAACGTGCAGCGGAGATCATCGAGCAGCTGGAAAACACCGAGAGCGACTACGAGAAGGAGAAGCTGAACGAGCGGCTCGCCAAGCTGTCGGACGGAGTCGCTGTGCTCAAGGTGCGTCTCATCAGACGTTCACACGGGACGAGAGGACAACTGCCACGGGGTTTCTCCAGAAAACAAGTGGTGATACCTTCTGCTCCTGTTTCAGATCGGAGGAACAAGTGATGTGGAGGTGAACGAGAAGAAGGACCGAGTGACCGACGCTCTGAACGCCACCCGGGCGGCTGTGGAGGAGGGGATCGTCCCCGGTGGCGGCTGCGCTCTGCTGCGCTGCATCCCGTGTCTCGACGGCATCAAAACCGCCAACTCTGACCAGAAGATCGGTCAGTGAACACATGCACACGCTCAGAGGAAGTCAAACTCGTAACTTCCTGTGACAGATTTTCAGAGGTCATGTGAGGGATCAGTTGGGATTTTAAGGGCGGGGGTGTGACACCATGAGATGTAGATTTCAGATCTCAAAGGTAAACAGTTAAAAAACAAATACTCATGTTGACTCAGGTTGTTCACATGCATTTGTTTTATTAACTAACTCTGCTATTTATACATGAAATCATGAGGAGCAGCTTATCTGGTGTCAAACTTCATGTCAAACAAAAATCCACATTTAGATGTTGTACGTTTTCAAATCCGTACTAAATACGTTTATAAAGTACAAAGTCTGTCCGAATAATAACGAGAGATTTAACTAGAGTTAAACGGGCCTGAAAAAATAACATTGATTTTACTTTGATGAAGAACCTTTCCATTAATCTGCTTCCTTTCCTCTGATCAGGTGTGGACATCATCAGGAGGGCGCTGCGTATCCCCGCCATGACCATCGCTAAGAACGCCGGCGTGGAGGGTTCACTGGTGGTGGAGAAGATCCTCCAGTCATCAGATGAGATCGGCTACGACGCCATGTTGGGAGAGTACGTCAACATGGTGGAGAAGGGCATCATCGACCCCACCAAGGTAGAGAGCAGCCAGTCGGCTCCAGTTTAGTCCCAAATTTGAAAATAAAGAATGAATGAAATGTAAAATCCTGTGACTCACCCTGGAATCGTCCGTCTCTGCAGGTCGTGAGGACGGCGCTGCTGGACGCTGCAGGCGTGGCTTCTCTGCTCGCCACCGCCGAGGCCGTCGTCACGGAGCTTCCCAAAGAGGAGAAGGAGATGCCTGGTGGTGGCATGGGAGGCATGGGTGGAATGGGCGGCATGGGAGGAGGCATGGGTTTCTAATCCGACCCCCCCGCCTGCTGCTGTACAGACTCAACGGGCGGAGCTGGAGGTGGCTGAGGAACAGAAAAACAAAATCCTCCCGAGAACCTACAACCACCTCCAGCGAGCTCCGCCCACACTGACTGGCCATGAGTATGTCGGAGTGCGCCCCCCTCCCCCCGTATTCAACTCCGCCTCCTGCCTCTCAGTCTGTTTTCTGGAGGATCCGACTCAGTCGGGAGGAGGAGACGCCATCGAGTTAAAACCACCTGAACCGTCTGAACGGCTCCGACCAACGAACCGTCAAACAAACTCATCGTTCATCATGTCACATGTTCACACTGCTGTTCTCTGAGAGCTCAAACATCCCAAGAAGAAACTACCACAGTAAACGTATCTGATGCAAACCGAGCAGGGCCTGAAGAAGAAGAAGAAGAAGAAGAAGAAGCTTAGCTAGGAATGTCTCTGTCAGTAATTATTTTGTTTTTGTAGCATTTGTTAATTCTTTCTTTTTATATAAATATCTTGTGTAATGTTTTTGTTTCTCCTCAGACAATAATGATGTGGGCTCAAATCTGTCTTTTGATTTAATTAAACCAGTTTTCTTACAGCGCCTCAACGTTTTCTGTGTCTCTGAAGCGACAAAAATCAATCCCCTTGATCTTGAACACAATTGGATGACGAGTGCCTACAGTGTCACCGGGAGCCGGTTTAGAAATCTGTCAAATCTAAATGTTTACGCAGACGCCTGACGATCCTTGAATCTTTCTTGTTTTCACGCTTCACGTTGCAGACGAAACATTTTACAGCTCATGTGTGAATGTGGAGGATTGTTTGAGGTCTCGGTTACGATATGAAAACCTGTGGCGTCGCCTTGCTGTTTAAACGCTGACTTATATTTGTGTGACTGCGTTCACTCGTCTCAACTCACAGAAAACTACAGTTTACTCCATAGAAATCTCAGTAGGGGGCGCTGTTGTTCAACATAAATACATTATTACGGCGAATAGCTGGAATCGTTCTGTTTTGTACGATGTAGACATTGGTTAATGGTGAATCTTTTTTCTTATTTAATAAATTCAGTTCTGATGTTAACTTGTTTATTCAGCTTTTTAAACCTCTTGTTTGAATCAAGTTAAAACTATTTCCACCATGAGTTGAGTTTCAGACGTCCTCAGAAAAAGTGACAGAGGAATAAGGTTCATTTAGTGTCCTGGAGCTTTCAATCATTTATGATCCTCAATGATAAAGTTTGGCCTGTTTTCATGTTGACGTTTCTATTTTTATGAGCAGTTTGATGGCTCAACATTCATGTTGGGTTAAAAGATGAAGTTCAACTTGATCTTTAAAAGATGAGACAGCTGTGGAGAAGCAAACCACAGTGTCCAGTTAGTGGCTGATCAGGAGCTTTCATACAAGATCCTCACCAGCTGTGGACATTTACCAGTTATAGTGAAGTTAGATGGTGTTTTCTGAAAAGATGACTCAAAGTCCATCTTGATCAGTGGATCATGTGATCAAATTACAGGATCTTCATCAGCCAGTTTAAACTCCAAACTAGAAAAACTAAACACTTAAAAATGTCAACATTACAATTACATATCAACTGTAAAGATCAGGAGAAATTTTCAAAAGCTGCAACTGCTCTTTATCAATCTTTTTAGTGTAATGAAAGAAAAAATACCTGGAAATGATTATAAGAATAATAACAGGAGTCATTTCCTACCAGCAGGACGTATGTTTAGCTCCAGTGATCCACATTACTTTTCTCTGGAAATAAATCACAACCTTTGACAAGGTCAAAGGTCAAATAGAACTGTTCTAGGCCGTGACATTTAAAATCTTAAGGACTTGACTTTAACCACAGCCACGCTTCAAACTGTCCATTACGTCTATTCTTACCGCTCACATGCTCAAACTATTTCCGTCCAGCCAGAGGAGGTGACTCTTGTTTAGATTACAGCCCCCCCCCCCAAACAAACACACACACAAACAAAATACACATCAGTCAGGGTTTTTCTTTTTTAGAAAAAATACTTTATAAATCATGCAGCTGGTAAATCTGTCTGAAGTCTCTTAACATTCAACTTTCCCCGAAAACACACGGACACAAACTCAGTTTCTTTAAAAGCAGTGTGTATATACGCCTCTTTTCAAAATGAGATCTCATATCCAATATTTACACTTTAAACTAAGTAATAAATACAAGTATATTGTTTAAAAATAGAGATAAATATGCTGCCAGTCTGTGAGTGACGTGGGTTCAGGGCTGGTGAGCTCACGGACGACCTGGATCTATTCAGCCTCTCCGTCTGGATCTGGATTGACACGCTGGACCAAAGCAAAGATCCCCAATTTATGCTTCTGATCCTTAATGTTAACAAAAAAAACCTAAATTATTTTATCTTAGTGTGTCTCCAGATGGGTTAAGAGAAGACCCTCGATGTTGGGGGTTCAATAACAGCCTCTATTTCCTGTTATTATTAATATTGTTGATAATAATAGTATCGTTAAGAATAGAGTAATTTAAGTGTTTTAATTGCATTTGAATATTTTCACATTTACATTGTCGTTGTAAATTGTCCTCATGAATGTTTATGTTAAACGTAAACATTTTTTATTTTAGGATGTATATCTGACAGGCTGTTTCTTCTCCGGTCAATCATGTGATCAATCACTAGTCCAATGTGTCTCGTTGTTCACGCCCAGAAAACAACGTTTATCCTGTGATATTAAATAAATCCAGGCCGGTGTCTCTGTGTTGTCGGCCGGTTTTGGCTCCTTTACCTCGACAGTTGGTTTAACATGTTTGCGTAGCTGCATTTAAAATAACACACAGCTCATATTGCACACTGAAGAAGAAATAAAACACCCTTTGCTGTATAATTCAGCAGCTCTCATGTCCAGCTTCGCTCTCTTTACAATTAGCATAATATTGAGAAAAATAAGCAGCCCTCTAAATAAAAGTTCAGCTCCCAGAGCAGGTTTGTGTTTCTGATAGCGTACAGATCAGTTTTCCTCGTGTACACGTCCTCCTGCTCGTCGTCTTTCAACAAAATGTCCAGTGACGGTGTCTCACCTGCTTCTGCTCTTTGTTCTCACTACATATTATCATCATGTGATTGTCTGTGGTGTTTAAACAACACTTGGGCCCTGTCAGTTGTTTTAATTGATTACTTCCATTATCTGTAAATGAGTTTCTCAATTGAAAATATTGACAAAAGGTCCATTCTAGCTTCCCACAGGTGCATAGTCACGCGTTCAGCTTAGTCTAAAAGCAAAAAATATTCAGTTTAATCTCTTATCTGAGATAGAAAATCCAGCTGGAACCAGAAATGTGTTTGACATGAATTAAATCAATAATTAAAACAGTTGAAGAATATTTGTCTGACTGACTCTCGATAAAACTGTGGTAAATGTGCCACTTCTGAACCAGTCAGTCAGAGCAGTGAAGTGAACGACTGGTGTTTCCAGATGTGATGACAGAGCTGCTGTGGTTTCACCTTCACGCTCACAACCTGACAACTCAGATTCTTCTCAGACGGTGGAAGCGACTGAACGAAGTGTTGAGCATGAAGGTGAAAGCTCGGAGCCGGATCCGTGTCACTTATCAGATATGAAACAGTTGGGAATGAACTTGGTCGTAGCTGTGAGAAAGGCACGCCAACTTCCACTAACACCTTCTCCTCCCTCATCCTCTCTGGCGTTGGCATCAGATATCTGTGTTGGCCTTTGGGGGCGTGGCTACGTGTGGTGGATCTCGTGGAACATGAGCTCGCGAGGGATGGGCGTCTCGGCTCCGTATACCTTGGAGGCGCGGTGCTCGAACGCCGACACCATCTGCTTCACCACCTGGTCGAAGAAGACGTGAGCGAGCTGAGAGTGGATGAGGGAACGGAACTCGAAGGAGATCTGAGGAAGTAGCCGAGAGGATAAAGTTAGCAGCTGAATTTCACACAGTTCACACATCAGAGGGTCGGCACAGAAACACAACACCTGCAGCTGCACACACGCCAACTCTGACACGAGGAAGAACCAGCACAGGATCAGAAGAGGACAAACAACAACCGTCTGCCGACATGAGCTCCAGAGACTGTCTGGACAAAGGGATCCGGAGATTCTCCCGAGTTTGTCTTTCACATATGAAGACAAAGGCAGGACATCACAAATAAATTCCTCTGCCGGCCTCAGCTTTATTATTAAAAGCTCTCAAAGCTCGTTGACTTTTCAAGTTTACGTCTTCATCTGTGTCTTCTACGTGTGCAGCTCCTCTTTTTCATCCTGAGATATTTGTATTTTTTTAGTTTTGTTAAGTTTTGCACCTGTTCCGGGTTTGGAAACATAACAAACACGTCCACTCGCTCACGGTGAATCCTCCGGATTATCTCCCGCTGTTTGCTCCCTCTGACAATATCCAGAGTTTTTACTTTGAAGCTAGCAGGAGAAATTCCGGAGAATGTCTGGAGCCTCTGACTCAGACGTTTGGGTTCTAACATAAAACCACAACCTCTCCCTCTTTTTCGAGGACACTTAGACTAACACTTCATTCTGATTCTGATTGATTCTCAATTTAAAACCATTCTGGATCCAAAAATACGAGCAACTCAGCATGAAATAATCTTAGATCTTTATTCTTCTAGTATGAATAGATAATAGAGAAATGTTAAAGATCTTGATCCCTTTTTTTCTCCCACCAATTCTTGTTCAACCTCTCACAAATCTTTTTACAGGTTTGACTTCTACAGCAAGAGCTTCTACTTACTCCAAAATCCACGGTGCAAGTGCGAGGGTAACCCGGGAGACCGGGGCTGAAGCGCCATACCGTCTCCAAGTGGTTGAAGAGTTTCCCGTCTGAACAGGACGCCTGAAAGGAAACAAAAACACATTCACTACATCTGGCCTGTTGGCAAGAACCAGAACGTTAGTCCAAGTGTTTGGTGATTCTGACTTAGATCACTGAATCTGAACAGGCCTCAACAAGAAGAGAAATAAGTTCAGGATCATTTAGCTGACGTGGGCTGGGAGGCAGTGCCGTACCTTGACCAGGTGGGGGCGTACTGTAGTGACAAGAGAGTTGTAGTTCTCCACCACGGGAGGAAAGCCCACGCTGAGTTTGGCCTTGCAGAAACCAGCTCGCCGAAACACCACGTCAGATTTCTTACACCAGGGGACAAAGAGGCGGTAGTTCTCCACGCCGGCCACCACTTCATATATCTCCTGCATGGAATACCTGAGGAGTGAAGGACGAGAGGAACCAGTCGTTAGCTCCGGTCTGCAAATACCAACACGCAGGGCTGCACGTCAGGAGGCAGAGGAAGGTCAGCGCCTGGGACATAACACCAAACAAGACTGACACCACTCACGACCCGGTTACATGTTCAACTAGGTCAGAAACAAACAGACAGAAAGAGAGGGAGGGAGGAGAAAGAGAGGAGAAACTAAATGAAGACAAGATGTAGTGAATGAGAGACAGATTATACGACTGGTGTTGTGTAAGTGCATCAGTCCAGTTGAGGGGAAATAGCTCGCTGCTGCTTGAGTCTATTTATACAGCAGATTTAGTGATTATGACCTCTCTATGGAACAGAGGAGGACATTCAGTGCGTCACACAGAGACACATACGTCAGGTCTCAGAACATGAACTCATGTCTGAAGATAGGATTTTAGTTTGTGTTATTTTGTGATCATGAATCATCAATAAACAGTTTTTATTGTTACAAGCAAAGTTTACTATAAGCAGGTGTGAATCATTTAGGCTCAATATAAGGATTCCTTATATTTTAACTGGTTTTTGAAGGATTAGTGTAATGATGAGAAGCCAAATCCTCCGCCCTTGTTCTATGCAAAAATAGATTTGAATTATTTGTAATGGTGCAGTGCCCGTTGTAAACCTGTCTGTTTGGAATGTGCTGCTGGGAATGCCTCTACAGAGGGCTCGTCAACTGTTTATTATTATATCATAAATGGCACCAAATTCAAAACTGCATTTCCTTGGACCCTTAACAATACTCGTGCCAAGTGTGAAGGTAATGAGATGATGAGATATGTGCTCCTCAGACAGAGATTCATGGAATAAGTAGATAGAAGCCTGCGACAAGGAACTAATTCCTCCTCCCTCGTTTTGTGCAAAAGTAGATTTAAAAGTATTTTTACTATTGATCTTTCCTTCAGTAATATGCAAATGTTGCAGCAAGATACTCTGTGGATAATACCGAAGCCCACACATGTACGTGTATATAAGTGTGAGGCAGTTCAGTCTCTTTGAATGAGGGAGCAGGAAAGCTGTTTGATTGGTTGCTGTTGGTGGGCGTGTTGTGGTTGTTGCTATATCAATGGTGCCAGTGGGAAGCATCAGACATGCCCACCATCAAGCTTTGAGGTTACACGTCAGAGTGAGTTCTCTGAGTCGCAGAGTAATAAAGTCACAGAGTCACAGTAAAACACAACGTCCTGCAGACAGAGAACCATCCTCGCTCTTTATCCCACGACATTCACAGCTGGTAACTTGTGGTCAGTAACCAGCAGCGCCACCAGATCAATTTCCTGATCCACAGCCACAGATGATATATCAGAGAACAACCTTCTGAGGCCACATGACAAAAGTACTGTCGGGTCAATGTCAGACCGGGTGTGAAAATCCCTCCCAGGAGATGTGACCACGAGCAGAAACATCTTCACCACCCGCAGCAGAATGTGTCTCCAGTGACGAGTTGTGGTCAGAACTCGGAGTACGGACGCTAACACCGAGTCTAATTGAAACCAGACTCACCCGATGATGCGTCTCTCCGAGTACTCCTTCTTCTTGGAGAAGGTGTCAGCCAGGTTGAAGAAGCTGCGGGCCGGCACCACGACGCCACGCCCTGACGTGGCCGCACTCAGGAGGGGGGGCACCCGAGTCATCAGGATCCCACATGACGACAGATACCTGGTCAGAAAACAAACCAACAGGGTCAGGAAACTGGTGCTGAAGGGATCTGACACACGATACAGTTTATACATACAACACTTCTCCAGCTTTTGTCATTTATATAAAACAGGTGAACATGAAAAGCCAGGAAACCAGAACAGAACAAGGTCAGGGACGCTTCATGGACTACAAGAACCTGAGACCTAAAACCTTTAATAAATACAGTCTAGGTCTCAAACCACCTGGACTCACGCTGTCCTGTTTGACTTCCTGTCTGCCTTCACCTCTCTATGTATAGGCCTCTATTCAGCCTGAGGGAGAAGCTGCAGATTTAGATTATTGATCATATTGACTTCACTGTATCACAACCACATAATTATTATTAAAAGCTGAAGAGTCTGGCACACTCAGCCTGCATATTAGCTGATGTCCAACTGAAAAACTATTTTACTAACTTATTAACAAACTGAGTCCTGGATGACAAATCACCACTTTACTGGAGCAAATGTAAAAAAAAAAAAAAAAGGACTTGACTGACAATCGACTAATTGATTAATATACAAATCCTGAGTCAGTTCCTCCCTGACACCATGACTGGACGGACTCGTTAATCCGGGACGGGTCACTGAAGTTCATGAACCAACTTGAGTCACGCTGCTGGTGACAGAAGCCTCCTGCTGAGTTCTGGCTGTGACCCGGTGTCCCTGGCAGCCGACGGTTTGGAAGCACACGGTGTCTCCAAGTTATATCACCGATTCATCTGATATGATCGTGGGGGAAATAGAATTGCCACTGATTTCTTAGAAGTCGTTATCGAACCCTTATGACACAGAAATATAATTGAGGCTGGATATTTTGTGTTTAACCATCAAATTCAGTTTTAAACAACTAGGAATAGAAAGAAAACACTTTGAGGGGTCAAATGTTATTATTATATTATTATTTATGTCGTGTCATAAACACAGATACCAAAGTCTGTTAAAGGCTCAAATCAGCAGAATTCATGGTTAAATCCTTTGTGTTCTACATCAAACCTAGTGTGTGCTTGTCGTAATGTGGTCATTATGTGGTTTGAATTCGTGTTGCATCACAGGTCTCTCCAAAGAAAGTAAATTCACTACAACCTGAAACGTGATCCAGCTGACACATGGCAGGGACCTAAAACTGGCGAGCCCTCTCTGGTGTGTGGTTACAGTACGGTTGAGAAATCCCTCTTCAGAGGACAGCGTGCACGAGGTCTGACCCCGACTCCATGCAGACGCAGGGCACAGCCAGCATGTGACACAAAGTGCATTTCAATCTGAATGTTACAAGCTCAGACAAGTTTAATGAGGAAACTTCTTCAACCAACTGTGCAGACCATCTCCCTTTTCCCTGAGAAACACGAACAGGCAATGTGCCGCCTTCTGAACATTGTGCCAGAGGTGAACCTGGACTTCAGTGGTGTTTCCCCTCGGGAGAGAAACGGCAGAATGGTCTAACGTTCACCTGTGAGCTGGCGTGTCGGAGCCACTTCCTCTGCAGGATGTTAAACCTCAGACCACAATGGACGTCAAGAGAAACGACAAATCACGATGCAGAGGAAACAGCTCTTAATGGATTAAACAGCTTTGTGACATATTAACTAATTAAGTACGTGGTCATGGACTTGAATCAAGGTGTAGCTGTACCTAATAAACTGCTAATTGAGTGCAATCATACTATTACAGCTGTTGTTTGCCACATTACTTTTCATTATCTTGTTATCCAATCACGAGTGACCACATCAGGAGTTATAGCTTTTGATAAATATATTCAAAAACACTTTTAAAAGACCCTGAAAATTGTACTTCAATGAAAGTGGTAAGCTGCATTCCAGCACTTATGAACAGTATTACTTAACTTGAATTACCTCTGTTTTGTATGTTATTACAGCTCATTATTAGTTATCTGTGTACACGACAGCATTAACAAACACTTTAAGTTACATTTAAGTTTGTGTGAAACTTTTATAGAAATATATATATAGATATAGATTAACTGTTTATACCGTTAAATACAGTGGGTTTTAAGGGTTAGCTAGTGTTGAGTTAAGTGTTTATTTAAATGAGGGAAGAACTGAAGCCCATCTGACGGTAGTTGCGGACGCATGTGAGTGACGTAAGTGAGTGACGCATGTTGTGAGACCCGGAGATGCATTAAAGCGAGCTGAGTGGATTTACACAGAGAACATCATAGACTAGATTTCTCGTTCGACAGAGCCGGACGTCACCACATGGCGGCCATCTTGCTACGGGGCATCTCGCTCACCCATAACATAGTGTTGCTAGTGGTAAATAACCATAACTTACTCAATTTTCAACCGATTTTGAAACGGTTTGGTTTGTTACCAACACAATGTTATCGGTGAGCGAGCTGCCCCCTAGCAAGATGACGTCCGGCTCCGTTGGCCGGCAACGCAGACGAGACATCTAGTGTCTATGGAGAACATCCCCAGGTGGAGGAGGACCCAATCTACTGAAAGTGAATGTACTCACACTATAACAGCGCAGTTTAACCACATTATCTTCCAGCATCTGGAGAAACAGCTGTGGATAAAGACATTAATAACAAAGCATTGCACCACTTGTTTACAGTATTTATCCGTATTTATAACTTCTCCCTTGAAGCCTTGTTTACAAGTTCTCACTCAGTTTCTAACAGTTGATTAAAGTGTTTTTTTAAAGTGTTAGCATGTGAGCTGGTGTCATGTGGACATGTCACCAGCTGGTTCTGGTTCTGATCCAGAATAAAACTTTAACTTGTGAAGTTTCCATCGACTTCAGCTCGGAAAGTTCTGCTGGATCCGAACCTTCAGGCACTTTCCAGGCGGACCGTGGATCTGAGGAGAGTCTTTACCTGACGTGGGTCCTGCTCGGAGCTTCTCTGCTCACGGATTGTCTCAGCACCTGAGCGACTCTCCTCAGGCTTCCTCTCGCCATCTTCCTCTTCTTCCTCCTCTTCTTCTTCTTCTTCTTCTTCTTCTTCTTCTTCTTCTTCTTCTTCTTCTTCTTCTTCTTCTTCTTCTTCTTCTTCTTCTTCTTCTTCTTCTCTCCTGACAGCAGCAGCTCCTGGGTCACCTAGACCCGCCCACTCTCACGTACCCGCCCCGGTCTCGGCCTCCCATTGGATAATGCAGCCTCACTAAGCGCTCCCCATTGGTCGGTTCTGCCTTCCGTCACAGAGGCAGCTGCTGACGTCAGTGCCAGGCGCGTTCATGCACGAGGACGCGCGGGAATGTCACGAGATGTTGGCTCGGGTTGCAGAGGTTTAAAGGGAGAGTTCACTATACTGAACTCTTCTTTATTTATCTATACTATACTACTGTACTATACTAAACTATTCTTTTCATATACTATACTACTGTACTATACTGAACTATTCTTTATTATACTATACTACTGTACTATACTAAACGCAGCCATACTATACTACGCTAAACTATACTGTACTATATAATATTCTTTACCATACTATGCTATACTATACTAAACTATAATACTATGCTGTACTATACTAAACTAGACCATACCATACTATCCTAAACGAGACCATACTATACTATGGTAAACTATACTGTACTATAAAATATTCTTTACCATACTATGCTATACTATACTAAACTATACTATACTATAATACTATGCTGTACTATACTAAACTAGACCATACGATGCTATACTATCCTAAACAAGACCATACTATACTATACTACGCTAAACTATACTGTACTATATAATATTCTTTACCATACTATACTAAACTATACTATACTATAATACTATGCTGTACTATACTAAACTAGGCCATACCATGCTATACTATCCTAAACGAGACCATACTATACGTTACCAAGGTAAGAACTTGATTGGGAGACAGGGGGTGAAAGAGGAGAGCGAAGGGGATGAAGATGAAGATGATGGAAATGAAGTTATGGAAGAAAGATCAGAAAATGAAGAGCGTATGTCATCTGTCTTTTGTGTAAAGTAGTTGACAAAGTGGCTTGGTAGAAGGGAGGAAGGAGGAGGGGGTCTGGGGGGGTCAAGGAGGTTGGAAGAGATGGTGAAGAGTTTTTTGGGGTTAGAAAATGAGGATTGAATTGCAGTTTGGTAAAAAGTGGTTTTGATTTGGTTTTGGCTGCAGAAATAGAGACAGAAAATGAGGCAGAGAAGGTCGTCCGGGTACTTAGATTTCCGCCATTTCCTTTCTGATGCTCGCATAGTGGCTCTGTCGGCACCATAGACTGGTCGGCACGATGCATGAGTGAGAAGGAGTCAGTGGAAGGGAGGGCTGATAAAACAGAGGAGGCTAGCAAGGCAGGAGAGAGGGAACGAATGTTGCGACGGACAGGTACAGACTCTGTTGATGTGGTAGGGTTGTCATTTTCAGATAGTGGGAGAGAGTACGAGATATAGAAGTGGTCGGAGACATGAAGTGGGGTTACAGTGAGGTTAGATGTTGAACAGTTTCTGGTGAAAATAAAGTCAAGGTGGTTACCGGCTTTGTGAGTAGGAGGGGGAGGACTGAGTGAGAGAGCAAAAGAAGACAGTAAAAGTAATAGGTCAGTTGACTTGTCTGTGTGGATGCTAAAGTCACCCAGGAGGATAAGTGCAGGGCCGTTTTCTGGGAAGTTTGACAGGAGGACGTCTAATTCCTCCAAAAATCTCCCAGAGCACCTGGTGGACGGTAGAGAACAACGATAGTTAATTGTACCGAATGAGTAACTGTCACAGCATGAAATTCAAAAGAAGTTGGGGTAAAAAGCGGGTAGAAAGAAAAACTCCATTTGCGGGAAAAACTCCAAGTAGTCCAGTAGTACGATGGCCAAGTCAAAATGCACACAATCGCATCCAATTTACAACTTGGGTGCAATAAAATAATGTCTATTGTCTAATATTATTATTATTATGATGATGATGATGATGTAAAAATTATAATATTGTTTAATGTAATATTTACCAGATGAACATCTAGCAACAAACTATTTCTATTTTACAGTTTTTCTCAATTGGTTTGACTCATTTCACGAAACAGAAATTACATTCTCAGAGCACTAAGTGCAATTGGCAAAATAGCCTATATGGTTCAGCACAACTACATGGATCACCTTCAAAAGGTCATATCTCACCCAAAACAGTTAACTCAAGCTTCAAAACCAAATCATTTTCTCATATAAATAGTCAGTGCCCCCAAAATGAAAAGTTCCTTCTCGATTGCTGTGGCTCATCTCTCGGGGGGAAAAAGGACATTCTCCAAGGTTTAAATACATTTGCCAAAATAACCTGGATGGTTCAGCAAAACTCCATGGCACACCTGCAAAAGGTCATATCTCTCCCAAAACAGACAACTCATCAGTCAAAACTAAATCCTTTTCTCATACAAATAGTCAGTGCCCCCAAAATGAAAAGTCCCTTTGGCATTGTTTAAACACTACAGGTCAAAATGTTTAGATGTTTTGTCAGTGTGGCAGTGGACCATAGAAATATCCCTCATGTGCACATTTCAATCTTGGCTCAGTCCTTTGACACTGAATGGTTTCAGTAGATGTTTTCTTTCCAGAATACTATGTGTAAACAGAAAAAAGATTAATTCAAGGTTTCACATAAAATACTTTATTGCAGTCATACAGCCATGGAAATTGTTACAGTAATTGCCATACATTGTGGTTACAGTAACAGAAAATGTGTACAGCACAACATACTGTGGGACAATAAGCACATCAAAACTTAAATAAGTTATAGCCTTCACTAACAACACATACAGTAACAAACTAAAGTAAAGCTGGAGTTTCACTAGTTTTCATCCTCACTCTCCTGCTCATCCTCGCGCTCACGTCTGTCTGGCCACAGTTTTTCATCAACCTCACATCTGATGTTCTCCCTTGCTATGCAACGGGGGAAGAATCGGCGTGCATGCTGCAACCATCCCTGACACTGCTCTGCTGTGACATCACCACAAGCAGCATCCATTGCCTGGAGAAAGGACCTCTTGTTTTGAGCCCGATGCTCATAGACCCTCCACCTCCATGCAGATAAAAACTCCTCGATAGGATTGAGGAATGGGGAGTAAGGTGATAAGAGCACCATCAGCATTCTTGGATGGGCAGTGAGCCACGCCCTGATGAGCGGGCCACGGTGGAAGCTTACATTGTCCCACACAATGAAAAATGTGTGGGAATAGACACTATTACCATTTGTATTTACTTGTTTACTTTGACTTTAGTTCAATAAATTTGAATACTACAGTTAACTCTACCATCAATAATTCCATAGTTGACTGACCACATACCTGTTTTCCCTGCGGAATGTTTGGATGATGGAGGACACTGTAGAGCGTGGCACATTAGGCTGAACTCGACGACCTTCCTCTGCCATTGTGAGGCCATGGTTGACCACATGGTCCACAAGTGTAGCCCGAATTTCATTTGGCACAAATTGTTGTCTTCGTCCTCCTCGGCCTCTTCCCCCTTCTCCACCACCACGCACCCTTGCTCCTCTTCCTCTTCTTCCTCGAGCAGGCAGTTGCCCTTGGTTGTTTCCCTGGCCAGGTGCTTCCAGGTTCATAAATTGTACTGAACTTGGTCAAGCTCTAGATATTTGATGGAAGCATTTATTCCCTGGATAGCACCTGTCAGCTAATTAAACTTACTGTGTGATTGGTGATCGGATGTGTGAAACTCCCCCTTGATTAGTAAAGTTCTAGTTGCACCTGAAAATTAGGCCGATGATCCAAGAGATCCATATTACAGTATATACCATGATGTTTTTCATGGTATTATGTGCCTGAAAGATTTTGACATTGGAGTGAACTATTGTGCAGGTGATGATATAAACAATGAAATTATGCCAACATGTTCTGCAGAGAACAACCACTTGACTGAGAAGCAACATTCAGTTTAGACCAGCAAGATATGTTCAATTGGTAATTGGGCTAACTGAAGGCAATTGTACCTAACCGTTTGCAAGGTGTCCTAAATCATATGAAAATTGTGCTTGTCATGTGCAAGGCTGTGCTAATACAACTGCAATTTGATTAAAGGAATGAGATATTCCAATCTGTTGTGAACAAGTGCCCAGTGGTTTGGAGGTTTGCACGTGTAGTTTTGAGAATGTCATTTCTGTTTCGTGAAATGAGCCAAACCAATTGAGAAAAACTGTAATATGGTACTTTTAGACAGTTACAGGTGTGGGTCTCATCCATCAGTAAGGCATGTGTGTATAACAAGAAAAGGTTGTTCAAACAAACTTACCTTATGTGTGACTTTATTTTAATGATTTAAACTAATATACCATCAAATGTATAAGGGGTTTAAGATTACAATTATTTTTTATCATCACAGTTAAATAACAAAGTCATGAGATTTAAATTCCATGTTATTCTAATTTGATCTGACCTATAAAGCAGGTTTTTGCCTATAAAATAAATAATATGGATGTAATGCTGTTGGTTCACCACAAGAGGGAGTCCAACGCCTGCAGTTCCCCTCTCCTGTGGGACAATGGCCATCTGCTGTCGTATCACGGTACTGCACCCTAGAAAAACACCTATAAATTATTATTATTAAACAGCAGAGTTGACCCTTCCTGCTCAGGGACCTGCAGCCATAAGTCATACACCACTACCTGGACATTCAGACACAGGCCAATTGGACAGTAAAAATTATAATAATGTTAAACAATGTAATATTTACCAGACGAACATCTAGCTACAAACTATTTTTTTTTTAACATGGTACTTTTAGACAGTTACAGGTGTGGGTCTCATCCATCAGTTAGGCATGTGTGTATAACAAGAAAAGATTGTTCAAACAAATGTACCTTATGTGTGACTTTATTTTAATGATTAAAATAATGATTTAAACTAATGCACCTCAAATGAATAAGGAGTTTAAGATTACAATTTTTTTTAATCATCACAGTTAATAAAACAAAGCCATGAGATTTAAATTCCACATTATTCTCATTTTATCTGACCTATAAAGCAGGTTTTTTCCTATAAAATAAATAATATGGATGTAATGCTGATGGTCCACCACAAGAGGGAGCCCGGCAGCAGCAGTTCCCCTCTCCTGTGGGACAATGGCCATCTGCTGTCGTATCACGGTACTGCACCCTAGATTTTTTTTTATAAATGCTTATTATTAAACAGCAGAGTTGACCCTTCCTAGTCAGGGACCTGCAGCCAGAAGTCATACACCATTACCTGGACATTCAGACACAGGCCAATTTTGACAGTAAAAATTATAATATTGATTAACAATGTAATATTTACCAGATGAACATCTAGCAACAAACTATTTCTATTTTAGTATGGTACTTTTAGACAGTTACAGGTGTGGGTCTCATCCATCAGTAAGGTATGTGTGTATAACAAGAAAAGATTGTTCAAACAAACTTACCTTATATGTGACTTTATTTTAATGATTTAGACTAATGCACCATCAAATGAATAAGGGATTTAAGATTACAATTATTTGTTATCATCACAGTTAATAAAACAAAGTCATGAGATTTAAATTCCATGTTATTCTCATTTGATCTGACCTATAAAGCAGGTTTTTGCCTATAAAATAAATAATATGGATGTAATGCTGTTGGTTCACCACAAGAGGGAGTCCAACACCTGCAGTTCCCCTCTCCTGTTCGACAATGGCCATCTGCTGTCGTATCACGGTACTGCACCCTAGAAAAAAACCTATAAATTATTATTATTAAACAGCAGAGTTGACCCTTCCTGCTCAGGGACCTGCAGCCATAAGTCATACACCATTACCTGGACATTCAGACACAGGCCAATTGGACAGTAAAAATTATAATAATGTTAAACAATGTTATATTTACCAGACGAACATCTAGCTACAAACTATTTTTTTTTTAACATGGTACTTTTAGACAGTTACAGGTGTTGGTCTCATCCATCAGTTAGGCATGTGTGTATAACAAGAAAAGATTGTTCAAACAAATGTACCTTATGTGTGACTTTATTTTAATTATTAAAATAATGATTTAAACTAATGAACCTCAAATGAACAAGGAGTTTAAGATTACAATTTTTTTTAATCATCACAGTTAATAAAACAAAGCCATGAGATTTAAATTCCACATTATTCTCATTTTATCTGACCTATAAAGCAGGTTTTTTCCTATAAAATAAATAATATGGATGTAATGCTGATGGTCCACCACAAGAGGGAGCCCGGCAGCAGCAGTTCCCCTCTCCTGTGGGACAATGGCCATCTGCTGTCGTATCACGGTACTGCACCCTAGATTTTTTTTTATAAATGCTTATTATTAAACAGCAGAGTTGACCCTTCCTAGTCAGGGACCTGCAGCCAGAAGTCATACACCATTACCTGGACATTCAGACACAGGCCCATTTTGACAGTAAAAATTATAATATTGATTAACAATGTAATATTTACCAGATGAACATCTAGCAACAAACTATTTCTATTTTAGTATGGAACTTTTAGACAGTTACAGGTGTGGGTCTCATCCATCAGTAAGGTATGTGTGTATAACAAGAAAAGGTTGTTCAAACAAACTTACCTTATATGTGACTTTATTTTAATGATTTAGACTAATGCACCATCAAATGAATAAGGGGTTTAAGATTACAATTATTTGTTATCATCACAGTTAATAAACAAAGTCATGAGATTTAAATTCCATGTTATTCTCATTTGATCTGACCTATAAAGCAGGTTTTTGCCTATAAAATAAATAATATGGATGTAATGCTGTTGGTTCACCACAAGAGGGAGTCCAACACCTGCAGTTCCCCTCTCCTGTGGGACAATGGCCATCTGCTGTCGTATCACGGTACTGCACCCTAGAAAAAAACCTATAAATTATTATTATTAAACAGCAGAGTTGACCCTTCCTGCTCAGGGACCTGCAGCCATAAGTCATACACCACTACCTGGACATTCAGACACAGGCCAATTGGACAGTAAAAATTATAATAATGTTAAACAATGTAATATTTACCAGACGAACATCTAGCTACAAACTATTTTTTTTTTAACATGGTACTTTTAGACAGTAACAGGGGTGGGTCTCATCCATCAGTTAGGCATGTGTGTATAACAAGAAAAGATTGTTCAAACAAATGTACCTTATGTGTGACTTTATTTTAATTATTAAAATAATGATTTAAACTAATGAACCTCAAATGAACAAGGAGTTTAAGATTACAATTTTTTTTAATCATCACAGTTAATAAAACAAAGCCATGAGATTTAAATTCCACATTATTCTCATTTTATCTGACCTATAAAGCAGGTTTTTTCCTATAAAATAAATAATATGGATGTAATGCTGATGGTCCACCACAAGAGGGAGCCCGGCAGCAGCAGTTCCCCTCTCCTGTGGGACAATGGCCATCTGCTGTCGTATCACGGTACTGCACCCTAGATTTTTTTTTATAAATGCTTATTATTAAACAGCAGAGTTGACCCTTCCTGCTCAGGGACCTGCAGCCAGAAGTCATACACCATTACCTGGACATTCAGACACAGGCCAATTTTGACAGTAAAAATTATAATATTGATTAACAATGTAATATTTACCAGATGAACATCTAGCAACAAACTATTTCTATTTTAGTATGGAACTTTTAGACAGTTACAGGTGTGGGTCTCATCCATCAGTAAGGTATGTGTGTATAACAAGAAAAGATTGTTCAAACAAACTTACCTTATATGTGACTTTATTTTAATGATTTAGACTAATGCACCATCAAATGAATAAGGGGTTTAAGATTACAATTATTTGTTATCATCACAGTTAATAAAACAAAGTCATGAGATTTAAATTCCATGTTATTCTCATTTGATCTGACCTATAAAGCAGGTTTTTGCCTATAAAATAAATAATATGGATGTAATGCTGTTGGTTCACCACAAGAGGGAGTCCAACACCTGCAGTTCCCCTCTCCTGTGGGACAATGGCCATCTGCTGTCGTATCACGGTACTGCACCCTAGAAAAAAACCTATAAATTATTATTATTAAACAGCAGAGTTGACCCTTCCTGCTCAGGGACCTGCAGCCATAAGTCATACACCACTACCTGGACATTCAGACACAGGCCAATTGGACAGTAAAAATTATAATAATGTTAAACAATGTAATATTTACCAGACGAACATCTAGCTACAAACTATTTTTTTTTTAACATGGTACTTTTAGACAGTTACAGGTGTGGGTCTCATCCATCAGTTAGGCATGTGTGTATAACAAGAAAAGATTGTTCAAACAAATGTACCTTATGTGTGACTTTATTTTAATGATTAAAATAATGATTTAAACTAATGCACCTCAAATGAATAAGGAGTTTAAGATTACAATTTTTTTTAATCATCACAGTTAATAAAACAAAGCCATGAGATTTAAATTCCACATTATTCTCATTTTATCTGACCTATAAAGCAGGTTTTTTCCTATAAAATAAATAATATGGATGTAATGCTGATGGTCCACCACAAGAGGGAGCCCGGCAGCAGCAGTTCCCCTCTCCTGTGGGACAATGGCCATCTGCTGTCGTATCACGGTACTGCACCCTAGATTTTTTTTTATAAATGCTTATTATTAAACAGCAGAGTTGACCCTTCCTAGTCAGGGACCTGCAGCCAGAAGTCATACACCATTACCTGGACATTCAGACACAGGCCAATTTTGACAGTAAAAATTATAATATTGATTAACAATGTAATATTTACCAGATGAACATCTAGCAACAAACTATTTCTATTTTAGTATGGTACTTTTAGACAGTTACAGGTGTGGGTCTCATCCATCAGTAAGGTATGTGTGTATAACAAGAAAAGATTGTTCAAACAAACTTACCTTATATGTGACTTTATTTTAATGATTTAGACTAATGCACCATCAAATGAATAAGGGATTTAAGATTACCATTATTTGTTATCATCACAGTTAATAAAACAAAGTCATGAGATTTAAATTCCATGTTATTCTCATTTGATCTGACCTATAAAGCAGGTTTTTGCCTATAAAATAAATAATATGGATGTAATGCTGTTGGTTCACCACAAGAGGGAGTCCAACACCTGCAGTTCCCCTCTCCTGTTCGACAATGGCCATCTGCTGTCGTATCACGGTACTGCACCCTAGAAAAAAACCTATAAATTATTATTATTAAACAGCAGAGTTGACCCTTCCTGCTCAGGGACCTGCAGCCATAAGTCATACACCATTACCTGGACATTCAGACACAGGCCAATTGGACAGTAAAAATTATAATAATGTTAAACAATGTTATATTTACCAGACGAACATCTAGCTACAAACTATTTTTTTTTTAACATGGTACTTTTAGACAGTTACAGGTGTTGGTCTCATCCATCAGTTAGGCATGTGTGTATAACAAGAAAAGATTGTTCAAACAAATGTACCTTATGTGTGACTTTATTTTAATTATTAAAATAATGATTTAAACTAATGAACCTCAAATGAACAAGGAGTTTAAGATTACAATTTTTTTTAATCATCACAGTTAATAAAACAAAGCCATGAGATTTAAATTCCACATTATTCTCATTTTATCTGACCTATAAAGCAGGTTTTTTCCTATAAAATAAATAATATGGATGTAATGCTGATGGTCCACCACAAGAGGGAGCCCGGCAGCAGCAGTTCCCCTCTCCTGTGGGACAATGGCCATCTGCTGTCGTATCACGGTACTGCACCCTAGATTTTTTTTTATAAATGCTTATTATTAAACAGCAGAGTTGACCCTTCCTAGTCAGGGACCTGCAGCCAGAAGTCATACACCATTACCTGGACATTCAGACACAGGCCCATTTTGACAGTAAAAATTATAATATTGATTAACAATGTAATATTTACCAGATGAACATCTAGCAACAAACTATTTCTATTTTAGTATGGAACTTTTAGACAGTTACAGGTGTGGGTCTCATCCATCAGTAAGGTATGTGTGTATAACAAGAAAAGGTTGTTCAAACAAACTTACCTTATATGTGACTTTATTTTAATGATTTAGACTAATGCACCATCAAATGAATAAGGGGTTTAAGATTACAATTATTTGTTATCATCACAGTTAATAAACAAAGTCATGAGATTTAAATTCCATGTTATTCTCATTTGATCTGACCTATAAAGCAGGTTTTTGCCTATAAAATAAATAATATGGATGTAATGCTGTTGGTTCACCACAAGAGGGAGTCCAACACCTGCAGTTCCCCTCTCCTGTGGGACAATGGCCATCTGCTGTCGTATCACGGTACTGCACCCTAGAAAAAAACCTATAAATTATTATTATTAAACAGCAGAGTTGACCCTTCCTGCTCAGGGACCTGCAGCCATAAGTCATACACCACTACCTGGACATTCAGACACAGGCCAATTGGACAGTAAAAATTATAATAATGTTAAACAATGTAATATTTACCAGACGAACATCTAGCTACAAACTATTTTTTTTTTAACATGGTACTTTTAGACAGTAACAGGGGTGGGTCTCATCCATCAGTTAGGCATGTGTGTATAACAAGAAAAGATTGTTCAAACAAATGTACCTTATGTGTGACTTTATTTTAATTATTAAAATAATGATTTAAACTAATGAACCTCAAATGAACAAGGAGTTTAAGATTACAATTTTTTTTAATCATCACAGTTAATAAAACAAAGCCATGAGATTTAAATTCCACATTATTCTCATTTTATCTGACCTATAAAGCAGGTTTTTTCCTATAAAATAAATAATATGGATGTAATGCTGATGGTCCACCACAAGAGGGAGCCCGGCAGCAGCAGTTCCCCTCTCCTGTGGGACAATGGCCATCTGCTGTCGTATCACGGTACTGCACCCTAGATTTTTTTTTATAAATGCTTATTATTAAACAGCAGAGTTGACCCTTCCTGCTCAGGGACCTGCAGCCAGAAGTCATACACCATTACCTGGACATTCAGACACAGGCCAATTTTGACAGTAAAAATTATAATATTGATTAACAATGTAATATTTACCAGATGAACATCTAGCAACAAACTATTTCTATTTTAGTATGGAACTTTTAGACAGTTACAGGTGTGGGTCTCATCCATCAGTAAGGTATGTGTGTATAACAAGAAAAGATTGTTCAAACAAACTTACCTTATATGTGACTTTATTTTAATGATTTAGACTAATGCACCATCAAATGAATAAGGGGTTTAAGATTACAATTATTTGTTATCATCACAGTTAATAAAACAAAGTCATGAGATTTAAATTCCATGTTATTCTCATTTGATCTGACCTATAAAGCAGGTTTTTGCCTATAAAATAAATAATATGGATGTAATGCTGTTGGTTCACCACAAGAGGGAGTCCAACACCTGCAGTTCCCCTCTCCTGTGGGACAATGGCCATCTGCTGTCGTATCACGGTACTGCACCCTAGAAAAAAACCTATAAATTATTATTATTAAACAGCAGAGTTGACCCTTCCTGCTCAGGGACCTGCAGCCATAAGTCATACACCATTACCTGGACATTCAGACACAGGCCAATTGGACAGTAAAAATTATAATAATGTTAAACAATGTAATATTTACCAGACGAACATCTAGCTACAAACTATTTTTTTTTTAACATGGTACTTTTAGACAGTTACAGGGGTGGGTCTCATCCATCAGTTAGGCATGTGTGTATAACAAGAAAAGATTGTTCAAACAAATGTACCTTATGTGTGACTTTATTTTAATTATTAAAATAATGATTTAAACTAATGAACCTCAAATGAACAAGGAGTTTAAGATTACAATTTTTTTTAATCATCACAGTTAATAAAACAAAGCCATGAGATTTAAATTCCACATTATTCTCATTTTATCTGACCTATAAAGCAGGTTTTTTCCTATAAAATAAATAATATGGATGTAATGCTGATGGTCCACCACAAGAGGGAGCCCGGCAGCAGCAGTTCCCCTCTCCTGTGGGACAATGGCCATCTGCTGTCGTATCACGGTACTGCACCCTAGATTTTTTTTTATAAATGCTTATTATTAAACAGCAGAGTTGACCCTTCCTAGTCAGGGACCTGCAGCCAGAAGTCATACACCATTACCTGGACATTCAGACACAGGCCAATTTTGACAGTAAAAATTATAATATTGATTAACAATGTAATATTTACCAGATGAACATCTAGCAACAAACTATTTCTATTTTAGTATGGAACTTTTAGACAGTTACAGGTGTGGGTCTCATTCATCAGTAAGGTATGTGTGTATAACAAGAAAAGATTGTTCAAACAAACTTACCTTATATGTGACTTTATTTTAATGATTTAGACTAATGCACCATCAAATGAATAAGGGGTTTAAGATTACAATTATTTGTTATCATCACAGTTAATAAAACAAAGTCATGAGATTTAAATTCCATGTTATTCTCATTTGATCTGACCTATAAAGCAGGTTTTTGCCTATAAAATAAATAATATGGATGTAATGCTGTTGTTTCACCACAAGAGGGAGTCCGACAGCTGCAGTTCCCCTCTCCTGTGGGACAATGGCCATCTGCTGTCGTATCACGGTACTGCACCCTAGAAAAAAACCTATAAATTATTATTATTAAACAGCAGAGTTGACCCTTCCTGCTCAGGGACCTGCAGCCATAAGTCATACACCATTACCTGGACATTCAGACACAGGCCAATTGGACAGTAAAAATTATAATAATGTTAAACAATGTAATATTTACCAGATGAACATCTAGCAACAAACTATTTCTATTTTAGTATGGAACTTTTAGACAGTTACAGGTGTGGGTCTCATCCATCAGTAAGGTATGTGTGTATAACAAGAAAAGATTGTTCAAACAAACTTACCTTATATGTGACTTTATTTTAATGATTTAGACTAATGCACCATCAAATGAATAAGGGGTTTAAGATTACAATTATTTGTTATCATCACAGTTAATAAAACAAAGTCATGAGATTTAAATTCCATGTTATTCTCATTTGATCTGACCTATAAAGCAGGTTTTTGCCTATAAAATAAATAATATGGATGTAATGCTGTTGTTTCACCACAAGAGGGAGTCCGACAGCTGCAGTTCCCCTCTCCTGTGGGACAATGGCCATCTGCTGTCGTATCACGGTACTGCACCCTAGAAAAAAACCTATAAATTATTATTATTAAACAGCAGAGTTGACCCTTCCTGCTCAGGGACCTGCAGCCATAAGTCATACACCATTACCTGGACATTCAGACACAGGCCAATTGGACAGTAAAAATTATAATAATGTTAAACAATGTAATATTTACCAGACGAACATCTAGCTACAAACTATTTTTTTTTTAACATGGTACTTTTAGACAGTAACAGGGGTGGGTCTCATCCATCAGTAAGGCATGTGTGTATAACAAGAAAAGATTGTTCAAACAAATGTACCTTATGTGTGACTTTATTTTAATGATTTAAATAATGATTTAAACTAATGCACCTCAAATGAATAAGGAGTTTAAGATTACAATTTTTTTTAATCATCACAGTTATTAAAACAAAGCCATGAGATTTAAATTCCACATTATTCTCATTTGATCTGACCTATAAAGCAGGTTTTTTCCTAAAACATAAATAAAATGGATGTAATGCTGTTGGTCCACCACAAGAGGGAGCCCGACAGCAGCAGTTCCCCTCTCCTGTGGGACAATGGCCATCTGCTGTCGTATCACGGTACTGCACCCTAGAAACCTCTATCAAAATACTTGACTCTATTTACAGGACCAACCCAGAGCCCACCTGGTGACATTTGGACAAAAAAAACAGCTGTGGCTGCTGGTTAATATGTTGTGATCAGGACAACTTGTCAGCAGGGGGCGCTACAGCAGAGCCAGTCTGTCATATGAATAAAAGCTCTAATGAACAATGTTCATGAATCAAATATTTCGCTAAAATATGCACTTGTATGTTTTGCATAGTTCAAGCTTCTAGTCTGTTATATTTTGTTATTGTAGGTTTTTACTTTATCACTGATTTTCTATGTAATCATGAAATAACTTACAGTTACTGCTCATAATCAAAGCATAGAGACAGAACATTATTCACTTTGATTACATATTTCATATTGTCATGATAATTAATACTATAAACTCTTCAAACAAAACGAGTCATTTTTTTTAATTTTATTTAATTTGAAATCACTGTCAGGCAATACATCATCTCCCCTCAGGGGTCCATCCAAATATTGTTAGTTTCCTTCTGGTGATTTTGAAAGTCACTGCCATTGGTCCGCAAGCATTTTACAATAAGGTTACATTTTGGTTTGTAATAAGAAAACAAAGTACATCCTTACACTTTGATATAACTGTGTTTCTATAATCATAGTCCTATGTATATAATCATTAGTAGGATTTTTGCATATATGTTATAAGTGCTGATTTAAGTACGATATTCCTGCCATGAAACATTGCATCCGTGATTGTTTTAAAGATAACCGTGGTTTATAGTAATATAACTAAAATTCACACAAAAAGACACAAATGTGAAATGAAAAGAATTAAACACTCAAAACTTCTAACTTTCAAGCTGCAGTTAAGCTTCACGATTGACAAACATTCTGTGATTCCTCTGTGATTTTCTCGACTGGTTGTGTTTATATAGTTTCAAAGGCAAATGCAAATTGATTCATTCATATCTCACAGTATTAACATGCATTAAGAGGGAACTTCGGGTTTAGATTAACACGTGACTGATTCTTTAATGTGTAATAGTATCACGGCCCACGTTACACTCTGAGGAATGGGTGGAGAAATGGCTCCTTAGCCCATCGTACAGGTAATGATGTACCTGGGCAGAGCCTGGTAACCACTGAATATGACAGAGAGGTCAGGTCCTCCACTCACACTGTCGAATCTTTGTGGGTGTGTCCCCACATCTGGTAGAATGAGACCTGGTCTGCCAGGGGTGGAGTTTTCTGTCAGCACCTCGGCCTCCACAAGGTACAAGTATCTCTCATTGTGCTCCTTCCACATTTCCAGGGCTTTCTTCACTGTGCCAGCAAAGTAGATACCCTCTCCATAAGCTGGGTCTGTAAACGGACAAACACAAAAAACTGGTTATAATCTATGACCACGTTCAGACCTGGTACTACCGTCTGTCCTGAGAGATCTGACTACAAGTGGTCTGAATGCACTTAAAAACGTTATGAGATTCCCACTCGTTCTCTCTCTTTAAGAATCTGGTTTCATTATCAAATGCTGCATACCTGCAGGTGGTGCGTACTCTGCATGGAATCCAATATGGCTGACCATCTCGCAGAACTGTGAAGGTATAAGCTGATACATTTTTCGCCGAGTGGAACATTGTAGCTGTTGTTTCTTGTTGTCAAACATCTTCCTCAGCGTCGGGTTCTCCACTTTCTCCAACTAGATATACGAAAGATTCCACCTGAGTCAAGCACTGGTGAACAATTAGACATAAGATATGGAGCACTTCCAGCAGAGACAGTTACACATACTGTACCTTCACCATGCACAGCCCCTCCTTCATGAGAACAGATCCTCTTTCTGAGAACGAAAGGTGGTGAATATCAACTGGCGTTCTTTCAAAGGTCACCTCATCGGTGGAGAACGGAAGAATGGCGCGCTCTTCCTTTTTGACAAATTCCTTCTGGATGTTGCAGAGCATGGCCTCCACCTGCAGGGCGGCCACGACAATTTCCTCACATGAATCCCCCTTCACCGTTATGTCTGCATGACCTTTGTCAAAGGACTCCTTGAAGTTGATGGTCTTTTTGGTCGACAGATGGGTCAGCTGCAGATATTCCTCCTCGCCCAAGTAAAGAATGAAGTTGTTGCGGATGGTGACGGTGTCAGAGTATTTGAACAGGCACCAGAGCCATCCATCAGCCTCGAGCATCGACTCAGCACTGCCATGCAGGCTGATCTGTGGAGCGGCAGCGGGTTTGCTGACAGGGAAGTGATCTCTGGGCTCCAATGCTGGTGGAGCAGACACACAGGTAACAATCACTGCCACAGTTCAGGATTAGCTGCTTTTTAAGTGATTGCAGAGATAGGATTAATCAAACATGCATTCCCCACTGTACGAATGATTTTTACATTTGCCGTCCTACACTGGCGTTTCAGGTTTGTACTACAACTCCATAACTGTTACAGAGAACTACAACAGCAACCAAGATTCTATGTATTCCGTTATTTAAACATTTCTTACACAACACATAAATAAGCAGCACTATGCAAATGTCTTATTGCTATAAGTTATTGCAATTAGTTGTGGTGAAGGTTTAGCCTACATTGTAGAGAAACGTGCACATTCTTACAATTAACATCAACATTTTGCAAGAATTATTTAAAGTTACTGCAAATATGGGAAATGCATTTCTTCTTCTATTACATTTAGTACAACACTTAAATACTTGCATTGAAAGGTCACCATTTTCAGCAGTTAATGTTAATAGAAATATGGTGTTACCCTGTGTAAAGCCGGGATCAGGTGCTTTTTGCTGGGAGGATCTCATTGCTGTCTCAAAAGCCTGGAAAGACAAAGTCATTAAGTCGTCTTTCTATCACGATAACTGTCGAGGCGTCTCTATTCAAGCCGCCTGCAGTGGGCACCAGTACACACGGTCATAACATTGTAATATCGGGAAAGCATTAATACAACCTTATATGTGTCTTCTTCTGATGGAAATATGACAAAGTGAACTTCCAAGGTTTGCGGGGACTTCTTGACCAACACCTTCACTGCTTCAATCATGACCTCGGCGACTTGTGTTTTACTGAGGCCGTGGCCTCCGGTGCCGATGGCGGGGAAGGCAATTGACCTGTGATCATGTGAGACTGCGATATAAAGGCATTCCAGGACTGACGAGAAAAGGATCTGTAATTAATGAACAAAGAGACAAATATACAGTACATAAAGATTTTCCTGCTCAGCAGATGATATATTTGTCTGTCACTTCAGCTATTTTTCAATATCATCCCTGCAACGAGCTGCATTTAATGCTACTTAGACGATGTGCTCTCTGGATAAACCAAAGAAAAAGGAACTCTTAAGTTTTTTGCAAGATATTTTTTCCATGTGAAAAGTTTAGTCTAAATTACATAATTTGTACCTTTAGATAAATCAGATAATTAATATTACACATGACGATTTAATATTTTCCTATTTTACTTACATTAGAATCATGACCTACCTCCCGTGCTGTAATGTCAAAAGTGTGAAACACCTCTTTACATTTCAGGGAGTAACCTTTTGTGACCATCACTTTTCCTTTTGGCGTGGCGCTCCTCAGCTCTCTTTGCATTCCATCTCCTGCTTTCTCCAATAAAGCTATGGAGACGTCACCGTAGCTCAAGTTTCTGTCTGATGATGCGGTGTTTACGATGACGTCCGTCTGAGGGAATCCAAAAACAAGATTAAACAAGGTGAAATACAGAAACTCATGCTCCCATACCTGCTGCCACCGCTGCAGTTCCTGGATCCAAATCCCCAAAATGTAACAGTTTCTTCCTTGGGTCATACCCCACCCCTCCAAACAATTTCATGGAAATCCATTTTGTAGTTTTGGCATAATCCCACTTACAAACACAGATGAGAAAAAAACCTCCTTGGCCGAGGTTAACAGTTAATCCCATTTTTACTGTAAATTAGAGCAAAACCGAGCAAGAATTTGTAAATATTTCACATTACACCTATTATTTTCTTGTCTCTCGGCTGCATGTGTCACACAACTTTTCTGGTCTTATCATCGGGGAATTATCATATTTGGAGAATCCTTGTACCCCTTATAATGTTGAACTACAAATAATCAATGTTTAGAAAAAGCCTTCTAATTGCAGTGCATAAAATAAGTACATAATAGGTTTAATAAACAATCAAGACAGATGTCAGATTCATACCTCCTGCTCCTCAATTCGACCCCTCTTCAGTATCAGTTGGATATTTCCAAACTGGACTGTATGAGAGGAGCTTTTGGGCGCTCCTGCCCCCTTTCCTGCTCCTGCTCCCTTTCCTGCTCCTGCTCCTGCTCCCTTTCCTGCTCCTGCTCCCTTTCCTGCTCCTGCTCCTGCTCCCTTTCCTGCTCCTGCTCCTGCTCCCTTTCTGTTTAGGCTGTTCGTTTTCTGGGAAAGTTGCTCACGACAGGCCCTTTCCATTTCCTTTACCGAAGGGTCGTCGTAGTTCACAAGGAGGATCTCATCAGGACGATATTGTGCAGAGGAATGGTCATAGTAATCTATCACAGTTGACACTATGGTGTCCGCACAGAGTGGCCGGGGGAAGTTGAACAGTCCCGAGCTTATAGCAGGAATGGCGACAGACTTCAGGTTGTGTTCTTTAACTCTGTCCAGAATGCTCCTGATGGCCTTCTGCAACAGCAGTTTAGCCTGTGAAATCTCATACCCTGATGGGTATGCTGGTAAGGAAGGGCCCACAGCATGAATTATCTTCTTACATGGTAGGAGGCCAGCAGAACAGACAATTGCATCTCCTGTGTTCAGTTCCCCGTTCCATCTGATGTAATCGTTGCTGTCCTGTTGGATCTGCGGACCCCCCTTGTTGGACAGAGCTTGAGCGAGGCCGCCCCAGTGTTGAAGCTTGACGTTGGCAGCATTCACGACGGCATCCACGCCGAAATTTGTAAGATCGGCCTTCCACACAGATAACTTGATGCCTGCACTCAGCATGCCGTCAAACCTCTTCTCCGTAACACCAGTTTTCTGCTGCACATGGGTCGGAACACTTTCGGAATCCATCCCCTCAATGATGGCCGTGCATCTGAATTTGCTGTGGAGGATGTCGACCAGGGCCGGTCCACAGTGCCTCACAATGTCAACAGAAGGCCCTAGAAGAGGGAAAATCTTATTACCGGCCATGGCTCCTGAATAGATCTAAGAAAAAAGGAAATAGGTGTGAGTACATCATACAATGACATCACTGTCTGCCTTATATATTTGACACTCTGTGTTGTCACCCTTATTTCGATCATCTCTAGTTATCGTCCTATCACTATACTCATACTTATACTACCCATAATATTCTGTTTGTAGTGGCAGGTGCAAATTGTTTACATATCTCTATATTTATTTATGTTGTTGCATTATCACTGAGGTGTCAGGTCGGAATCATCCTTCTGTGCACTAAATACCTTTGAATTGTAACCTACTGGCAGTGCTAGGATGCAGCAGAGTACATTTACTTCATTACTTTAATCAAGTACATTTTTCATGTATCTATTCTGTACACTTTTACTCAAATAGGAAGTTTGATGTACTTTGAGTACATTATGTCTATTTCTTTGTACTTTAAGGAGTCAGTAAGTAGGGCTGCTGAGAGGGCTGCAGCACATCCTACTGGCAATGGACTGTAACTGCAAGGCAAAATTATCCAAACATCAAGAAAAAAATGTATTTCTCAATTTCCCTTTCTGGAGTAACATTTTGAGAACAACATGTCTATTTTATTTTATATTTAATGTTATTATCCTTCTTGAATTAAATTTTTGGAACATACAATGTATATTCTGTAGCCTCTGATGCACAAATGTAGAATTTGTCATAGATGTGTAGACAATAGACACAAACAGAAAGGGTTGTGGATTTTAGTGGTGAGAAATAGTGGGTTAGACAAAGACTATTTGGTTATTTTATTTTACTTTTCTTCCCTCACATATAGATTAAATCTAGTGTCAGGGAGTCCTGCTCATAATTAGCATGAATTAATTTGACCGACAAGCACTTTTTAGGCCTTTTTCTAGTGTAAACTGCTGTGAAACAATGCTGCACAAAGTTGAAATGATACAAAAACCATATATATTGTGCTGCATTCACTATTATGTAATCATATAGGCTTTGTCTCAACCCCCCACCCAACTCTGACCATCTTCCACAACAACTGACTTTTACTTAAATGTACTATTTGGTATTTCCTCAACCGGGTGACCCAATTGCAACCCCAAACAATTGCAGTTTACCATCACTCCATTAGAGGGAGACAGAGATCTGTTTTTTTTTCTTGTTTCAGGGTACATGAAAGTTACTTACTTTAAAAAAAAAAAGGAAACAAGAAACAAAGTTAATAAAGTATCCCGGTGTGTGGGGGGTGGTTTAAAGTTAAAATACGACCTAATATTCTTACTGTTGTCTCCCTGCTGTCCACACTCATCCTCTGTTGCACACTGGCAGCGTTTAGACCATAGGATTGAGACACGTTGAAGTTGGTTAAAGTTAAACAACTTAACTCACTGGTTTACATTCAACGGTGCGTCGTGGTCTCCGTCTTTCTACGTTTCTACCGAGGACGTTTCTACGCGAACTCATCCGCCATCTTGTCTCACCTCGACCTGTTTGTCCCGACGCTGCGGACCAGACTATACTAACCACACACCTGTCCGGTGGTATTTTAATGTCGACGTTAATAAAGATGGAAGCTTACGGAGTGAAAGACAGAGTATTTGGGCTGAGAGCAAAACACACACACTCACCTGCTTGGTGCTGGAAGGTTCCGAGGAGGACGAGGCAGAAAGCGAAAGTAAAAAGAGAACTCGCCCCAGTGGGAGTGGGGGGGAATCCAGCTGCGTTTACTAAGAAACTAAACTGAAAGTACACTGGGAGGCAGCGGCAGAACCAGTCCGGACAGCAGACATGTCAGACGTGTATTCTTACCCGCTGCTCGTCGAGCTGGAGGAAAACAACTTCCCCAAAATCCAGATGAAGCTGCTGAAGTACTTCAACAGCAAGAAGTCCGGCGGCGGAGACTGCGAGGTGGACTACGAGAGAGACAGCAGGACGGCGGTGCTGCGGTTCCGCACCGAGCAAGGTGGGCTCCGTCTAAGGCCTGGACTCAAACTAGAGATTATTAAAGTGATCTGACCTCCTCCGTCATTAACAATGAGTCCTTCTTCCTCCTCTTCCTCCTCTTCTTCTTCTTCACTCACAGACCAGAAAAATGTGCTGGGGAAAGAGTCGCACCAGATCCAGTTGGGCTCAGCTGTTCTGAAGATGAAAGTTCGGTTCCCTCCAGATGAGAAGACTGCAGCAGTACCAGCACCACAGGTAAGTGAGGTGCAATAAAAATGTCAGGTGTCCTGTGTGTGCATCCTGGAGAAAGTGGTGTGAAAGTACTACTGCAGGCCTATCGAGGGAAAAATGTTTTGAGAAGTGCCGTATAAATAAAGATTTACCTCCTACTGTGGTTATGCAATGCCTAGTATATCAATATACTGTACATTGAGCTTTATACCCAGGCTTATCTGAGAGCACATGGGAGTCATAACTCAATACCTTGCTGGACGCTGTGTTCTTTGCTCATTTCACTTCCTGCTGTTTGGAAGCTATAATTAAACAAGGGGCACGCCTTTCTGTGATATTAACTTGACCCAGTTGATAATCGAATTAATGTGTAACTTGTCTGATTGGATTTAGGGCGCTTTATGAGGTGAAACTGGTTACACATGAAGATAAATAAAAACACAGTTGTGACTTAAATCCTTTTTTTGTGTACTGTCAAAAACAGGAAGTTCCATCGGATAACGTCAACAAGACATGTAAGTCAGACCAATATGTTTCTTACTGTGTGACTTTTTTTGTTTGTTTGTTACAGATAAATGTCAGACTTGCAGTGTCAAACCACACATACAGTTAGTTTCACTCTCTCCTTTTTCTTTTGCTGTATCCTGTTTGGGTTGATATTCAGGCTTCATATGAACCTTAATTACATGAATCTAAATAAGCACAGCCCTTTAGTGTTGAAATTGTTTGAAACTGTGATTCATCAGAAAGGAATGTTGATTGATGCAGCTCAGATTATGTAACAGACAGCTGCTGATTTCCTGTAAATCATCTGCCTTCACTGTAAAAGGGATCCATGGGCAGAAATGGAATATAACATAATCCTGGTGTGTGTTCTCTTGGGTTTTTCTAAATTGTATGAATTGTTGTTTTCTTTAGCCTAGAATGGGCCCTTTATATTGAATTACTTTATATTTTCGGGAGTGGGTCCTCTCTACAGAGGCCGCCACATTTTTTACAGTAACCCAGACTGGAAACAATAAAGGTGATGACGTTTTTTAACTTTTGACAGACACAAAAATGAAAAAACAAAATAAAAACAAATTCGGTGATAAGAGCTGACAAAGGTGAAGAGGTGCTGCACCTCTCACCTTAATAATGCAAATTTATTGTCGCTTTGAATATTTCTGTGCAAAAAACCTCCTGTTGAGTTGTGCATGTGTGAACGTGAGACACTGGGTAAACTCTCTAGATTTTATCCCAGGGTTATGTCGGAAAAAGGCTTATGAACTAACACCCAGAATAAGCTTGACCACAAATTAGACATTTCATACATTTCTTGTGTTACTTTATTATCTTACTTCATTAAGAAATGTGTGTTCAATCACTTAATCTTCATCATCTCACAGCTGAAGTTCAGGCGGAGGCCAAAGGCAGAGACGATGTAGCAGCAGAGGAAACGCTGTGCTCCACCTCGGCTGTTTTAGGGAATGTTCCTGAGGACATGGGCCAGGAGCTTTTGGAGATGCTGGTGGAGAACATTATAAAGGGATCAAAATCCCCAACTGCCCTGTTCACGTTGGAAATCATTCATGGCATCTCCTCCGTTGTGGTTACTTTCGAGAGTGGAAAAGGTATTTGCTTACTGTGTGTGTGTTGTGCGTGTGTAACTTGTACAGAGGTTGCCTTTCAATTGACTGCATTGGTATCATCTTCAGCATATCTCTGCTGATTTATAGTTATTATAATAATGCTCAAAAAGAAAAATATCAAGTAAATTTATGGGAAATATTTACGGCACAACACAGGGAGACAACACCAAGCTGAACTACACCATAAATTAGATCGTGCGGATACTAAGAAATAACTTTTCTGTGACCACTAACAAACATCCTCACCATCCTAACCATGAAGAGTTACATACTATTGCCAACAAAAACAAATGCATGATGTCCTGTATATGCCAAATTCTACTTTATTAATCAACTGCACACTTACATTATAACCTGAAAAACGTATCTTTAAATAACCAATTCATATAAAATTGTCCAAATTGAGTTTTTTTATTTACTCTTTTAAGGTAATATTAAAAAAAATGTTTATCTCAAAACATGTGTTGTAGGAACCCGCAGCTTTTCCTTGGCAGAGTTATTGGTGCCATTTTATGAAAGGTATATTAGGGCCGCATTGAATAAAAAAAGGTTTTGAGAATATGTTGTTTAAAAAAGTGATATAACAAGATTTAAGGCGTAATTTAATGAGAAAAAATGCATTGTCATAATATTATGAGGAGAGAGCCATTATACTACATTATACAACAAATTACTTTTTGGTAACAAGCAGCAAGGAGAACCCGTGCTCCCCGAGTTTTACTCCCTCTGGATCCAAAATATTTAACCAATCTCATTGTTTATTTAGAAATGACCTCCCAACTTACTCAGACATTTTGCGTTGACACTCAAAACACTTCTGGAGAATGTTGGGAGGATCTCAAGAATTGCGCTTATGGCGGAAAGCAGCTTCTGAAATCCCAGTGAATATCACACAGTTGTAACCAACGATTTACAGTCAACCACTATCAAACATTTTCTACTCCACAAGAGGCAATTTCCTCCAAGCGTGTATGGTTCTTTCTCTGATAGACAGTTTCTTACACCACCTTTTAGAGCCCTGATATTACCACGACAATGTGGTGCTCATGTGCCGAAATATCAAGTAACATGAAACCTATACTAATGTATAACTTAATAAGATACGGCACATTCCTCATTTTAACACAGACAACATGATGATCATTTTATCCCCCTGTAAAATGATTCGTAGCCTAAAATTATAACTTAATTCTCATTATATTATGACTTTGTTGTAGTTAAAATGACAACTTTTCTCATCTTACTATGACTTAATTCTCGTTAAATTTAAATTCCTTTCTCATCATAGCACTACATTATTCTGCCTGACTTTTTATCACTATCCCACAGAAAGCACCAACTTTGTGGCAAGATGCCCTCAAAACAGGATCTTCACAAGCAAGGGATTGTCAGTCCGGCCTCTTGAACTCACTAAGCAAGTTGCAGTCGAAGACACCCTAAAGCTCGAGAAAGAATACCTCAACCTGTATTTTGAGAATGCAGGTGAGGATGTGGAAAGTGTTCTGCTTAATGAAGGGGAACAGTTTATCGTCACCTTCAAAGACAGTCAAGGTAACACAGTTATAGTACACGTTGAATAATACTTTGTCTGTATAAATGCAGCACAATGATAATCAGAGATTACCACCTTTATTTAAATTCTGGACGATTCAACAGTTAATATGTTTTTTTTCTATAGCTGTTCAGAAAGTCGTGAAGAAGAAGCATCACATCCAACAGGAAGAGTTCAGAGTTTATCCTTTCTATTCATCTTTGGGAGCAGCCCTCTATGGCAAAGACAGGCCCTGCTTAAATCTCCCCGCTGCCATATCTGAACCCACTGACAATGCTGTGTGGAGATACCTAAATGAGCATAAATCAGCATTAGAGACCATTCACAGTGACTTAGCTAAAAACTTCTGTAGTGTAAAACACGAAGGATCTGCTGTGATCCTGAGACCCGTACCTTCAATTCTTGGCCAAAAAGATGCCAAAGCCATCATTAAAGAGTGGAAGAGTACCGTGGGGTTAGCCTTTGCACAAGCTATGTCTAAATTCAAATCCCTGAAGTTTCAGCCGGATTCAGAGGTATTGGAAGAGTGTGTGGAGAATATCGGACAAATGCTACAGAACAAGGATGTGACTTTAGTGCATGATAAAGCCAGGGGCGTCTTGTCAGTGGTTGGCTTTGTGGATGAGGTCAATAAAATGGAGCAAAGTCTTCGTAAAACCATCAACAAAATTGAGGGAAGGGTGCAGAGGGAGAAAGCGACGAAGACCGATGTCATCAAAGTGTCACCATCAATATTCCAATTACTGCGTCAAGATGGTCTTCTGGACAAATTGCAACGTTTATACCCAGATCTTAAAATGTCATTCCCAGAAGACAGTCCAGATTTGATTGTAACTGGTTTAAGAGATGAGATTTTGGAAGCAGACAAAGTGATTCGTGAAGCAAAATATTCATTAAAACGAATGAAATTAGAAATGGAGAAATCTGTGCTTGACTGGCTGATGTTGGAAGAGCAAGATGAGCTTACAAAGGCCATGCTGATATCTGACGGAATAAGTGCAGCATTTGAGATCAGTGAACAGAGAGTGGAGCTCCTTGCTTTTTCTGACAGAGATCTGTCCAAAGCTGAAGATCATTTGAGAAAGCTTTTGATGTCTCAGAACATCGGTGTAGAAGATAGCAGTGTCCTGGAGACTCCGGCGTGGCAGGATCTGGTCAGACAATTACAAGATGCCAACAGCAAGTCATGCAGGAGACTCCAGATCCTCTGCACTGGTAAACAAGTTGTTGTGAGTGGCCACAAGAGTGATGTCACGAGAGTCAGCGATGAGCTTGAATACTTCTTAACGCAGAATGCCAAAGTTGAAGAAAGTGTTGATGTCAAGTCCAATACCATCATTGAGTACATTAAAAAATGCAAAACATCTTTTATGGACCAATTCAAAGACAAAGTGACGGTGTCTTTCAGAAACGAGGCCATCTGTCTCAATGGCTCCAGAGTTGATGTCACACATTGCAAGACCTTAGTTGAAAACTTGGTCCAGTCTTTGAGCTTTGAAAGTGTAAACATCACCAAACCTGGGGTGAAGAAGTTCTTCCAGGATAAAGAAACTATGTACGTGACCTCATTGTTAACCGACACTGGCTGCTTGGTCCAACTAGTTGATGAGACAGGTGGTGGGCAGAATGATTTGGCCCAAAGCCCGGGTCCAAAACCAGTATATCAGTTTCAGACATCTGATGGTGTAGAAATAGCTGTTTGCAAGGCAGATCTGTGCAGTTACCCAGTGGACGCAGTTGTCAATTCTTCTAATCAGCAGCTGCAACACAACGGGGGTCTTGGCGCAGCACTGTTGAATGCTGCTGGACCTCAGTTGCAGGTTGAATGCGACAAAATAATTAACCTGAGAGGGCCGCTCAAGCCTGGAGACTGTGTCATTACTGATGCTGGAGGACGGCTTCGTTGCAAAAGAATTATCCATGCATTTGGACCCGTCTTTGATCCATCTGCACACAATAAGTCTCAGGCACAGTTGAAAAGAGCTGTTAAAGGAAGCCTGGATCTTGCTGAAAGGCATGGCTGCATCACTGTGGCTCTGCCCACCATCAGCAGAACCCAGGGCTTTCGTCTTGATTTGTGTGCGCTGACCATCATCAAGGCAGTGAAGGAACACTGTGATGAGAAGTATAATGACACCACACTGAAGGAGATCCATTTGGTGAACAATGACGACGCTGCTGTTCAGGCTATGGAGAGAGCTGTCAAAAGCGAATTTGGAAATGGTGGAGTCACTCTTCAAGCTGCGTCTCCACGTCTGACGCAGGCTAGATCTACCCAATCTGACCCAAACTGCTTGGGTCAAGTGACAACCATAGAGGGCTTGAATATCACTCTTACTCAAGGAAACATCGAGGATGCCACGGTAAATAGAATTTAAAAATGTTTATAGTTAAACATGCTGACATAGTGTGATGACAAAATACTAGAATAGAAATAAAGCTAGGGTTGGTAAGCGTGAAAAAAGCTAGCAAGAGCAGACTCCTTTTGAGAAATATGCAACCAATATACCAAAATTCGTGATAGACCGGTACATCATCTATGTATGTTTACTACAGTTCCTCAAGAGCCACAGACACTTGTGACATCATGCTTTTCTGATTGTCACATGGCTCAGGATGTGAAGAAGATTTCCACAAATACGATAACAAGTTTTTCAACAACCTACCAACCCTACCTTTAAATACTGACTGATTGCTCAGACTAACTCCCAGACTTTTGGGCTTATAAGGATGTTAAAGGAAAAACTGATAACATTCTGTTTTTCTTAGACTGAGGTGATTGTGAACACTACGTCTGAAGATCTTGAACTGAAAAAAGGAGCAGTTTCAAATGCAATACTGCTAGCGGCCGGACCCAAACTTCAGCAGTTGATAAATGCCCAGGAGGCCAGAGGAAGTTTTGGTGAGGTCATTGTGACGGACGGCTGCCGACTGAAGAGCAAGAAAGTCTATCATGCAATTGCACCTCAATGGGGCAAGGGACAAGGCGGAACTGAAAGGGTAACATGCTCTATCATCTGAGTCTGTTCAATACTGTATCATATGGAACATGCCTCAGATCTACCACTTTTCCTGCTTTTCTTTTGCTAAATGTGATTATACTATATTATACTTATTATTATATCTAAAATTGCATTGGATAGTAAGTGTATGCACTGCAGCAGTGTAAACTTTCAGTATGTGGTACCTAGATTTTAAAAGCATCAATGCTTTGCCTCACAGATCTTGAGTGCCATTTTCAAGGATTGCTTGGACAAGGCAGAGGACACTGGCCTGACCTCCATTGCTTTACCTGCTGTCGGCACTGGAAACCTTGGTTTCCCAAGAGACCTTGTCGCCTCTTCGATGTTGAGTGAAATCTCAGCGTTTAGCATGAAAAAACCTAAGCAACTGAAGGAGGTTGTCATTGTTCTTTATCCAGGCGATGCAAAGACTATCCAGGTAAGGAAACAGAAGAAGCTTTGGAGTAGTTTTGTGTTATTTACCCATGGAAATTAACTTACTGACAAATCAGTGATGGTCAATTATGTCCATGTTCATGAACATCTGCTCTCGTAATGTTTTGGTGATGTATTGGTAATATTTGTGAGTGTTAAGTAGAAGTTCTGATTCTGTCTTTAGGCCTTTAGGGATGGATTTGACAAGGAGTTTCCCAGTTCCTCAGGTGGTCCAGCACCCACAGGTTCCCCACAAAACACCGGTAGGCAAACATCTTTTCAACATATTTTTGTGCAGTAAATATGCAATGCTTTTAGAAATGTAAGTAATCTGTAAAATGATTTAATAAAAAATTGCAGAGTGGCTCAGTTATTCTCAAATGTATTTTTATTGATTATTTGGTTGATTAGTTGTTGATTTCTTTCCAGTGCAACAAGGTCCCTTCTCAAACGTTATCTCGAGCACAGGAATGCATGAGACAAAAATGGGCGGCGTCACCATTCAGGTGGTCTCAGGAGACATAACCAAGGAGACCAGTGAGGTCATTGTCAACTCCTCCAATGACAGCTTTTCTCTCAAGTCAGGTAAATGACAGCGAGAAGAGGAATGTTTCAACTATGCAGAACAATTACAATTTAAGTTGTATCCATAGACGCTATTATTTTGTGTCTTTCCCTCTACTAGGAGTATCCAAGGCTATTCTAGAAGCAGCTGGTCAGGCTGTTATAGGAGAGTGCAAACTCCTTGGTAATGAAACATTTACATAATAAAACTGTTATGACACTGTAACCCTGACTTGCCACAGTTATTCTTGCTTAGCTCTGGGCATCGAATAATTTGTTATTTTAAGTTTAAATACTAATACAAATCCATTGTCTTCACCCTTAGGTGCCCTGCCCAACCAGGACATGATAATGACCAGTCAAGGTAACCTAAGTTGTAAGAAAATCCTCCACGTGATCGGACAGACCGACCCAGGAAAAATCAGAGCGGTTGTTAAAAGTGCACTTGAGATGTGTGTGAAAAACGGCTACGCCTCTGTCTCATTACCTGCCATTGGCACAGGTGAGTCTGGAGTATATTATATGGAAAGTCTGAGTTTTAAATCAACTTGCAGATGATTTTATTGAATGTTTGTGTTTACACATGAATTCTATTGATTCATAGAGAATGAACACAGTCATGGTTCTTCAGTGTGTGTTTTTACAAGTGATGATTCCTGCACTGCCTTGTGCAACTTGCATTATGCTCTACTCTCTCAGGTCAAGGCAATGTGCAGGTAAGGCAGGTGGCAGATGCCATGTTTGACGCGGTGATCGATGTGTTGAGCAAAAACACTCATGGCTCCCTGAAGACTATTCGGATTGTTATTTTCCAAGCACCGATGCTGAACGAGTTCCAGAGCAGTATGCAACAAAGAGCACAAAGCGCTGCCAGTAAATCCAGTGATAAGGATGGTGGGTGGTGGAAAAGATTCACATGTAAGTACAGCACAGGGCTGTCACTTTTTCTCAATATCAAATGCTTCTGCATAATTTGAAATCGAACAGGTTATTACAGTTTGAATATGAACCGCATGTTCAAATAAATGGCAGAATTTCAAATAGAAAGTGACAGCCCTAGTACAGAGAAGAGAAGAATTTTTGTGTTCATGTTCCTCTAATCCATAGTCTGGTTTGAATGTGAGATGAATAATGTAGCGCTTGGAATTTGTTCTCACAGCATTCCTTGTGGGTGGAACTGCTGACAAGCCCCGTAAAGAAGAAAACTTTGTCATCAAGCCAGTGGCCTGCGACCCGGCTTGCTTCCACATCTGCGGAGACACACAGGCTAAAGTGGCCTCGGCCAAGCAGTGGATAAATAATCTGATAACCAAAGATCAAAGCACGAACACCATTAAAGACACCGCCATCCTCAGCTTTTCCGATGCAGACCACCAGCAGATTATTAACATCCAGAAGGCCGTGGGCGTGAGCATCATGATCGAAGGAAAGAAGGATCAAGTCGAATTAACCATTGAGGGATTCGACAATGGCGTACTTAAAGCCACCGCAGAGATTTATACAATGATGAAAAAGGTGAAGGATGAGGAGGAGCTGAAGAGATACATGGACATAGTAAGCAAAGTTGCAGACTGGCAGTACCAACAGCAAGGGCTCCACTATCAAAGCTTTGATCAAAAAACAAACGTCCACCTAGAGCAAGCAATGCAACAGAAGTTGAAAGATGTAAAAGTCAATATCCAAGGTCAAGACTTCACCGTCAATCTGCCAAACGGACCGGCCACCAACAAAAAGGGAGACGCATTGCAGATAAGGAGAATTGACAAACTCAAAGGTATTTGACTGATTGATGAGAGTTCTGTCTAAAAGAGATAATAAAGCAGTAGTAACTGGTAAAAAGTTCCAATATGAAGCTAGAATAATGTCCATACACACTAGATTCAAACCTTATATTACCGCAAATGATTTCCCTGTTTTAGCACGATTTCACTTTTTGACCTCTCAGTCTTTTTAAGCCAAAAATGTATTTTGTCTCCAGATGCAGGACCTGCGCACTGGGATGCTATGCCTCCCAACACTACGTGTGTGGCTGTCCCCATCCATGCTGGAACACCAGAGCACACTGAAGTCCTGAATCTGTTCCAGGCCTCGTGCAAACAAACAGTCATCAAGGTAGTCCTCATTTAAAATGCAAAGTATATAAAACATCAAGCTTTAAGGACGATTTATAGTCGGATGTTACGCAGGCACGCAAGACACACAACGTGCCCCTTGCGTGCCCCCTCTTGCGGCTTGCGTGCGTCCGCCAATTTTTCTAACTATACGACAAAACGACGCGAGCCTCACGCAGCCCGCAAGGCTTTGATTGGTCTGCTTACTACATCCTGTCCGGAGTCTAGTTTCCGGTTTCATGCCCCCATAACCCGTCACTGACTGGCGGATTACTCCGCCAGAAAAAGGCTATGAGGAGCCGCAGTGGCGATGTAAATAGATAGTCGACAAAGAAGAAGAAGACGTCTCTTCTTTGTGTGTCTTCGACAAAACACGTTACTCCGCCTAGTGTTCTGGCGGGGAACTATAAACCAAAACGGGTCGGTCAATGCAACTGCATGGCCAGCAACAGTTGCAGTCGCAGTATTATAAATCGGCCTTCAGCGACACTGCTTTGTTACTAGAGCAGAAAGTTTTGTTCTGAAGATGTTTTCCTTCCTGATACCAATTTGATTCCTGTGCATTTTAAAAAATAACAACATATAGAACGTTTTAATAGTTGTATGCTACTAACCCTGTATGGAAGTGATGAATGCTATCATTCAAAACCCATTGAAAAACAAATACATGCAGAGAGTGAATGTCAGAACTTCTTTGATTATGCTCCTGGAAATAACTTCTTCTTTGCTGTCTTCAAAAGTGTACTTGTCAGGGGCAAAAAAAGATTCACATGTATAAAACCGTGCACACGCACACATGAACATGTGCACTTTATAAATCACAGTCCACCTGGAAACGTGGATGCGTAAATATTAAACAGTGTTAATCCCATCACACAGACCTGTCAGCTAATAAACCAGAGTGGTGAGTACTTGGTTTCTATTGGGATGGTTCGGTTCCGTCGGGTCAGTCTGTGTGATACTGGACTCCGTTGAACTCGAAGATCATAAGATCAAAGATCTATAGAATCTACATCAGCTGATTAGTCATGATTACTCATGATCATGGAACAGGAAATCGCTGAACACTTGTTTCCTCCTCATCCTTCCATCTAAACACTTCTTTATCAGTGCCAGTGCATCCATCACACAGCATTACTTACGAGTGTCACCGCAGTATTAATATATTTAGAGCAATCAGACAGATAACTTCACAGATCATTAGGATCCTAACCTCCAATCTGGGATATTATTTGGAAATGGATGGCGCAGTCATGTTCACTGCAGCGGTTTAACACACACACACACAGGATGAAAACTAAAGCCGTACTTGACGATACACGCACAGTGTTACAAGATATTATTAAAAACTATTAATGACTCGGCTTTGCAACTCGTCCTTTGTTACTAGTTGTCATAACTTTTTCAATTGAAGGTTCCTAAGGAACGGTTATGACATGCAAGCACAAATAACGCTGTTGGTTTTAATGGTAATGATGAAGTGGATCAATAATCTGGCTTCAAATCACCACCTCACGTCGGCAAGTCCCTTCGCCCCAAACAGTTCCATACGCATGGGTCAGAGTTACTTCAAAAAAGTGCTATCTGATTGTCACAAATGTACTTTTCCCTCCTTTTTTAGATTGAGAGGATCCAGAACCCTATGTTGTGGAAGAGCATACAGATCAAGAAGCGTGACATTGAGCAGCGAAACGGTCATGCAAACAACGAGAGGCGTCTGTTCCACGGCACCACTGAGACCTTAGTGAACACGATTAATGAAAATGGCTTCAACAGGGTTTACGCAGGAAAGAACGGTGAGAAGTTTATGATGAAAGTATGTGAAAAAGTTTCACTAGACTCTTCCTTTACTTAATTGCTAAACTGAAACTGTTAAAAAACATTAATATTTATTTTATTTCATTGAATATTCTTAACGTTTTCAGTTATTTCTTCATTTTAACTTCAGCGAATGGAAGATAGATGCTCACAGATAAATTAAGACAAAACATTTTTGCTGCTGTTTCATTTTCAGCTGCTTATTATGGCAACGGCACGTACTTTGCTGTCAGGGCCGACTACTCTGCCCACGACACATACTCCAAGCCGAATCCGAAAGGGGAGAAGTGCATGTACCTCTGCCAAGTGCTGACCGGGGAGTACGCGCTTGGACAACAAGGCATGATCGAACCGCCAGTCAAGAGCAACAAGGCCCCTCAGTTGTACGACAGTGTCGTGGACCGCATGGCTAATCCCAACATGTTCATCATCTTCCATGACGTCCAGGCTTATCCTGAATATTTGATCACATTCAAGTAATGCCACGATGTTCTGACATAACAAAGACCGAATGCCTCCACATTTCATACTGTGTTAAAATCACTTTAAAAGTCTTTGTTTCAAATCAGCTGAATAATCTTTATTTTCCCATCTACTTATTTGTATTGGTATTTGGTTAAAGAAGGTATTTAGTAATCAAGTAATGATCACAAGAGTCAGGAATCAGAGCCACATAGTGCCTTGAAAATGAACCATATATTAATCACATAACACTGTCAAGAAAGGCGAATGATTGCTCACAGATTTTAGTTTTTTGTATAATCAAACCGATAATTGAGGGTTGATAATGATGAACTTGCTCTCCTGAAGGAAATCATGGGATACAAACTGGTTTTGGAATTCAGATTAGGGATTACTTTTGGTTTTGAGAGGATTATGGAAGTTAATTCCCGTTCCAATAAACGCGGTGTGCAATTAGAAGTTCATAAGAGCACACTGGCTTGTTCATCATTTTCTTTATTTGATTTAGAGTTGATAAGTTGAGCTTCACAGTTGTGTCCATGTATGTCTATTAGAGCACCACACATAGGAAATTGTAGTATTCACAGAAATATCAGTTTAAATATGTAAGAATTTCCTCAAATTTACATATCCTTGTAGAACACACCAGGTAGAATATGTCAAACCCCTCCTTTCCACATAAACGTATACTTGCAATCACAAATGAGAAACAAATGCAGCCCAAAAGCACCAAGTTTGCTTCTCTGTGTGAAACTTGTGTTTTTCCTCTCAGGCTTTATCAATAAAAGTGAATATTCAACCAGACACTAAGCTTTTGTTTCATCTTTTCTCCAGTTTAAGGCAATTGATTCTATGAATTCATACACAATCACTTCAATAAACCTTTCGTAAAACTTTGAGATTCATCACATTCGGGTATTATTATTTGAATTTATAACCGTAATATGAATATATGATTGTTATGACGTGGTAATAAAGTTTGGTCTCCTCAGGTTTCTCTGAAAGTTCAGTGCGATATATTTATCATTGGCATTGCTCGAATCTCTGGCTCCATCTGCAGGACATACTGCAAGTTTGCACATACTGTCTTCCAGTGAAGCCCCCCTAAAATGTTCTTCAGCCCCCCCAAATAATTTTTGGGATTTTTTTTAATTTTAATTTTTCTTTTTTAAATTAAACTTTTGTTTTACACATGGACAAGTTATTTATAACTCTAACATGCTACATATGTGAGTGCGTTTCTGCTTTGTATGTTTTCTCCCACTTCAAATTACAATCCAACAGCCTCTCATCATACTTAACAATAAAAGACCGGGCACTAGGACCTTGGGGAGTCTGCATCGCTGCTCACTCCAAGTAACGTCTCTCATCAAGACAGCAGGATTACAGCCAAGGAGTTTAGCTCATAGTAAACGATGCACAGAGTGAACTTGTAAGTACAGGTAGTTACAGAATATGGCTATCTGTAGTTTCTAACTTTTGTTACCTGCTTAAATGTAGGTTTACTTGAGGCAAATGAAAGGGAATATTGTAATGAGCTATGTTAACACTAAGCTAGCTGGCTAGCTATTTTGTTAGAAAATGTCTCCAGTGAGCAAGAGTGTGAACGAGCAAATTTGAAATGTAAGAAATAACTCGACAGCTCTCTATTCTTTGCATTAATATCTATCTCTAGTATTTTAAAACAATAATATCAGTGCCTATAGAATGTTGTTGTTTATAATCAGTTAATGCTAGTGAAAACTAAATGTCATAGTGTCCCTCATAACGCTATTGTACCGGTATATCATCCAATTCATTGACCCTGAAATTCTGTCTCTTCTGTTATCTTATACTGAATGAATGCAAGCAAAGATACAGAGAAAAATCACACTCTTTCTGATTAAACCAATCTATGAACTGTCTTAAACAATGGATATCCGCAGCCCCAAATGAGCCCAAAAAAAATTGGCGTGCGCTATGCGCGCAAACATTCTGCATCCTTAGGGGCTAAGCCCCCCCTTTCTTTCAATCCTAGAAACGCCCCTGCTGTCTTCCCTCCTGTTGCCAAGATAAGGAGAAGGAAAACCAAGTGAAATCCTGCATGTGTACGGGATGGAGTATATGTGGACGTTTATATAAAATCACGGGAGACGCAAGACAGAGTCTTGAGGAAAGGCATTTTTCCAGTCCCCTTTTAATTCACTTGATCCCTTAACATGTCTGACTTGAATCAATAATTATTCCCTGGGATGGTGAAAAATGCCACTTTCTCCCCTGATCCAGATCTAACGAGAAAAGGACCTTTAATTAATGAACAATCAGAGACATAGACAAATATACAGTATATCAAGATTTTCCTGCTCACCAGATGATACATTTGTCTCTCACTTCAGCTATTTTTCAATGTCATCCCTGCAACGAGCTGCATTTTATGCTACTTAGACTATGTGCTCTCTGGATAAACCAAAGAAAAAGGAACACTTAAGTTGGTGCAAGATATTTTTTCAATGACAAAAGTTTAGTCTAAATTGCATGATTTTTTACCTTAAACAAATCAGATAATTAAAATAACACATGACAATTTAATATTTAATATTTTCCACTTTTCCTTTTGGCTTGGCTCTGTGAAGCTTTCTCTGCATTCCATCTCCTGCTTTCTTCATTAAAGCTCTGGTGACGTCACCGTAGCTCAAGTTTCTGTCTGATGATGTGGTGTTTACAATGACGTCCGTCTGAGGGAATCCAAAAACAAGAATAAACAAGGTGAAATACAAATACAGAAACTCCTGATCCCATACCTGCTGCCACCGCTGCAGTTCCTGGATCCAACCCCCTAAAATGTAACGGGTTCTTCCTTGGGTCATACCCCACCCCTCCACACATTTCATGGAAATCCATTGTGTAGTTTGGCCGAGGTTAACAGTTAATCACATTCTTACTATAAATTTAAAATTAGAGCAAAATCAAGCAAGAATTTGTAAATATTTCACATTGCACCTATTTTTCTGTCTTTCAGCTGCATGTGTCACATTACTCTTCTGGTCTTATGATGAGGGAATTATCATATTTGGAGAATCCTTGTACCCCTTATACTGTTTAACGAGAAATATTCAATGTTTAGAAAAGCCTTTGAATTGCAGTGCATAAGATAAGTACACAATATATTTAATAAACAATGAAGAGAGATGTCAGATTCGTACCTCCTGTTCCTCAATTGAGCACACTTAAGACAGTGAAAGTAAAAAGATGACTCGCCCCAGTGGGGGAAACTGCTGCGTTTCTAAAGAAACAAAACAGAAAGTAACTCGAGCGCAGCGGCAGAACCAGTCCGGACAGCAGACATGTCCGACGTGTATTCTTACCCGCTGCTCGTCGAGCTGGAAGAAAACAACTTCCCCAAAATCAAAATCAAGCTGCTGAAGTACTTCAACAGCAAGAAGTCCGGCGGCGGAGACTGCGAGGTGGACTACGAGAGAGACAGCAGGACGGCGGTGCTGCGGTTCCGCACCGAGCAAGGTGGGCTCCGTCTAAGGCCTGGACTCAAACTAGAGAATTATAAAAGTGATCTGACCCACTCCGTCATTAACAATGAGTCCATCTTCATCTTCCTCTTCTTCTTCTTCACTCACAGACCAGAAAAATGTGCTGGGGAAAGAGTCGCACCAGATCCAGTTGGATACAGCTGTTCTGAAGATGACAGTTCGAATCCCTCCAGATGAGAAGACTGCAGCAGTACCAGCACCACAGGTAAGTGAGGTGCAATGACATGTCAGGGTTCCTGTGTGTGCATCCTGGAGAAAGTGGTGTGAAAGTACTACTACTTTATTTGTTTGTAGAAGTGCCATATAAATACAGATATTATCACCTCCCCTTTTTTGGAAAGCTCAATGAGCTTGAACTGGGAACAATTTTCAATGTATGTTCAATGAGTTGTGGCTTTGAATCAAAGCTATAGAGCTAACAGTAAAGAAGGAATTGAGCATGGACTTATAGTTGAACCCTCTTTGTAAATTGTGGCTGCTTCATGGCTGCTATGAAGCAGAAATTGTTAATATACAGCTAAACATTTTATGAATCTGAGGTTTATCGATTATGTCTTTTACCTCCTTACTGTGCTTATACAATGCCTAGTATATCAATATACTGCCAATTGAGCTGTAAGCCCAGGCTTATGTAAGAGCACATGGGAGTCATAACTCTAGGCCGTGCTGGACGCTGTGTTCTTTGCTCATTTCACTTCCTGCTGTTTGGAAGCTATAATTAAACAAGGGGCACGCCTTTCTGTGATATTAACTTGACCCAGTGGATAATGGAATTAATGTGTAACTTGTCTGATTGGATTTAGGGCGCTTTATGAGGTGAAACCGGTTACACATGAAGATAAATAAAAACACAGTTGTGACTTAAATCCTTTTTTTTGTGTACTGTCAAAAACAGGAAGTTCCATCGGATAACGTCAACAAGACATGTAAGTCAGGCCAATATGTTTCTTACTCTGTGATTATTATTTTTTTGTTTGTTACAGATAAATTAAGTCAGACTTGCAGTGTCATACCACACATACAGTTAGTTTCAGTTTTGATTCTCTCCAACCTTCCCTTTGTCTCTCATTCTCTCCTTTTTCTTTTGCTTAGTTGTATCGTGTTTGGGTTGATATTCAGGTTTCATATGAACCTTTATTACATGAAACTAAATAAGCACAGCCCTTTAGTGTTGAAATTGTTTGAAACTGTGATTCATCAGAAAGGAATGTTTATTGATGCAGCTCAGATAATGAAACAGACTACTGCTGATTTCCTGTAAATCAACTGCCTTCACTGTAAAAGGGATCCATGGGCAGAAATTGAATATAAATAATCCTGGTGGTATTTTCTCTTATGTTTTTCTAAATTGTATGAATTGTTGTTTTCTTTACCATAGAATGGGCCCTTTATATTTAATTACTTTATATTTACATCAGGAGTCTGTCCTCTCTACAGAGGCGACCATGTTTTTTGGAGTAGCTGAGAATCTGGGTAAACTCTCTAGATTGTATCCCAGGGTCATGTCGGAAAATGGCTCATGAGCTAACACCCACAATAAGCTTTACCACAAATTAGACATTTCATACATTTCTTGTGTTACTTTATTATCTTACTTCATTAAGAATTGTGTGTGCAATCACTTAATCTTCATTATCTCACAGCTGAAGTTCAGGCGGAGACTAAAGGCAGAGACGATGTAGCAGCAGAGGAAACGCTGTGCTCCACCTCGGCTGTTTTAGGGAATGTTCCTGAGGAAATGAGCCAGGAGGTTTTGGAGATGCTGGTGGAGAACATTATAAAGGGATCGAAATTCCCATCTGCCTCGTTCACGTTGGAAATCATTCATGGCATCTCCTCCGTAGTGGTTACTTTGGAGAGTGGAAAAGGTATTTGCTTACTATGTGTGTGCGTGTAATAATAGTTCCAAAAAACACAACTTGTACAGAGGTTGCCTTTCAATTGAGTGCATCTGTATCATCTTCAGCATATCTCTGCTGATTTATAGTTATTATAATAATGATAAAAAAGAAAAATACCAAGTAAATTTATGGGAGATATTTACGGCACAACACAGGGAGACAACACCAAGCTGAAATACACCATAAATTAGATCCTGCGGATACTAAGAAATAACTTTCCTGGGACCTTTACATACTATTGCCAACAAAAACAAATGCATGATGTCCTGAATATGCCAAATTCTACTTTATTAATCAACTGCACACACAACTTGTCCAAATTCAGTTTTCGTATTTACTCTTAAGGTAATTTAAAAAATTGTGTTTATCTCAAAACATGTGTTGTATAAACCCTCAACTTCTCCTCGGCAAAGATATAAGTGCCATTCTATGAAAGGTATATTGAAGAAAACAGATTTTGATAATATGTTGTAAAAAAGTGATATTATGAGATTTAAGGGGTAATTTAATGAGAAAAAATGTTATGAAGAAAATACCAGTTTCTTACACAACCTTTTAGAGCCCTGACACTACCAGAACAATGTGGTGCTCATGTGCCGAAAGATCAGGTAACATGAAACCTATACTAATGTATATCTTAATAAGATGCTCCACATTCCTCATTTTTACACAGACAACAAGCTGATCATTTGATCCCCCTTTAAAATGATTTGTAGCCTAAAATTACAACTTAACTCTCATAATATTATGACTTTATTGTAGTTCAAAATTCATATTACTACGACTTATTTCTCGTACAATTGTGATTTCATCCTCATCTTACCACTACTACTACTTTTGATCACTATCCCACAGAAATCACAGACTTTGTGGCAAGATGCCCTCAAAACAGGATGTTCACAAGCAAGGGATTGTCAGTCCGGCCTCTTGAAGTCACTAAGCAAGTTGCAATCGAAGACACCCAAAAGTTCGATAAAGATTTCCTCCACCTGTATTTCGAGAATGCAGGTGAGGATGTGGAAAGTGTTCTGCTTAATGAAGGAGAACAGTTTATCGTCACCTTCAAAGACAGTCAAGGTAACCCAGTTATAGTACACGTTGAATAATACTGTGTCTGTATAAATGCAGCACAATGATAATCAGAGATTATCACCTTTATATCAATTCTGGACAATTTGACAGTTAATATGATGTTTTTTTTCTATAGCTGCTCAGAAAGTCGTGAAGGAGAAGCAACACAGCAAGCAGGAAGAGTTCAGAGTTTATCCTTTCTATTCATCTTTGGGAGCAGCCCTCTATGGCAAAGACAGGCCCTGCTTAAAACTCCCCGCTGCCATCTCTGAACCCACTGACGATGCTGTGTGGAGATACCTAAATGACCATAAATCAGCATTAGAGACCATTCACAGTGACTTAGCTAAACACTTCTGTAGTGTAAAACACGAAGGATCTGCTGTGATCTTGAGACCCGTACCTTCAATTCTTGGCCAAAAAGATGCCAAAGCCATCATTAAAGAGTGGAAGAGTACCGTGGGGTTAGCCTTTGCACAAGCTATGTCCAAATTCAAATCCCTGAAGTTTCAGCTGGATTCAGAGGTATTGGAAGAGTGTGTGGAGAATATCGGTCACATGTTACAGAACAAGGATGTGACTTTAGTGCATGATAAAGCCAGCGGCGTCTTGTCAGTGGTTGGCTTTGTGGATGAGGTCAATGAACTGGAGCAAAGTCTTCGTAAAACCATCAACAAAATTGAGGGAAAGGTGCAGAGGGAGAAAGCGACGAAGACTGATGTCATCAAAGTGTCACCATCAATATTCCACCTCCTGTGTCAAGGTGGTCTTCAGGACAAATTGCAACGTATATACCCAGAGCTCAAAATGTCATTCCCAGAAGACAGTCCAGATTTGATTGTAACTGGTTTAAGAGATGAGATTTTGGAAGCAGACAAAGTGATTTGTGAAGCAAAATATTCATTAAAACGAATGAATTTAGAAATGGATAAATCTGTGCTGGACTTGCTGAGGTTTGAAGAGCAAGATGAGCTTACAAAGGCCCTGCTGACAACTGATGGAGTAAATGCTGCATTTGAGATCAGTGAACAGAGAGTGGAGCTCCTTGGTTTATCTGACAGAGATCTGTCCAAAGCTGAAGATCATCTGAAAAAGCTTTTGATGTCACAGAACATCGGTGTAGAAGATAGCAGTGTCCTGGAGACTCCGGCGTGGCAGGATCTGGTCAGACAATTACAAGATGCCAACAGCAAGTCATGCAGGAGACTCCAGGTCCTCTGCACTGGTAAACAAGTTGTTGTGAGTGGCCACAAGGGTGATGTCATGAATGTCAGCGATGACCTTGAGTACTTCTTAACGCAGAATGCCAAAGTTGAAGAAAGTGTTGATGTCAAGCCCAATAACATCATTGAGTACATTAAAAAATGCAAAACATCTTTTATGGACCAATTCAAAGACAAAGTGACGGTGTCTTTTAGAAACGAGGCCATCTGTCTCAATGGTTCCAGAGTTGATGTCACACATTGCAAGACCTTAGTTGAAAACTTGGTCCAGTCTTTGAGCTTTGAAAGTGTAAACATCACCAAACCTGGGGTGAAGAAGTTCTTCCAGGATAAAGAAACTATGTACGTGACCTCATTGTTAACCGACACTGGCTGCTTGGTCCAACTAGTTGATGAGACAGGTGGTGGGCAGAATGATTTGGCCCAAAGTCCGGGACCAAAACCGGTATATCAGCTTCAGACATCTGATGGTGTCGAAATAGCTGTTTGCAAGGCAGATCTGTGCAGTTACCCAGTGGACGCAGTTGTCAATTCTTCTAATCAGAAGCTGCAACACAGCGGGGGTCTTGGCGCAGCACTGTTGAATGCTGCTGGACCTCAGTTGCAGGTTGAATGCGACAAAATAATTAATCAGAGAGGGCCACTCAAGCCTGGAGACTGTGTCATTACTGATGCTGGAGGACGGCTTCGTTGCAAAAAAATTATCCATGCAGTTGGACCCGTCTTTGATCCATCTGCACCCAAGAAGTCTCAGGCACAGTTGAAAAGAGCTGTTAAAGGAAGCCTGGATCTTGCTGAAAGGCATGGCTGCATCACTGTGGCTCTGCCCACCATCAGCAGAACCCAGGGCTTTGGTCTTGATTTGTGTGCGCTGACAATTATCAAGGCAGTGAAGGAACACTGTGATGAGAAGTATGATGAAAACACCCTGAAGGAGATCCATTTGGTGAACAATGACGACGCTGCTGTTCAGGCTATGGAGAGAGCTGTCAAAAGTGAATTGGGAAATGGTGGAGTCACTCTTCAAGCTGCGTCTCCACTTCTGACACAGGCTAGATCTACCCAATCTGACCCAAACTGCTTGGGTCAAGTGACAACCATAGAGAGCTTGAATATCACTCTTACTCAAGGAAACATCGAGGATGCCACGGTAAATATAATTTAAAAATGTTTATAGTTAAACATGCTGACTTAGTGTGATGACAAAATAGTAGAAAATAATTAAAGCTAGGGTTGGTAAGGGTGAAAAAAAGCTAGCAAGAGCAGACTACTCAAAAAATGCAACTGATACATCCCACGTCTTCTCTGCTTCAGCAGTGTATGTCTCTCTGGCTGAAGAGTGCACTGACCGCTGGTAAGTGATAGACCAGCACATCAGCTTATGTCCAATAATTCATTAACAGAATTATTGGTTGTGTTTACTACAGAGCCACAGACACTTGTGACATGCTTTTTTGATTGTCACATGGCTATCAGGATGTGAAGAGGATTTCAACAAATACGATAAAATGTTTTTCAACAACTTACCAACCCTACCTTTAAATACTGACTGATTGCTCAGACAACTCCCAGACTTTTGGGCTAATAAGGATCTTGTTAAATGAAGAACTGATAACATTCCGTTTTTCTTAGACTGAGGTGATTGTGAACACTGTGTCTGAAGATCTTGAACTGAACAAAGGAGCAGTTTCAAATGCAATACTGCTAGCGGCCGGACCAGAACTTCAGCAGTTGATAAATGCCCAGAAGGCCAGAGGAAGTTTTGGTGAGGTCATTGTGACGGACGGCTGCCGACTGAAGAGCAAGAAAGTCTTTCATGCAATTGCACCTTATTGGGAAAAAGGACAAGGCGGAACTGAAAGGGTAACATGCTCTATCATCTGAGTCTTTCAATACTGTATCATATGGAACATGCCTCAGATCTACCACTTTTCCTGCTTTTCTTTTGCTAAATGTGATTTTAGGATTATACAATATTATATTTATTATTATATCTAAATTGCATGGGATAGTAAGTGTATGCAGCAGTGTAAACTTTCAGTATATGGTACCTAGATTTTAAAAGCATCACTGCTTTGCCTCACAGATCTTGAGTGCCATTTTCAAGGATTGCTTGGACAAGGCAGAGGACACTGGCCTGACCTCCATTGCTTTACCTGCTGTCGGCACTGGAAACCTTCATTTTCCAAGAGACCTTGTTGCCTCTTTGATGTTGAGTGAAATCTCAGCGTTTACCATGAAAAAACCTAAGCACCTGAAGGAGGTTGTCATTGTCCTTTATCCAGGCGATGCAAAAACTATCCAGGTAAGGAAACATAAGAAGCTTTGGAGTAGTTTTGTGTTATTTTCCCATGGAAATTAACTTTATGACAAATCAGTGATGGTCAATTAGGTCCATGTTCATGAACATCTGCTCTTGTAATGTTTTGGTGATGTATTGATAATATTTGTAAATGTTTAGTAGAAGTTCTGATTCTGTCTACAGGCCTTTAAGGATGGATTTGACAAGGAGTTCCCCAGTGCCTCAGGTGGTCCAGCACCCACAGGTTCCCCACAAAACACGGGTAGGCAAACATCTTTTCAACATTTTTATGTGCAGTAAATATGCGATGCTTTTAGAAATGTAAGAAATCTGTAAAGTGATACAATTAAAAAATTATCTGAATTGATCAGTTATTCTCAAATGTATTTTTATTGATTATTTGGTTGATATGCTGTTGATTTCTTTCCAGTGCAACAATGTCCCTTCTCAAACGTTATCTCAAGCTCAGGAATGCATGAGACCAAAATGGGCGGCGTCACCATTCAGGTGCTCACAGGAGTAATAACCATGGAGACCAGTGAGGTCATTGTCAACTCCTCCAATGACAGCTTCTCTCTCAAGTCAGGTAAATGACAGCGAGAATTACAATTTAAGCTGTATCTTTAGACGCTATCATATTATTTTGTTTCTGTCCCTCCATTAGGAGTATCCAAGGCTATTCTAGAAGCAGCTGGTCAGGCTGTTGAAGGAGAGTGCCAACGCCTTGGTAATGAAACATTTACACATAAAACTGTTATGACACTATAACCCTGACTGGCCAAAGTTAAACAATATTCTTGCTTAGTTCTGGGCATCAAATTATATCAAGATAAATGAATTAATTCACAATTAGTGCTTTGCAATTAGTTATTTTAAGTTAAAATACTAATCCAATCCATTGTCTTCACCCTTAGGTGCACTGCCCAACCAGGACATGATAATGACCGATCCAGGTAACCTAAGTTGTAAGAAAATCCTCCACGTGATCGAACAGGACGACCCAGGAAAAATCAGAGCGGTTGTTAAAAGTGCACTTGAGATGTGTGTGAAAAACGCCTACGACTCTGTCTCATTACCTGCCATTGGCGCAGGTGAGTCTGGAGTATATTATATGGAAAGTCTGAGTTTTAAATCAACCAGCACTGCCTTGTGCAACTTGGATTATGCTCTACTCTCTCAGGTCAAGGCAATGTCCAGGCAAGGCAGGTGGCAGATGCCATGTTTGACGCGGTGATCGATGTGTTGAGCCCAAACACTCATGGCTCCCTGAAGACTATTCGGATTGTTATTTTCCAAGCACCGATGCTGAACGAGTTCCAGATCAGTATGCAACACAGAGCACAAAGCGCTGCCAGTAAACCCAGTGATAAGGATAGTGGGTGGTGGAAAAGATTCAAATGTAAGTACAGCACAGGGCTGTCACTTTTTCTGAATATCAAATGCTTCTAGACTGCATAATTTGAAATCAAACAGGTTATTACAGTTTGAATATGAACTGCATGTTCGAATAAATGGCAGAATTTCAAACAGAAAGTGATAGCCCTAGTACAGAGAAGAGAATCATTTTTTGTGTTCATGTTCCTTTAATCCATAGTCTGGTTTGAATGTGAGATTAATAATGTAGCGCTTGGAATTTGTTCTCACAGCATTCTTTGTGGGTGGAACTGATGACAAGCCCCGTAAAGAAGAAAACTTTGTCATCAAGCCAGTCGCCTGCGACCCGGCTTGCTTCCACATCTGCGGAGACACACAGGCTAAAGTGGCCACGGCCAAGCAGTGGATCAATGATCTGATAACCAAAGATCAAAGCACAAACACCCTAAAAGACACCGCCATCCTCAGCTTTTCCGACGCGGACCACCAGCAGATTATTAACATCCAGAAGACCGTGGGCGTGAGCATCATGATCGAAGGAAAGAAGGATCAAGTCGAATTAACCATTGAGGGATTCAGCAATGGCGTACTCAGAGCCACCGCAGAGATTTATACAATGACGAAAAAGGTGAAGGAAGATGATGACCTGATGAGGGACGTGGTGATGGCAAGCAAAGTTGCAGACTGGCAGTACCAACAGCAAGGGCTCCAGTATCAAAGCTTTGATCCTTACACTAACTTCCACCTCGAGCAAGCAATGCAAAAGAAGCTGAAAGATGTAAAAGTCAACGTCCAAGGTCAAGACTACACCGTCACTCTGCCAAACGGACCGGCCACCAACAAAAAGGGAGACGCATTGCAGATAAGGAGAATTGACAAACTGGGAGGTATTTGACTGATTGATGAGGCGTCTGTCAAAAAAAGATAATAAAGCAGTAGTAACTGGTAGAAGTTCCAATATGAAGCTAGAATAATGTCCATTACTAGATTTAAACCTTTTATTACCGCAAACGATTTCCCTTTTTTAGCACGATTTCACTTTTTGACCTCTAGAATTTTTGTCTCTAGATAAAGTACCTGCGGACTGGGATCCTATGCCCCCCAACACTACGTGTGTGGCTGTCCCCATCCATGAGGAAAGACCAGAGTACAATGAAGTCCTGAAACTGTTCCAGGCCTCGTGCAAACAAACAGTCATCAAGGTAGTCCTCATTTAAAATGCACTGTATTTAAAACATCAAGCCTTAGTTACACTGCTTTGTTACTAGAGCAGAAAGTTTTGTTCTGGAGATGTTTCAATTACCATGTTTTCCTTCCTGATACCAATTTGATTCCTGTGCATTTAAAAAATAACAACATATATAACGTGTCAACAGTTGTATGCTACTAACCCTGTATGGAAGTGATGAATGCTATCATTGTAAACCCATTGAAAAACAAATACATGTAGAGAGTGAATGTCAGAACTTCTTTGATTATGCTCCTGGAAATAACTTCTTCTTTGCTGCCTTCAAAATTGTACTTGTCAGGGGCAAAAAAAGATTCTCATGTATAAAACCGTGCACACGCACACATGAACATGTGCACTTTATAAATCAAAGCCCACCTTGAAACGAGCATACGTGAATCTGCAGGATTATTCAATTCAGAGACAGCTGCGATATCCTCGATCTATCAAGTTTTACACAATTATATATTAAAAACAATTACATTTTTAAACGAGGCTTTACATAGAAAGGTAAATATAAAATGGTGTTAATCCCATCACATAGAACTGACAGCTAATAAACCAGAGTGGTGAGTGGTGGTGAGTGGTCTCTGCAATCGCTGAACACTCGTTTCCTCCTCATCCTTCCATTTACACACTGCATTAGTGCCAGTGCATCCAGCATTACGCACGAGTGTCACCCCAGTATTTATATATTTAGAGCAATCGGAGAGATAACTTCACAGATCAATAGGATCCTAACCTCCAATCTAGGATATTATTTGGAAATGGAAGTGTCGCAGTCATGTTCACTGCAGCGTTTTAACACACACACACACACACAAACACACACACACAGAGAAAACTAAAGCCGTTCTTGACGATACACACACAGAAGAACTATAAATGACTCGGCTCTGCAATTTGTACTTTGTTGTTAGTTGTCATATCTTTTTTCAATTGAAGGTTCTTATGGAATGGTTATGACGTGCAAGCACAAATATACCGCTGTTGGTTTTAATGGTAATGATGAAGTGGATCAATAATCTGGCTTCAAATCACCACCTCACTCCTGCACGTCCCTTCCTCCAAACAGTTCCCTACGCATGGGTCAGAGTTAGCGTACACGTGTGCACATTCTCCCGTCAGGTTTGTTTTTATAGATCCCAACGTTTGCTTGAGAAGTGGCGTACGCATCTATCAGACCCTGTTTTGTGCATATGCATGTTATCCACGACACCAGGTCTTTTCGTATTGTCCAATTTAGAGTACCAAAAGAAAATGCCATTTTTGATTGTCACAAATGAACTTTTCCCTCCTATTTAGATTGAGAGGATCCAGAACCCTATGTTGTGGAAGAGCATACAGATCAAGAAGCGTGACATTGAGCAGCGAAACGGTCATGCAAACAACGAGAAGCGTCTGTTCCACGGCACCACTGAGACCACAGTGAACATTATTAATCAAAATGGCTTCAACAGGGTTTACGCAGGAAAGAACGGTGAGAAGTTTATGTTGAAAATATGGGACAAAGTTTCACCAGACTCTTCCTTTACATTTATTGCTTAACTGAAACAATTCAAAAACATTAATACGCTTGTTGTTTTCTGTTATTTCTTCATTTTAACTTCAGTGAATGGAAGATAGATGCTCACAGATAAATTAAAACAAAACATTTTTGCTGTTGTTTAATTTTCAGCTGCTGCTTTTGGCAACGGCACGTACTTTGCTGTCAATGCCAACTACTCTGCCCAGGACACATACTCCAAGCCGAATCCGAAAGGGGAGAAGTGCATGTACCTCTGCCAAGTGCTGACCGGGGATTACGCGCTTGGACAACAAGGCATGATCGAACCACCAGTCAAGAGCAACAAGGCCCCTCAGTTGTACGACAGTGTTGTGGACAACATGGCTAATCCCAACATGTTCATCATCTTCCATGACGTCCAGGCTTATCCTGAGTATTTGATAACATTCCAGTAACGGCACGATGTTCTGACATAACAAAGACCAAATGCCTCCACATTTCATACTGCTTTAAAATCACATAAAAAGTCTTTGTTTCACATCAGCTGAATAATCGCATTTGTTTTCCCATCTACTTGAGGTATTTGGTTAAAGAAGGCATTTAGTAATCAAGTAATAATCACAAGCGTCAAGAATCAGAGCCACATATTGCCTTGAAAATGAACCATATATTAATCACATAACAATGTCAAGAAAGGCGAATGATGGCTCACAGATTTTAGTTTTTGCCTGGATGTTATTCTTTGTATAATCAAACCTATAATTGAGTGTTGAGGATGATGGACCTGCTCTCCTGAAGGAAATCATGGGATACAAACTGGTTTTGGAATTCAGATTAGCGATTACTTTTTATTTTGAGAGGATAATGGAAGTTAACTGCTGTACCAATAAACGCGGTGTGCAATTAGAAGTTCATAAGAGCACACTTGCTTGTTCAGCATTTTCTTTATTTGATTTAGAGTTGATAAGTTGAGCTTCATAGTTGTGTACGTGTCTAGTAGAGTACCACACATAGGAAATAGTAATATTGAAACAAATTTCAGTTTAAATATGTAATAATTTCCTCAAATTTACATAGCCTTGTAGTTCACACAAGGTAGAATATGTCAAACCCCTCCTTTCCACATAAACGTATACTTGCAATCACAAATGAGAAACAAATGCATCCTCTCAAGCTTTATCAATAAAAGTGAATATTCAACCAGACAATAAGCTTGTGTTTCATCTCTTTTCTCCTGTTTAAGGCAATTGATTCTATGAATTCATACACAATCACTTCAATAAACCTTTCATAAAACTTTGAGATTCGGAAAGGATTCATTGAATTTATAACCGCAATATAAATATATGATTGCTATGATGTGGTAATAAAGTTTGGTCTCCTCAGGTTTCTCTGAAAGTTCAGTGCGATATATTCATCATTGGATTTGCTCGAATCTCTGTCTCCATCTGCAGGACATACTGCAAGGGTGCACATACTGTCTTCCCTCCTGTTGCCAAGATAAGGAGAAGGAAAACCAGGTGAAATGTTTATATAAAACCACGGGAGACAGCGAATCTTGAGGAAAAGGATATAAGTTACCCTGAATATTAATATTTAATTCAACTTTATTTGTATAGTGCAATATTACAACACATATAAGCGCAAGGTACTTTACATATTTTACTGGGAGAAACCTCTAGAACCAGACTGAGTGTGGTCGGCCTCGGCAGGTTGTAGGTGAGCGTGGTAAAGAGGGGAGGGATAATTATGATAATAATGAGGGGCAGTAGAGTACATATATTTTTTCCAGTTCCCTTATGAAACCACATTTTAATTCACTAGATCCCTTAACATGTCTGACTTGAATTACGAATTATTCCCTGAGATGTTGTAAAAATGTCACTTTCTCCCCTGATCCAGATCTACCCCAGAGTTTTATGAATCTATGAATACACCACGCAGCCATACGTACATTTTTTGGAATACAAATGACTGGATAACATTGAGTTATGAGGGAAACATATATTAGCATTTATGTAATTATAGAAAGACAATAAAGAAAACTGTTGACATGTTATTGCTATTTTTACCTGTCACCACAAAGGAAAACACAAAATTCTTATGAAGAGGAGAACAAAATACATGTGTAGGCCTACTTTGAAATAAATTAAACACAGAACTATGCTTTTTCGCTCATCTCCAGCTCGGTACTTTTCAGCAATGCTGTGTGCATGTTTTCGAAATGTCTTTCAATATGACATTTTTTGTTGTTTGCTAATTCCTCAACACATATCAAGCATACAGGTAAGCCAGCATTGTTGGCAGTAAAAGCAAATTAATCTGTCCACGCATAATTAAACTCTCTATTTTCCTCAGACTCTTCTTTTTTGGGATTTATCCCTGTTAAGGCCGATTTAAGGCCGATTTACGCTTCTCCGTTTTTTCTAAAACGGACAGATAAGACCGCCCTATCCGCCGTGGAACGCCCTCTCTGAGCGCCTCGGAGAGCTTTTCGTGTACCTCTGAATTTTCTAACAGTCCGTGTTTATTACGGAGACCCCACGGACAGCCCTTGGCTGCGATTGGTCCGCAAACGACATCATTTCCATACAACGTCATTTCCGTATTTCACATTTCCGGACCTCAAACTTCCTGCTTCTTTCTCTATCACACTAAACACAAACACAACTACAATTCTACGATTAATGTGACGTGTGTGTTAAGCCAGCGGAGTTGTCCAGCTGACGGTGGCTCGTTAGAGCACTGACGGCATGTGTGCACGGTCACATACGGTTAAAACGAGCTTTCAAAACGGCGCTAGCGGGCTAGGCTAGCGGGCTAGCAACCATGCTAACTGCGGTGGTAACAGTGCAAAAACCCGCTGTCACGACTGTAATTCCACTTCTATCATGACACTGTTTCTACAATACCGTCAGGTTAGAAGCAAACACTGGGTAGTAGTAAGTGTCGGGAGTCCAGGCTGACTGTGTGGAAGCTGGGGGGAAGCTAGCTAGCTCCGTGTAGCTGCATTAGCTTCAAGCTGTGGGATTAGCAACACAGTTCGGAAACAAGAACGGGGAACCGCTGTGCTAAGAAACAATTACATCAGCATTTTGACCTGCTGGGTGTCACTTCATTTTATTTAGTTGCCATCGTAGCCTACACTGTGTGTGAGGAAAGTGGGGAGTAAGTAAATAAACAGCGTGGACTTCTTCTGATTACTCTTGAGGTAGGCTTCTCCAAGCTTGTCTTCCGTTGCGCCACCTACTGTTCTGGCGGTGAATTGTTTTCAACACGGAGAGGTATAAATGAAAAAGTGTCCGTCCAATCTGTCCGTTCGTCCGTCCGTAACGGATTCGTAGAAGCATAATGGAGCCTTAAGTTTACCGAGGCCGGGGGTCGGGAACTCTAGATTAGCGACCTTTAGGGAAGAGCGCAGGGCTGTAGACGTAATAGGATGTGACGCATATTGTAGTTGATGAAATGTGAAAACCAAAAGTGAGAGCAGGTCAGACTGGAGGCGGACACAGCAACTGAAGCTCGATACAAACCAACTGCAGCTTCTGCTCTGATCAAGAAGCTGCGGCGCTGATTCTCTGTGACCAGAGAAACTCACTGGCCGGCTGCTCCACGTGACCGAGCTCTGATCTCACTGTGTGTGTCTCTGAGTGAATGAGCGGGGCGGGGGGCGGAGCCGTGGGGCCTGTGTTTGTGTGCGCTATCTGGCTGCGTACACACAAACACACACATTCGCCCACTCTTGGTATTTCATGACAGCCTGATACGACGATGATTTAAAACAAATGAACTTGAACATGACGTTCACTCACGTTCATCATATGAAAACTGATTCGGAAAGTTCAGCGTTCACAACAAATATGCGCGAAATGCACATCACTGTACAGGGAGCCACTGCAGAGGGGCTGAAGAGCTGCATGCGGCTCCGGAGCAGCGGGCTGCCGACCCCTGGTCTGAGGGAATCCAAAAACAAGAATAAACAAGGTGAATAAAAATACAGAAACTCATTCTCCCGTAACTGCTCCCTCCGCTGCAGTTCCTGGATCCAAATCCCCAAAATGTTAGAGGTTCTTCCTTGGGTCAGGCCCAACCCCTCCACATATTTCATTGAAATCCATTTTGTAGTTTTGGCATAATCCCACTTACAAACACAGATGAGAAAAAACCCTCCTTGGCCGAGGTTAACAGTTAATCACATTCTTACTATTGTACAGCCGTGGCCAAAAGTTTTGAGAATGGCACAAGTATTGGTTTTCACAAAGTGTGTTGCTTCAGTGTTTTTAGATCTTTTTGTCAGATGTTACTATGGTATACTGAAGTATAATTACAAGCATTTCATAAGTGTCAAAGGATTTTATTGATAATTACATTAAGTTTCTGCAAAGAGTCAATATTTGCAGTGTTGACCCTTCTTTTTCAAGACCTCTGTAATTCGCTCTGCTTTCAATTAACTTCTGTGCCACATCCTGACTGATGGCAGCTCATTCTTGCATAATCAATGCTTGGAGTTCGTCAGAATTTGTGGGTTTTTGTTTGTCCACCCGTCTCTTGAGGATTGAACACAAGTCCTGAATGGGATTAAGGTCTGGGGAATTTCCTGGTCATGAACCCAAAATTTCAATGTATGTTCCCCGAGTCACCTAGTGATCACTTTTGCCTTATGGCAAGGTGCTCCATCATGTTGGAAAAGGCATTTTTCGTCACCAAACTGTTCTTGTATGGTTGGGAGAAGTTAGTCTCGGAGGATGTTTTGGTACGATTCTTTATTCATGGCTGTGTTCTTAGGCAAAATTGTAAGTGAGCCCACTCCCTTGGCTTACAAGCAACCCCACACATGAATGGTCTCAGGATGCTTTACTGTTGGCATGACACAGGACTGATGGTAGCGCTCACCTTTTCTTCTCCGGAAAAGCTTTTTTCCAGATGCCCTAAACAATCGGTAAGGGGATTCATCAGAGAAAATGACTTTACCCCAGTCCTCAGCAGTCCAATCCCTGTACCTTTGGCAGAATATCAGTCTGTCCCTGATGTTTTTCCTGGAGATCAAGGGCTTCTTTGCTGCCCTTCTTGACACCAGGCCATCCTCCAAACGTCTTCGCCTCACTGTGCGTGCAGATGCACTCACACCTGCCTGCCGCCATTCCTAAACAACCTCTGCGCTAGTGGTGCCCCGATCCTGCAGCTGGATCAACTTAAGGAGACGGTCCTGTTGCTTTCCGGACTTTCTTGGGTGCCCTGAAGCCTTCTTCCAACAATTGCACCTCTTTCCTTGAACTTCTTGATGATCAGATAAATGGTACATTTGGGTGCAATTTTAATAGCAGCAATATCCTTGCCTCTGAAGCCCTTTTTCTGTGCAAAACAATGATGACTGCACGTGTTTCCTTGCAGGTGACCATGGTTAACAGAGGAAGAACAATGATTTCAAGCACCCCCCTCCTTTTAAAGCTTCCAGTCTGCTATTTTGTCTCAATCAGGATGACAGAGTGATCTCCAGCCTTGTCCTCATCGACACTCTCACCCGTGTTTACAAGAGAAGCACTGACATGTTGTCAGTTGGTGCTTCTTTGGCAGGGCTGAAATGCAGTGGAAATGGTTTTTGGGGTATTAAGTTCATTTTCGTGGCAAAGAGGGACTTTGCAATTAATTGCAATTCATTGGATCACTCTTCATAACATTCTGGAGTATATGCAAATTTCCCTCCTAAAAACTGAGGCAGCAGACTTTGTGAAAATGAATTTTTTTTTCTCAAAACTTTTGGCCACGGCTGTACTATTGAAAATTAGAGCAAAACCAAGCAAGAATTTGTAATATTTCACATAACACCTATTTTTCTGTCTTTCAGCTGCATGTGTCACACCACACGACTCTTCTGGTCTTATCATGAGGGAATTATCATATTTGGATAATCCTTGTACCCCTTATACTGTTTAACTAGAAATAATCAATGTTTAGAAAAGCCTTCTAATTGCATTGCATAGAATAAGTACACAATAAGTTTAATAAACAATGAAGACAGATGTCAGAGTTGTACCTCCTGTTCCTAAAGTGAAAGTAAAGGACTCGCCCCAGTGGTGGAAATCCTGCTTTGGGTTAGGGCGGCAGAACCTGTCCGGACAGCAGACATGTCAGACGTGTACTCCTACCCGCTGCTCGTCGAGCTGGAAGAAAACAACTTCCCGAAAATCAAAATCAAGCTGCTGAAGTACTTCAACAGCAAGAAGTCCGGCGGCGGAGACTGCGAGGTGGACTACGAGAGAGACAGCAGGACGGCGGTGCTGCGCTTCCGCACCGAGCAAGGTGGGCTCCGTCTAAGGCCTGGACTCAAACTAGAGATTATTTAAGTGATCTGACCTCCTCTGTCATTAACAATGAGTCCTTCTTCTTCTTCTTCTTCTCCTCCTCCACTAACAGACCAGAAAAATGTGCTGGGGAAAGACTCGCACCAGATCCAGTTGGATACAGGTGTTCTGAAGATGACAGTTCGATTCCCTCCAGATGAGAAGACTACACCAGCAGTAGTACCAGCACCAGCACCACAGGTAAGTGAGGTGCAATGACATGTCATGGTTTCTATGTGTGCATCCCGGATAAATAAGTGTGAAAGTACTACTACTTTATTTGTTTGGAGAAGTGCCGTATAAATACAGATATTATCACCTCCCCTTTTTGGAAAGCTCAATGAGCTTGAACTGGGAACAATTTTCAAAGTATGTTCAATGAGGTGTGGCTTTGAATCAAAGCTATAGAGCTAACAGTAGAGAAGGAATTGAGCATGGACTTATAGTTGAACCGTCTTTGTAAATTGTGGCTGCTTCATGGTCCCTGACTTCAAAATCAGGGACAGAAGCAGAAATTGTTAATATACAACAAAACATTTTATGAATCTGAGGTTAATCGATTTTGTGTTTTACCTCCCTTCTGTGCTTATACAATTCATAGTTTATAATATACTGTACATTGAGCTTCAGGCCCAGGCTTATTTGAGAGCTCAATGCCATGCTGGACGCTGTGTTCTTTGCTCATTTCCCTTCCTGCTGTTTGGAAGCTATAATTAAACAAGGGGCACGCCTTTCTCTGATATTTAGTTGACCCAGTTGATGATTTAATTAATGTGTAACTCGTCTGATCGGGCGTTTAGGGCGTTGTATGAGTGAAACTGGTTTTACAAGAAGACAAATTAAAACAAAGTTGTGACTTAAATCCTTTTTTTTGTGTACTGTCAGAAACAGGAAGTTCCATCGGATAACGTCAACAAGACATGTAAGTCAGGCCAATATGTTTCTTACTCTGTGACCATTTTTTTGTTTGTTTGTTACAGATAAATTAAGTCAGACTTGCAGTGTCATACCACACATACAGTTAGTTTCGGTTTTGATTCTCTCCAACCTTCCCTTTGTCTCTCATTCTCTCCTTTTTCTTTTGCTTGTGTTTAGTTGTATTGTGTTTGGGTTGATATTCAGGTTTCATCTGAACCTTAATTACATGAATCTAAATAAGCACAGCCCTCTAGTGTCGAAATTGTTTGAAACTGTGATTCATCAGAAAGGAATGTTTATTGATGAAGCTCAGATAATGTACAGACTGCTGCTGATTTCCTGTAAATCATCTGCCTTCACTGTAAAAGGGATCCACGGGCAGAAATTTAATATGAAATGTTGTGCAATAGGAGTAGACTTGACGTTGGCTAATTATTAATAATCATGAAATATGATTATTAAAATAATAAAAATTATCTATCAAAAATAATTAAATTATTAATTGAAGATGATCAGTAATCAAATAACAATAAAACCACTAATGAGAAAATAGGAATTATCAATTAGAAAGTACAAGCTATCAATTAACAATGATAAGGTTATCAACCAAGAATAATGAAAATAATTAGTCCAAAACAATAAAATTATCAATTTAAGAATAATACTATCTATATTAATAATTGAGAAAGGGGGGCACCACCCTGGTTTCCCAGGGACCAACGATGTCAAGCTATAATTATCAGTCTCATAATGATAAATGTCAAATTAATAATGTCAATATTTTAATATTAACGATTACTTAATAAACAGTGAAGGCTTCTAAGTTCGAGCACAGGCAATCATAATCCAGCTGCAATCACATACATATGCACAAATAATCACAGACTACAGATACTTTAATTACAAAAGTATTTATTAAAAAGGGGAAATAAAGTTATAATGTTATTCAATGATTTATCATTTTAACAAGCTCCGATATTTCAAAGATAAACACAGCAGCAGCACTTATCACACTTCAGAAAATACATGTAAAACCTGCGGTCTACCTATGTATGTCTGTCTCTGTGTGTGTCTGTGTCAAAGTGTCTCTCTGTGTGGGTGTGTCTATGTGTGTGTATGTGAAATAAAGTTAGTGTTATTTAATGATTTATCATTTTAACAAACTCCCATATTTCAAAGATAACAACAGCAGCTTATCACAATTTAGAACACGCCTGTAACCTCTGGTCCATCTATGTGTCTCTGTGTGTGTGTATCTGTCTGTGTCTATCAATGTGTGTGTGTGTGTGTGTGTGTGTGTGTGTGTGTGTGTGTGTGCGAGAGAGAGAGAAAAAGAAGGGGGGTGGCGATGACGCGTAGTGACATCACATCTAAGATGGAGGCCGATCATGATTCGTGGAATCAAGGCCTAAAAACTCTCAAAATGGCGGATTGACTACAAAACAAGATGGCGGAGCCGTTATGAATTTAGAGCCAGGATGGGAGGAGAGAGAGAGCGGAGGCGTGGTAATAATAGACTCAAAATGGTGGGTTAACTTGCGTTATTCAAGATGGAGTCTATGTTAATGACACCATGTGGCCGGAGCGCACACTGGTGGTCGTCACATGAATTATACAAAGGGAATTTTAGACAAAGAGAATTCTTATCTCTGCTTGGCTTTGGGGGCCGAATGGTTTCCAGATGTGTTCAGCCTCTCTAAGCATAGATTTAACTATGTGACATGACCTGTATTATAAATACAGGTCAGAAGTGTGTATAGGTCGGTTTAGAAGGAGAGAGAGAGAGAGAGAGAGAGAAAACATGTAAGGAGAGTTCAAAGAAGCTCTTAAAAATATACGCCTGAGATGAGTTAACAGTGATTCACCCCTCAGCCCTCAAGCGAGCGTTGTGGGCCGAGGTTCTGATCACTGCAGACTCACACAGACTTTAACAGTGCGGGCGGAGGCTTTCCTCGCGGCCTCAAGCACTAACACAAAACCCGGAAATGAACCGGAAGTAGCGGCTCGTCGTAGCCGGCTAAAACAATGAGACTCAGCGGTCTCGCAACAAATACAATCAAATATTAAATAATATGCTACGTATCAAAACTAACATCTGCCCAGACAACATAAGTCGCTTGAAGTTTCTCAGGCGGGCTCTCGTGAGCACCACAGCTGGGCCGGAGCCGATCCGTCGTGCTCCGTGGCGAGATGAGGTTTCGTCTTCTTCTGCAGCAGCGGAGATCGTGCTGCCTCACAGGGACGTGCGGGTTTGTAGCCGTTGTAGATCGTGTGGAGAAAAGAAAAGTAAAGTCCGTGTGGAAAAGGAAACAGTCTGAGATCGTCCAGCGAGCAATTTCCTGTTTGGTCTTTCCAAGTTAAAACAGGAAAGGTCCTTTCCAAAATAAAACGTCAACTAAGGTAAAAGAAAAAAATGAATGAAATGAATTGAAATGAATAAAACAAACGTCTAGTCGCCTCCTTAGTTACTGAGTCGTGTGGTTAGACCTCTTGAGGTCAGAAAACAACTTGAGCAGCGTGGAAAAGAAGAGGACAAAGAGAGTCTCTTAAAAATACCGAGTTAACTAGTAGAACCCCGGAGGGGTTCTGTTGTTGCTGGGGCATCTGGGTGAAGAGAGGGAGGTTTCTGTGAGCTCAGCCTATTTAAGTCATGTTCTAGGTGACTCCCCCCTGGGAGGAGGGGTCAGGGGTCAGTGTGGCCCTCCAGCCAATTGAGTTGTCAGGATTTGGCCCCCAGGGGCGGGCTTACCGTAGGGGACCCTCACAGGACCCAGGAAGTGATCTGCTGCCACATGGAGATAAGCGCTCCATGCTGGATTTCTAATGTAAGGGGTTTCCCGAGCCTGGCCTAAGGTTTTACGACTCTTTGTTCTAAGTCAGGTCACTGGGCCTTGCCCAACAGAAATTATCCTGTTTGTGTTTTCTCTTGTGTTTTTCTAATTGTTGTTTTCTTTACCCTAGAATGGGCCCTTTATATTTAATTACTTTATATTTATATCGGGAGTGGGTCCTCTCTACAGAGGCCACCATGTTTTTTAGAGTAGCTGAGACTCTGGGTAAACACTCTTGATTTTCTCCCAAGGTCATGTGGGAAAATGGCTTATGAGCTAACACCCGGAATAAGCTTTCCCACAAATAAGATATTTAATACATTTTTTGTTTTGCTTTATTATCTTACTTCATTAAGAAATGTGTGTTCAATCACTTAATCTTCATCATCTCACAGCTGAAGGTCAGGCGGAGGCCAAAGGCAGAGACGATGTAGCAGCAGAGGAAACGCTGTGCTCCACCTCGGCTGTTATAGGGAATGTTCCTGAGGAAATGAGCCAGGAGGTTTTGGAGATGCTGGTGGAGAACATTATAAAGGGGTCGAAATCCCCATCTGCCTCGTTCACGTGGGAAATCATTCATGGCATCTCTTCCGTTGTGGTTACTTTTGAGAGTGGAAAAGGTATTTGCTTACTGTGTGTGTGTTGTGTGTGTGTATGCGTGTAATAATAGTTCCAAATTAATAAAAATAGTGCCATTTTATGAAAGGTATATTAGGGCCATATTGAAGAAAAAAGATTTTGAGAATATGTTATAAAAAAAAATTCATAAAAATGTCATAATATTATGAGGAAAAAGCCATTATACTACAATATACAACATATTACTTTGAGGAAACAAGCAGCAAGGAGAACCCATGCTCCCAGAGTTTCACTCCCTCTGGATCCAAAATATTGAACCAATCTCATTGTTTCTTGAGAAACTATAACCGTCTTCAGAAATGATCTCCGGAGGATGTCTCGAGCTTTGGGTCTGGAATTTCTGCAGAGTTTGACTTTCACACATGCAAAACACAGCAGGAGATTCTCTGCTCAGGCAATAACACATAAATCTCTGGAGTGTTCAGGTGTCGTGCAGCAAAGGCAGGATGTAACGTATTAATTCTGCTGCAGAGATCGCGCCAAATCGACATTGGCGTCTGCCCTTATCACCAAAAGAGAAACTCTGCAGAATGTCCGGAGGCTCTAACTCAGACATTTAGATCTCAAGAATTACGCTTATGGCGGAAAGCAGATTATGAAATCCCTTTCATAACAGTTGTAACCAACGATTTACAGTCGACCACCATCATGTTCTCCACAAAAGAGGAAATTTCCTCCAAGCGAGTGTGGTTCTTTCTCTGATAGACAGTTTCTTACGCCTTTTAGAGCCCTGACACTACCACAACAATAGAGTAATGTATAATTTAATAAGTTGCTGCACATTCCTCATTTGAACACAGGCAACAAGATGATCATCCGTTCCCCTTATATAATGATTTGTAGCCTAAAATTATAACTTAATTCTCATAATATTATGACTTTATTGTATTTCAAAATTAATATTAATACGACTTAATTCTCGTTCAATTTTGATTTCATTCTTATCTTAACACTTCTTATACTTTTTATCACTGTCCCACAGAAAGCACCGACTTTGTGACAAGATGCCCTCAAAACAGGATCTTCACAAATAAGGGATTGTCAGTCCGGCCTCTTGAACTCACAAAGCAAGTTGCATTTGAAGACACCGAAAAGTTTGATAAAGATTTCCTCCACCTGTATTTCGAGAATGCAGGTGGGGATGTGGAAAGTGTTCTGCTTATTGAAGGGGAACAGTTTGTCGTCACCTTCAAAGACAGTCAAGGTAACACAGTTATAGTACACGTTGAATATTACTGTGTCTGTATAAATGCAGCACGATGATAATCAGAGATTACCACCTTTATTTCAATTCTGGACGATTCGACAGTTAATATGTTTTTTTTCTATAGCTGTTCAGAAAGTCGTGAAGAAGAAGCATCACATCCAACAGGAAGAGTTCAGAGTTTATCCTTTCTATTCATCTTTGGGAGCAGCCCTCTATGGCAAAGACAGGCCCTGCTTAAAACTCCCCGCTGCCATCTCTGAACCCACTGACAATGCTGTGTGGAGATACCTAAATGACCATAAATCAGCATTAGAGACCATTCACAGCGACTTAGCTAAACACTTCTGTAGTGTAAAACACGAAGGATCTGCTGTGATCTTGAGACCCGTACCTTCAATTCTTGGCCAAAAAGATGCCAAAGCCATCATTAAAGAGTGGAAGAGTACTGTGGGGTCAGCCTTTGCACAAGCTATGTCCAAATTCAAATCCCTGAAGTTTCAACCGGATTCAGATGTATTGGAAGAGTGTGTGGAGAATATCGGACAAATGCTACAGAACAAGGATGTGACTTTAGTGCATGATAAAGCAAGCGGCGTCTTGTCAGTGGTTGGCTTTGTGGATGAGGTCATTAAAGTGAAGCAAAGTCTTCGTAAAACCATCAACAAAATTGAGGGAAAGGTGCAGAGGGAGAAAGCGACGAAGACCGATGTCATCAAAGTGTCACCATCAATATTCCACCTCCTGTGTCAAGGTGGTCTTCAGGACAAATTTCGACATTTGTACCCAGAGCTCAAAATGTCATTTCCAGAAGACAGTCCAGATTTGATTGTAACTGGTCTGAGAGATGAGATTTTGGAAGCAGACAAAGTGATTCGTGAAGCAAAATATTCATTGAAACGAATGAATTTAGAAATGGATAAATCTGTGCTGGACTTGCTGAGGTTGGAAGAGCAAGATGAGCTTACAAAGGCCCTGCTGACAACTGATGGAGTAAATGCAGCATTTGAGATCAGTGAACAGAGAGTGGAGCTCCTTGCTTTTTCTGACAGAGATCTGTCCAAAGCTGAAGATCATTTGAGAAAGCTTTTGATGTCTCAGAACATCGGTGTAGAAGATAGCAGTGTCCTGGAGACTCCGGCGTGGCAGGATCTGGTCAGACAATTACAAGATGCCAACAGCAAGTCATGCAGGAGACTCCAGGTCCTCTGCACTGGTAAACAAGTTGTTGTAAGTGGCCACAAGAGTGATGTCACGAGAGTCAGCGATGAGCTTGAGTTCTTCTTAACGCAGAATGCCAAAGTTGAAGAAAGTATTGATGTCAAGCCCAATACCATCATTGAGTACATTAAAAAATGCAAAACATCTTCTATGGACCAATTCAAAGACAAAGTGACGGTGTCTTTCAGAAACGAGGCCATCTGTCTCAATGGTTCCAGAGTTGATGTCACACATTGCAAGACCTTAGTTGAAAACTTGGTCCAGTCTTTGAGCTTTGAAAGTGTAAACGTCACCAAACCTGGGGTGAAGAAGTTCTTCCAGGACAAAGAAACTATGTACGTGACCTCATTGTTAACCGACACTGGCTGCTTGGTCCAACTAGTTGATGAGACAGGTGGTGGGCAGAATGATTTGGCCCAAAGCCCGGGTCCTAAACCTGTATATCAGTTTCAGACATCTGATGATGTAGAAATAGCTGTTTGCAAGGCAGATCTGTGCAGTTACCCAGTGGACGCAGTTGTCAATTCTTCTAATCAGCAGCTGCAACACAGTGGGGGTCTTGGCGCAGCACTGTTGTATGCTGCTGGACCTCAGTTGCAGGTTGAATGCGACAAAATAATTAACCTGAGAGGGCCGCTCAAGCCTGGAGACTGTGTCATTACTGATGCTGGAGGACGGCTTCGTTGCAAAAAAATTATCCATGCAGTTGGACCCGTCTTTGATCCATCTGCACACAATAAGTCTCAGGCACAGTTGAAAAGAGCTGTTAAAGGAAGCCTGGATCTTGCTGAAAGGCATGGCTGCATCACTGTTGCTCTGCCCACCATCAGCAGAACCCAGGGCTTTGGTCTTGATATGTGTGCGCTGACCATCATCAAGGCAGTGAAGGAACACTGTGATGAGAAGTATGATGAAAACACCCTGAAGGAGATCCATTTGGTGAACAATGACGACGCTGCTGTTCAGGCTATGGAGAGAGCTGTCAAAAGTGAATTTGGAAATAGTGTAGTAACTCTTCCAGTTGCGTCTCCACGTCTGACACAGGCTAGATCTACCCAATCTGACCCAAACTGCTTGGGTCAAGTGACAACCATAGAGGGCTTGAATATCACTCTTACTCAAGGAAACATCGAAGATGCCACGGTAAATAGAATTTAAAAATGTTTCTAGTTAAACATGCTGACATAGTGTGATGACAAAATACTAGAATATAATTAAAGCTAGGGTTGGTAAGCGTGAAAAAAGCTAGCAAGAGCAGACTACTCAAAAAATGCAACCGATACATCCCACTGTCTTCTCTGCTTCAACAGTGTATGTCTCTCTGGCTGAAGACTCTGGTCATTTGCACTGACCGCTGGTTGATCAGCTTATGTACAATAATTCATTATCAGAATTATTGGTTATGTTTACTACAGTCCCTCAAGAGCCACAGACACTTGTGACATGCTTTTCTGATTGTCATATGGCTATCAGGATGTGAAGATGATTCCGCAAATACGATGAAATGTTTTTCAACAACTTACCAACCCTACCTTTAAATACACGTTGATTGCTCAGACTAACTCCCAGACCTTTGGGCTAATAGGGATGTTGTTAAATGAAGAACTGATAACATTCTGTTTTTCTTAGACTGAGGTGATCGTGAACACTACACCTGAAGATCTTGAACTGAACAAAGGAGCAGTTTCAAATGCAATACTGCTCGCGGCCGGACCCAAACTTCAGCAGTTGATAAAAGCCCAGAAGGCCAGAGGAAGTTTTGGTGAGGTCATTGTGACGGACGGCTGCCGACTGAAGAGCAAGAAAGTCTTTCATGCAATTGCACCTCATTGGGGCAAGGGACAAGGCGGAACTGAAAGGGTAACATGCTCTATCATCTGAGTCTGTTCAATACTGTATCATATGGAACATGTCTCAGATCTACCACTTTGCCTGCTTTTCTTTTGCTAAATGTGATTTTAGGATTATACAACATTATATTTATTATTATATCTAAATTGCATTGGATAGTAAGTGTATGCAGCAGTGTAAACTTTCAGTATGTGGTACCTAGATTTTAAAAGCATCAATGCTTTGCCTCACAGATCTTGAGTGCCATTTTCAAGGATTGCTTGGACAAGGCAGAGGACACTGGCCTGACCTCCATTGCTTTACCTGCTGTCGGCACTGGAAACCTTTGTTTCCCAAGAGACCTTGTCGCCTCTTCGATGTTGAGTGAAATCTTAGCGTTTAGCATGAAAAAACCTAAGCACCTGAAGGAGGTTGTCATTGTTCTTTATCCAGGCGATGCAAAGACTATCCAGGTAAGGAAACAGAAGAAGCTTTGGAGTAGTTTTGTGTTATTTACCCATGGAAATTAACTTAATGGCAAATCAGTGATGGTCAATTATGTCCATGTTTATGAACATCTGCTCTTGTAATGTGTTGGTGATGTAGTGATAATATTTGTGAGTGTTTAGTAGGAGTTCTTATTCCGTCTACAGGCCTTTAGGGATGGATTTGACAAGGAGTTCCCCAGTGCCTCAGGTGGTCCAGCACCCACAGGGTCCCCACAAAACACTTTCTTTCCAGTGCAACAAGGTCCCTTCTCAAATGTTATCTCAAGCCCAGGAATGCATGAGACCAAAATGGGCGGCGTCACCATTCAGGTGGTCTCAGGAGACATAACCAAGGAGACCAGTGAGGTCATTGTCAATTCCTCAAATAACAGCTTTTCTCTGAAGTTAGGTAAATGACAGCGAGAAGAGGAATGTTTCAACTATGCAGAACAATTACAATTTAAGTTGTATCCGACGCTATCATATTATTTTATGTCTTTCCCTCCTCTAGGAGTATCCAAGGCTATTCTAGAAGCAGCTGGTCAGGCTGTTGAAAAAGAGTGCAAACGCCTTGGTAATATAACATGTACACATGAAACTGTTATGACAATGTGACCCTGACTTGCCACAGTTAAACAATATCCTTGCTTAGCTCTGGGTATCGAATTATATCAAGATAAATTAATTCATTCACAATTAGTGCTTTGCAATTAGTTATTTTAAGTTTAAATACTAATACAAATCCATTGTCTTCACCCTTAGGTGCACTGCCTAACCAGGGCATGATAATGACCAAGCCAGGTAAACTTAAATGTAAGAAGATCCTCCACGTGATCGGACAGACCGAGCCAGGAAAAATCAGAGCGGTTGTTAAAAGTGCACTTGAGATGTGTGTGAAAAACGCTTACGCCTCTGTCTCATTACCTGCCATTGGCACAGGTGAGTCTGGAGTATATTATATGGAAAGTCTGAGTTTTAAATCCACTTGGAGATTATTTTATTGATTGTATGTGTTTACACTTGAATTCTATTGATTCATAGAGAATGAACACAGTCATGGTTCTTCAGTGTGTGTTTTTACAAGTGATGATTCCTGCACTGCCTTGTGCAACTTGGATTATGCTCTACTCTCTCAGGTCAAGGCAATGTGCAGGCAAGACAGGTGGCAGATGCCTTCTTTGACGCGGTGATCGACGTGTTGAGCAAAAACACTCATGGCTCCCTGAAGACTATTCGGATTGTTATTTTCCAAGCACCGATGCTGAACGAGTTCCAGAGCAGTATGCAACAAAGAGCACAAAGCGCTGCCAGTAAATCCAGTGATAAGGATGGTGGGTGGCTCACGAAAATCAAATGTAAGTACAGAACATGGCTGTCACTTTTTCCAAATATCAAATGCTTCTAGACTGCATAAATTGAAATCGAACAGGTTATTATAGTTTAAATATGAACTGCATGTACTAATAAATGGCAGAATTTCAAAAAGAAAGTGACAGCCCTAGTACAGAGAAGAGAAGAATTTTTGTGTTCCAATCCATAGTCTGGTTTGAATGTGAGATGAATAATTTAGCGCTTGGAATTTGTTCTCACAGCATTCTTTGTGGGTGGAACTGATGACAAGCCCCGTAAAGAAGAAAACTTTGTCATCAAGCCAGTGGCCTGCGACCCGGCTTGCTTCCACATCTGCGGAGACACACAGGCTAAAGTGGCCTCGGCCAAGCAGTGGATCAATGATCTGATAACCAAAGATCAAAGCACAAACACCATTAAAGACACCGCCATCCTCAGCTTTTCCGACGCTGACTACCAGCAGATTATTAACATCCAGAAGACCGTGGGCGTGAGCATCATGATCGAAGGCAAGAAGGATCAAGTCGAATTAACCATTGAGGGATTCAGCAATGGCGTACTCAAAGCCACCGCAGAGATTTATACAATGATGAAAAAGGTGAAGGATGAGGAGGAGCTGAAGAGGGAGGTGGTGATGGCAGGCACAGTTGCAGACTGGCAGTACCAACATCAAGGGCTCCATTTTCAAAGCTTTGATCAAAAAACAAACTTCCACCTCGAGCAAGCAATGAAACAGAAGCAGACAGATGTAAAAGTCAACGTCCAAGGTCAAGACTATACCGTCATTCTGCCAAACGGACCGGCCACCAATAAAAAGGGAGACGCATTGCAGATAAAGAGAATTGACAAACTGAAAGGTATTTGACTGATGAGAGTTCTGTCTAAAAAAGATAATAAAGCAGTAGTAACTGGTAAAAGTTCCTATATGAAGCTAGAATAATGTTCATTCACACTAGATTTACACCTTTTATTACCGCAAATGATTTCCTTGTTTTAGCACAATTTCACTTTTTGACTTCTCTCAGTCTTTTTAAGCCAAAAATATATTTCGTCTCTAGATGCAGTACCTGAGCTCTGGGATGCTATGCCTCCCAACACTACATGTGTGGCTGTCCCCATCCATGCTGGAACATCAGAGTACACTGAAGTCCTGAATCTGTTCCAGGCCTCGTGCAATCAAACAGTCATCAAGGTAGTCCTCATTTAAATGCACTGTATTTAAAACATCAAGCTTTAGTGACACTGCTTTGTTACTAGAGCAGAACGTTTTGTTCTGGAGATGTTTCAATACCAATGTTTTCCTTCCTGATAACAATTTGATACTTGTGCATTTAAAAAATAACAACATATAGAACGTTTTAACAGATGTATGCTACTAACCCTGTATGGAAGTGATGAATGCTATCATTGTAATCCCATTGAAAAAGAAATATATGCAGAGAGTTAATGTCATAGAACTTCCTTTATTATGCTTCTGGAAAAAACTTCTTCTTTGCTGGTGCATCCATCAAGCAGCATTACGCACGAGTGTCACCTCAGTATTTATATATTTAGAGCAATCTGACAGATAACTTCACAGATCAATAGGATCCTAACCTCCTGTCTGGGATATTATTTGGAAATGGAAGTGATGTCGCACTGTTCACAGTTTTAATGGTAATGATGAAGTGGATCAATAATCTGGCTTCAAATCACCACCTCACGTCTGCACGTCCCTTCCTCCAAACAGTTCCCTACGCATGGGTCAGAGTTAGCGTACAAGTGTGCACATTCTCCCGTCAGGTTTGTTTTTATAGATCCCAACGTTTGCTTGAGAATTGGCGTACGCATCTATCAGACCCTGTTTGTGCATATGCATGTTAGCCACGACACCAGGTCTTTTCCTATTGTCAAATTTAAAGTACCAAAGGAAAATTGCCATTTTTATCTGGGTGAAACGAATATACTTTCAAAATGTGCTATCTGATTGTCACAAATTAACTTTTCCCTCCTATTTAGATTGAGAGGATTCAGAACCCAATGTTGTGGAAGAACATACAGATCAAGAAGTGTGACATTGAGCAGCGAAACGGTCATGCAAACAACGAGAGGCGTCTGTTCCACGGCACCACTGAGACCACAGTGAACACAATTAATGAAAATGGCTTCAACAGGGTTTACGCAGGAAAGAACGGTGAGAAGTTTATGATGAAAGTATGTGAAAAAGTTTTACTAGACTCTTCCTTTACTTAATTGCTAAACTGAAACTGTTAAAAAAACATTAATATTTATTTTATTTCATTGAATATTCTTAACGTTGTTTTCAGTTATTTCTTCATTTTAGCCTCAGTGAATGGAAGATAGATGCTCACAAATAAATTAAAACAAAACATTTTTGCTGCTGTTTCATTTTCAGCTGCTGCATATGGCAACGGCACATACTTTGCTGTCAATGCCAACTACTCTGCCCAGGACACATACTCCAAGCCAAATCTGATAGGGGAAAAGTGCATGTACCTCTGCCAAGTGCTGACCGGGGATTACGCGGTTGGTAAAGCAGGCTTGATCGAACCACCAGTCAAGAGCAACAAGGCCCCTCAGTTGTACGACAGTGTCGTGGACAACATGGCTAATCCCAGCATGTTCATCATCTTCCATGACGTCCAGGCTTATCCTGAGTATTTGATCACATTCCAGTAACGCCACGATGTTCTGACATAACAAAGACCAAAGGCCTCCACACTGCATACTGCGTTAAAATCACTTAAAGCGTCTATGTTTCACATCAGCTGAATAATCACATTTTTTTCATTTTCATTTTATTTAGTAATCAAGTAATAATCACAAGAGTCAGGAATCAGAGCCACATAGTGCCTTAAAAATGAACCATATATTAATCACATAACAATGTCAAGAAAGGCGAATGATTGCTCACAGACTTTAGTTTTTTCCTGTATGCTACTCTTCGTATAATCAAACCGATAATTGAGTGTTGAGAATGATGGACCTGCTCTCCTGAAGGAAATCATGGGATACAAACTGGTTTTGGAATTCAGATTAGCGATGACTTTTTATTTTGAGAGGATAATGGAAGTTAACTGCTGTTCCAATAAACGCGGTGTGCAATTAGAAGTTCATAAGAGCACACTGGCTTGTTCAGCGTTTTCTTTATTTGATTTAGAGTTAATAAGTCGAGCTTCACAGTTGTGTCCATTTATGTCTATTAGAGCACCACACATAGGAAATTGTAGTATTGAAAGAATTATCAGTTCAAAAATGTAATATTATTTCCTCAAATTTACATAGCCAGGTAGAATATGTCAAACCCCTCCTTTCCACATAAACATATACTTGCAATCACAAAAGAGAAACAAATGCAGCCCAAAGCACCAAGTTTGCTTCTCTGTGTGAAATTTGTGTTTTTCCTCTCAAGCTTTCTCAATAAAAGTGAATATTCAACCAGACAATAAGCTTGTGTTTCATCTCTTTTCTCCAGTTTAAGGCAATTGATTCTATGAATTCATACACAATAACTTCAATAAAACTTTCATAAAACTTTGAGATTCGGAAAGGATTCATTGAATTTATAACCGCAATATAAATATATGATTGTTATGATGTGGTAATAAAGTTTGGTCTCCTCAGGTTTCTCTGAAAGTTCAGTGCGATATATTCATCATTGGCATTGCACGAATCTCTGGCTCCATCTGCAGGACATACTGCAAGGGTGCACATACTGTCTTCCCTCCTGTTGCCAAGATAAGGAGAAGGAAAACCTGGTGAAATCCTGCATGTGATGCGAATCTTAAGGAAAAGCATATTAGTTACTCTGAAAATTTATATTTAATTCAACTTCATTTGTTTTGTGCAAAATTACAACACACATTATCCCAAGGTACTTTACATATTTTACTGGGAGAAACCGCTAGAGCCAGACTGAGTGTTGTCGGCCATCTGCCTCGGCCGGTTTGGGGGTGGTAAAGAGGGGAGAGATAATAATAATGATAATAATGAGGGGCAGTAGAGTACATATATTTTTTTCCAGTCCCCTTATGAAACCACATTTTAATTCACTAGGTCCCTTAACATGTCAGACTTGAATAACAAATTATTCCATGACATGTTGATAAATGACCTGTCCCCTGATCCAGATCAACACCAGAGTTTTATGAATCTATGAATACACCACACAGCCATAAGTACATTTTCTGATCTTCGCAGATTATCAGTATCCAGGTTATTCTAATACAAATGACTGGATAACTCCTTTGTTTAAGATAACATTCCTCTGAAACGATATCAACGAGCCACTTGTCATAAATGTATATTTCTCTAATTTATTTAATATAAGTTGACCCTGTCCTGTTGTGTGTTGCAGGGCTTCTCTCCTGAGCAGCAGCAGCCTCCTCATTCATTCTTACAGCTTTTTATTCCCTGCTCATGTTTAAATAATCACCACGATCTGCTTATTTAGTTTGTTTAAGGCTCCAAAAAAAGGTCATTTTAAAATAAAAATCATATATTTTTTTAATGCAGGTAAAGTCTGCGTATGTGTGTGTTCATCCAGGTCCTCAGTGGTGGTGTGATTTGTATTCATTTTTACGGTGGACTTCCTGCAGCGCACCCGTCCCTCCCAGGGGCGCAGGGAGGCGCAGGTGTGTCCTACCTGTGTTTGGAGGGTTTCGAACACGGAAGTTTTTTTCAGAGAGCCACGGATCGTTTTACCCTGACACGCACACACCCAGAGAAAGAGAGAGAGGCTGCGCTGAAACAACACAACACAATCTCCAGTGTCCTGGCTGCGACCATCTGAACCCACCCCCCCACTCCACTCCCAGCGGGGGGTCCGACCCGATGGCCTCGGCCGGCGACCCAACGCCGGCGGGCGGCCCGGGCAGCGCAGAGAAGCTCAGCCCGTCCGCGGTCAACCGCATCCTCATGGAGGTGCTCGCACACTTCGGCCGGGCCATGGTCGTCTTCTACCCGGTGTACCTGACCGGCTACCTGGGCCTCAGCATCAGCTGGGTGCTGCTGTGCCTGGTGATGGCCACCTGGTGGAAGAAGAACCGCCAGCGGAAGGACGCGCGCTTCGGAACCGCCATCGAGTTCGTGGACAACGAGACCCACGTGATCAACAAGGAGCTGCTGGGTGGTCTGCAGATGGCAACATGGGTGAGTGGGCTCCACCCCCCCCTGGAGAACACACGTTTACTTTCGTTTACTATCCATAGAAGATGTTTTTCTAAATTACCCTTCATCGTGTGACCCAGTTTTCAAACTGATCACTACACTGTGACCGAGTCTGAGTTTGCAAAATGTACTTTTAAAAGGTTTGCTTTGCATGATGTTCACAATTCAACCCTTATTGGTCTGTATCTATTCATTACTCAAGAAGTAAAAAAATCGTGTCGTCGCTGTTGCTATAGTTTCCAGGACACTATAGCTCATCTGCACTAATGTGATCACCTGTAGCATGGTGGGGTGGGGGTGTTGGATCTCTGTCAGGGGTAGAGCAGTGGCCCCCTCAAAATGTCTGTGCACGTCCCTGGTAGGCTCACAATCATTCACAGGCCTGTACTGTTTGTAAAAAGGGGGGGGGGGGGGGGGACTCCAGCAGAACTCCAGCAGAACTCCTCCTCTTGTGTTCTCTGGTGTCATTGTGACAGTCAAACTAGGGACAAAACTTCACACATCCAAGTTGTGTAAAACAACACACTCCCTGTTGCCTTCACAACTATGAACTGAATTTGCCTGACGTGCCAGACTTGGGCGGAACCTCCTCATTCTCCGGGATGGGGAAGTTGAAGCCGCCCAATTTGATTACACCACACCCACACAAACACTGACTCATGGGGACCGGGAGAGGAGTAACTTCTGAGAAGAGTTCTTCCAAAGGCAGGGGAGGAGGAGATTTGTGAAATCAGCTCGGATTTTTGCCGGTGGGGATACTTGTGTAATGCAGCTTGCTGTGATTCAATTCAATTTGTACAGTGCCAAATCACAACACACATCATATCGGGGAACTTCACATAGTAAAGTTGAGATCTCACAACATTTTAATAAACATAACAACGAGAAAACACTTTGCCGTCTGCCTCGACCGGTTTGGATGAGCGAGGAAAAATGGGGGAGCAAGAAGGGTTGGATGGGAAAGAGGGGAGAGAAGAGAGAGAGGGAACAGGAACAGTTGTGTAACTGTCATATTTCAGATCTGTCATCATGAAAAAACTGGTATGAGACTTGTATTTATAGATTTTTTTTTAATAATAATAATAATAATAGGTGAGAAGTATCATTTCTAGATCCTTCAGCTCCGGAGTCAGAGATACCTGCAGGATGAGAGAGAGGGGGAGGAAGAGAGAGTTAGAGAGAAAGAGGAAGAAGGAAAGGAACAGAATGAGAGTGGAAGAGAGATAGAGAGAGAGGCAAAGGGGGAGTGGATGTGAGAGAAAGACAGGGTGAGAGAGAGAGATGATGAAGATGTGCCTCTGAGTTAAAATCTAAAAGAAAAGTTTGAACATATGCAGCTTTATATTTGTAGGACACTGAGCTGAGAGTTGGGTTAGTTTTTTGAATCTTGGATCTGGCCCCTTTTCCAGATCCGTGCCAAAGAGGTTCTTTAGGCCCACGTCCTGTAAATAATCAATTATTCATCAATCGATAGCCAACATCACATAAATGTAACTGGACATATTCATTCTGTTTCATTTCATTTTACTGAACTCTCACGTTTTGTTTTTCAGGTCCATTTCAAGGATGTTGAGAAAGTGGACTGGGTTAACAAGGTGCAGTATAAAAAAAACTAAAGTTTACTTCTGATAAAAATAAATGAACTCTAATAGGACGGAGCAAAACACATCTGTCAGATTTCACAGCTCTGAACTTTCCGGCCCAGCTGACCCATCATGTAGGAGTCCAGTCCACATGACATACATTGGAAGGGGCCCTCCTCATACATTAAAAATAGATTAGACAGATATTTATTATACTATTAAGACTATGAGCTCTTACATTTATGTATGATTGCTGCTGTACCGTAAGAAATTGGCAGAGAAACGCTGTTGGACAGTCAAAGTTTCTGTAGGTTCTTAAAAAATATGAAATACCACAGAACATTATGAACTAGGTCTTGAATACATTTACGTTGGTCTTAACTTTGGTCTAAAATTTATCGATTGAAAGATTCTGGTGATAAAAAGTCCTAATTTAACTTGTAAAAACCAGCAGCACCTCTGACAGTGCTTTTATGTGTGACCTCCTCTGAGTAGATCAAGTTAAATGATATTATTTGCCGTCTCGATGGAGGCGTTTTCACTCGCTGTGTGTTTTGTCTCGTGTGTCCAGGTGTTGGACCAGGCCTGGCCTTTCTTTGGGATGTACATGGAGAAGCTCCTGAAAGAGAACATCCAGCCGGCTGTCAGGCTCTCCAACCCCGCGCTCAGAATGTTCTCTTTCACTAAAGTCCACTTTGGACACAAAGTGAGTTGAACATTGTTTTCTTCCCATAACTTCACACTCTGATGTCGCAGCCATTTTAAATCTATGGTCAGTTAAGTGAGTGGTTCCCGAACTCAGAGAATGTGCGGCCACAGCAGGGGCCACTCCTCAAACCCTTTTCAGCTTCTTAAGGTTGTTTACTGCCATGTCACTGCTGTATCTCGTAGACTAATGGTGTTAGTGTTTCATTAAAGAAGCTTTGAAATGTTTCCACCATTCCAGCCTCTCAGGATCACTGGGATTCAAGCCTACACCCATGAAGTGGATCAGAGGGAGGTGGTTCTGGACATGAACGTAAGGTCTGTTTCGCACATACATTATTTTTATGTATACATGTGTTTTGATTCCCTTGTACTGTAAAAGCAAAACAAGTGTGTAAAATACTTCTTTTACACCAAAATGATCTGGTATTTCCGGGGTTGTTTAACACGACTAAACCTGTTAAAAAAGGCGATGAACTCCTTTCTCATTGCCTCATTGAGAGTATGCCTTTCTTTGTTATTTCCCATGTTTGATGACAAGAGCGCACTGAAAACTTAGGTTGTGGTTGATAATATAAATTATTATACAAGAGGCAGAATCTCTGCCACCATCAGCATCCTCTCTGAACGGGGGTGCACCTCAGGCTCTGCAGGCGCTGAACCACCATCTCTACCTGAGCTGATAGCGAGCAGCACCAATGTAGCGGCTCAATGTCGTTTCTGCTGAAATTTGTGTTCGGGTGGTTTTCGCTTAATGTTTAAATTGTGTTTTTTAATGAGTTATGGCAATTATGGCAAAGAGCAGGTGATATTTCTTCACAGGAAGACAAACACAGGCATGAATGTTGTTTTCCCGTCCAGTCGCTTATTTCTCACTGGCCCTGTTTAACTTGGCAGCTATGACGGCGATGTGGACATCGACACTGTGGTGAAGCCGCCCGTCACAGCCGGCGTCAAAGGCCTTAAGGTGAGCATGATCATTTCCCTGTTCCTATGCACGACCCAAACCCTCCGCATGCTGTGTGTGTGTTCACGTCTGCCGTGAATCTTTCCAGCTCGAGGGGATGCTGAGGGTCATTCTGGAGCCTCTCATTGGTGAAGCACCACTAGTGGGAGGAGTCACCTTCTTTTTCATCCGCCGCCCGGTGAGTGTTGAAAGATGTTCTCTTTCATTTACTGTGGAGCCATGTGTTTTAGAAATGTTTGTGACTCTTCGATCATGTTTTTCAGACCCTACAAATCAACTGGACGGGTATGACCAACTTCCTGGACAGTCCTGCCTTCAGGTCAGTTTCCCCCAGATGTAAACAGAGTTACTAAGGTCGTCTGAGCATTTGACAGTTCTGTTATTTGGTTGTAAAGCTCTCTCGCTTCATCTGTCACCTCCCAGTTCGTTGTCTGAGGAAACCATCGTGGACATCATCGCCTCGCTCATGGTGCTGCCGAATCGCATGTGCATTCCTCTCATAGACCAGGTCAAAGTGGACCAGATGAGGTTCCCACTACCCCGAGTATGTAAGACATTCTTTACATCTCATGTAGGAACATTCACTGCAGCATTTTTAAACATCAATATCATTACTTATTTTCAGATAAAAACCCTCAACCACGATTAAACTTTGCAACTTTGGATTTATTTTTCCCACAATGCTGCCTTTTTCAGTTTTTTTTCCTATCTTTGTTCAAACGTTTGGTCTTTGAGTTTGAGAGCAGGACATTTTGGATTTCTGATTTCCCATACAGATTTTGATAAAAACCCTGCACTCGCACTTGAATAAACCCGGCTGGTGCTTAGACAGCAGAAGTTTCACACGCACATAAAAGCAGCGTGATTGCAAGAAGCGCTAAAGCTGGAGCACAGGGAATCCAAGGCTATTTGAGTGAAACCATTTCAAAATATGAGTGTGAAATCAATAAACCTTGCTCCCCAACTGGAAGACCACGCTCTTGAATAGAGATAGGAAAAAAATGCATTCCTTTTTATAAAATGCTATTTCCTAAATCTGTGAAAAATGCTCTCAGTTTAAATCATGCTTTCCTCCTCAGGGCGTGGTGAGGGTCCACCTGCTGGAGGCCAGAGACCTGGTGGCGAAGGACACGTACATGTTGGGTTTAGTCAAAGGCAAATCAGACCCCTACGCCACGCTCCGAGTCGGCAACAGTCATTTCAAAAGCGAGACCATCAAAGAGAATTTGAACCCAACATGGAATGAAATGTTTGAGGTGAGGTGACACTAATAGTTTTTCATATACTCAAATCCTGCCTTTATTCTGATATATTCTGATATATTATATATCTTTGTCAAAGCTGAAGACAAATCTTTGTTTGAATGTTGTCCCCTTAGTTTGTGATGCTTTTCTCTACATTTTTAAATTAAAAGTGCTGAACTCTTTTAAATCGACTGCCCCCTTTTGAAAGAGTCTCAGTAAGAATGCTCCTCTTTTCTACCTGTGTTTAGTTTGTTGTCCATGAGGCGCCGGGGCAGGAGCTGGAGCTGGAGGTGTTTGATGAGGACACAGACAAAGATGATCGCCTCGGAGTGTAAGTTACTGTCTATCAACACAGAGGATGATCAATGTTCATTTGTGTTGTCACTGTTCCATCACTCTTTGTTGAGCATATTTGACAATTATGCTGCTGCCACGTCCCACCATGACACTACATTTCAAAGCCGTTGGTAGTAAAGGATGCATTTTAATGTCAAAGCCGTTTAAAAAACATTATTGGTTTGAGTACTGTGTAATAATTTGTCATTTGTAATGAAATAATGAAAGATAAATTAATGTCTTGACACGTGGCCTTTCTGCATCAGGTACAACCTTGATTTTGGACAAGTGAAGAAGGAGAAGGAAATGGATCAGGTGAGCTTTAATGTAATAGTGTGGCTACACCTAATACAGTTATCTGATATGTACAGTTTCCCTCTAATGTATAGGAATTACAGTGGGATTCACAAAATGATTGGCAGCCCCACAGGATATCACTGTTTCCTACCGTTTTGATCAAAATATCTATAGATTTCACAATTACCTGAATGGAAAAATCCCTGCGATATGAATGTGTTTGTGACAATTTTAACCAGTTTGTTTGCTAGATAAAGTCCTGTGGACGTCACATTGTTGAATGAGTCTTTCACTGTTGCAGTGGTTTCCTCTGGAGGGCGTCGAGAATGGAGAAGTTCATCTCAGGCTCCAGTGGTTTTCACTTGGCACTGACCTCAGCCTGCTCAGTGAGGTACTGTAGCCCCTGTTTTGTTTAAATCTAAGCAGTAACACTTTTAACTCAACTTGACAGCCACCAGCAGGTCTTTGTGTAAATTACTCTTGTGCCTTCACTTGCTCTCAGTCTGCAGATGGCAGTGCCTGCGCGATGCTCGCGGTGTACCTGGACAACGCCTCCAACCTGCCTGTAAGTGGCTTCTTCTAACTGATGTTGTTGAGGGCAGATGATACAACATGATAGAACCAATGTGGTGATTGTGGTGTGTTTTTTTTGTGTGCTTGTCCACAGAAAGACCAAAGTGAGTTCACCGACAATCAAAAGCACGGGAAGCACTCGAAGGAAGCTCGGGTAAGAAGAGTCCTGATCAAGCTTAGACTCTTAGTCTTCTGCTGGTCATTTTAGTTCTCCCCCTCAATCTCGTATTTGGTATTAGCTATAGCTTGAACCTAGGGGCCCCAGACCCTTTGAGGCCCCCCTGCAAATAGCTAAAATTGTTGAATTTAGATTTCTTGCAATTTTTCTGTGAATATTTTAACATTTTGGGGGATTGAGAAGGCGTTTAAATGATTTGCTGTTATGACTAGTAAACTGTATCAAAGACTAAAATGTCCTGTACATATAATATTAGATATTGTTTGTGTTTAGGCATATACACTATATGTGTATTGTGTGTTTTTGCATATGCTTAATATATAAATATAGTTGTGTTTGTCAGCTGCATATATATATATATTTAATTTATATGAATTAGTTAATCTCTATACAAAAAAAAAAAAGAAACAGAAATTTTAATTTTTTTCTGTCCTCCGCTATAGAAACATCAACATACATTCGTACACTATCATTATTCAAAATCCTCACCAGTCCACTACTGGTCATATCCTGTTTTGCGATGGTGCTATTTTTCAATCCTCAATAAGAACCAAACAGTTGCCGGCCTGTATTGGATCACACACAGTTTATATGAGGACGCTTAATCCTGGGATCTTTGGTATGCACAGGCCCAACCCCTCTCCCAACACAACCTGTTCAGACAAAGGTTTTACCACCGGACATCAACCATAGGGTGTGAGGGAGACTTCAGTGGTGTTTTCTCTCTTATTTAACACACTGTCTTATAGGTTGTCAAGTACTTCTTGGACATTTACTCTGATAAGTTAAACCAAACAGTCAGGTAGCTTCTCTTTCACTTTACTGCCTTACATCTGATAGTTCCCTTGATTCACCTCAGTGAAATCAGATACTGTCTGACGGTGCTCCAGGTGTATTTGCCCTGGCTCAGAACTGGTATTTCCCGTTTGTCTGGTGCGTGTCTGTCAGTCTGAGTGGGTGTGTTATTACCAGCTGGCGTTCATGTGGCTGGATTTCCTCCCTCACCTGAGGCGAGTTTCCCTGGCGACAGAAAAATGCAGAGAACAGCTGATTTGTTAGGGAACCTTTATGTGTTGATATCTTAACCGGTAAAATCAAAGCATTCTATACTGCATAGTACAACTGAATGGCTGCCAATGACATGACTCTACAGTCTTTAAACTAAGTGCAGGAATGATGTGAGGAAAGTGTTTGCTCTGACCTTGTCTAAAGGGATAGTTCACAGACAAATGAAAGATCTCTCATTATCTGCTCACCTCTATGCCGATGGAGGTGGTGGGTGAAGTGTTTCAAGCTTTACCCTTGAAGCTCCAGAATTGTTGTGTGGACTCAAACACTGCACCCACCTCCATCGGCAAAGTAGTGAGTAAAGAATGAGTGAATTTTCATTTTTCAGTGAACTATCCCTTGAAAATCTCAGCGCTCATAACTGCCATGGCATTTGAACGCCCCCTTCTGGCCATTGTATGAAAACACATTCTCAAAGTGAAAAACACAGAATTCCCCCGCTTTTAGGTTTCATTATCCTGGAATGTTAAAATGAAGGTCAGACGTTGCCGTGCACCAGCAGCAGATACCTCCGTCATAATGGAAGGTTTCTTATTGCCAGTGCAAACATCTGTTTCACGGGTCCCAGATGGCGAGCTGTGTCTGCGCTATGTTGGGAATGTAGAAGCTACCGAACCTGACAGACATCCCACCGCACCAGCACCAGCTTGTTGACTTTCGACTTCTGTATGAGTTTAAAAATAGCATATTAATGGCAGTAATATGTCGTACAAGGAATCAAGCACTGAAAGCAACTGATATATGATCAAGTAGTTACACACACTTGATCATTATGTTGTTTTTGCAAATTAATCATTTCACATTTTTGACAGTGGTGGCAAAAGACTAAATACTTTTGTCCCTGCAGCTTAATGTAGTAGTCTGCATTATAGGCAGACAATGGGCGGAGGTAGAGGGGGTTGTCCCCTGACTAGAAGGTCGGTGGTTTGATCCCCAGCTCCAAGATACTGAAATCCCCCATGACTATGAATGTGTGTGTGAATGGGTTGAAATGACTTGTAGTGTAAAGAGCTTTAAGTGGTCACCAAGACTTGAAACGTATATAAATAAAGCCTATTGCCTAGTGTTATAGAATCAATAACCAGTGAGTCACTGCTTTGGTTTCTGGTTCGCTTTGTTTTCAGCTCACCAGGAGAACTCCCGATCCCAACTCCTTTGTGGAATTTTCCGTTGATAAGGAAGTTCAGAAAAGCAAGGTACTGATCTCGTATTTTTACTTCACAGGTCAGTAGTTGTCGGTCTCCCTGCAACTAAAACAACTCCTTATTGTCTTTTTTTGTATCCACAGGTTGTGTTTGCGTCCAAAGACCCAGTGTGGGAGGAGGGCTTCACCTTCTTTGTGCACAATGTGAAAACACAGCAGCTTTCTTTGCAGGTTTGTGAAAATAAGACTGTATTAGGTAACTCAGTTCTGCCTGAAACACAGTATCCATCGCTGTAGAATATATCTCTCAGATCTGAGTTGAAGAGAAGTGGCCAGAATGTTAATAATTGATAATTGAGAAAAAAGTCATAATATTAGAAGAATAAGTCCCAAAAGTATGAGAATAATGTTATAATGCAATGAGAAAAATCATAATATTACAATAATAAATCGGAATCCAAAGTCTTGAACCAATCTTGTTGTTTTTGGGGAACTACAAAGTAAATGTTCCTCATTTTAACGCAGGCAACAGGCTGAACTCTTTGATACACCCCCTCTAAAATGACATGTGGCCAAAAGTCAGATATCCTCAGGAGGTAATGATACAAACTTGAATTGATTCACTGCTGAAACATTCGTCTATCTCTGTGTTCTTGCACTTCAGGTGAAGGAGCCTGAGAAGAAGACTCCGCTTGGCGTCCTGAACCTGCCCCTGACTCGCCTCCTCCACACCGCAGAGATGAGTCTGGACCAGCGCTTCGTGCTGGAGCGCTCTGGAGCAAACAGCCAGATTAAGCTGAAGGCCACTCTCAGGGTGAGTTCATACACGCATCACAAGTTTAGCACAAAGATCTATCTCCTATGCTCTTTAGCTGTTATCTATTATTTAATTATGATGATAATTATAATAATTTACATTCATTTTTTAAACTCAGCCGTGTCCTCAATCCCACAATAGGTTCTTACTAAGGACATGCCTCCACCCAAGATTATCCCCAGTCCTCCCCCACAAGTCAATCAACAAAATGCACAGGCCAACCAAGGGGGTGTGGCCTCTGCCTCCGCCGCTGCCTCCTCCGCTCCAGGAGTTTCCAACAACAGCAATCCTGCCGCCAAAGCTTCATCTTCCAACCAAGCAGCTGATTCCCCGAGGGTCCCCAACGAAGATTATTTTGCTCACCGCCGCGGCTCCACAGCCAACGAAGCTGTGCGGCCGCCACCCACCCCGTCGAACATGCGCCGGTACGACTCCCACAGCCTGCTGTCGGAGAACTCCATCTCCTCGTCGCGTTTCGACATCTCGGACGGGGCCTCGTATCCAGAGTGAGTCTAGTGTTTACCTACTGCATGTTCCAATGTGTCTTTTTCAGACCTTTCCTTTTCACCTTTCCACCTTTTTTTTTAAACAGGGCGCTAAGGACACATCAGGGTTCATTTGGGGAGATCCACCTGACTGTGCGCTATGCCTCCCTGAGGAACAAACTCATCGTCCTGGTTAATGCTTGCAGGTACACCCGAAAAATCCAGCCAGGCTCACATTTGAAAAAAATTGACTAATGTAACCCTGGTCCATCAGTAATGTAACCCTTCCATCTGTTGCCTCCAGGAACCTGTTCCCCTGCAGTGAGAGCGGCACAGACTCGTATGTCCGCCTGTATTTTCTCCCTGACCAAACCTGGAGACACCGCAAGACGACACATGTCAAGAGGAAGACAGTCAATCCCGTCTTCAATGACAAGTACGATTGTTTTCAGGTCGCCAGCCTCACGTCGATACTGAGGTCGAGACTGAACCCTGACCTTCTCTCTGCGCAGGTTTGAATTCGACGTGCCACTTCCGGAGGCGCAAACGCGGAAGTTGGACGTGTCGGTGAAAAACAACAAAATGTTCCACACACGGAAGAGAAAGGACATCGGCATGGTAGTTAATACTAGTTGTTTTCGTTCCTCATAGAAGAATTTCAAAGTTAAGGGCAGTTAAAATGGTATTGTTAGTGTCACTGATGAGACGAATGCACAGCCCCTAAATCTCCATCTTCATTTTGTCTCAGTGTTGTCCCTGTTTTAGTGTAATGTCTTAATGCAGACCCAATGCCCTGACTCCAATTTCTGCTTATTTCCACAGGTATTAATAGATCTTTCCCAAATAGACCTGGTCAAAGGCACCACAGAATGGTAAAGTCCCCGGTTTTCTACTTCTACACGATTTGGATGAAACAGTAGCTGCAGACATGTCTGTGTTTTGTTCGCGATGGGACGTAATGGCTGTAACTGCCAGGCACAAACAAGTTGTCAAAACAATAAAAACAACTTGTCACTATGTATAGACATGTATGTGTTCATGTATAACTGACTGAATTGTACGAATACTTCTCATCTCTTTCCTCCTACAGGTACGAGCTGTCCCTGCCTGGGCTGAAGAGACCCAGCTGAAGGGTGGAACCACAACACAGACCAATCTGAATATTCCTCTGTCTTCCTTATCACCACTGCTCAGATGAAGGTTCTCCAAATGCAGCACCACCGTCCGTCTCAGATACTGGACATGCTCGGTATTTACATGTCAAAGTCTGTATAGTCACAGGCACGCACTGTATATTTGTAATATTCCAAGCTCCAAACCTACTTTTTACTGGGAAATAAATGGTTTTAGTTCTTCTTGTTTCACATACAGAGATTCCTTTTTAATATACCATAAATATTCTAAGTTTTATGACGCTGTCATCCTGGTGTCAGCAGTACTGACAGATAAGGCTCCAGACAGTTCCTAGATAATACTAGCACAAGCTTTGTGTTAATGTATTTGAATTTATTTATTTTGATGGGCAGAAACCAAATAATTTTCAACAAAAATGCGTTTACAAAGAGAAAAAAATAAATATAATAGACCTCTTTACAGGAAATAGTAGATAAACACAGGCCTTACCAATGACATTAAAAAAATGTAATTAGCTCTGTTCTCTTAGGTACAGAAACGTATTTATCTGAAACACCTGTGGTTACCATAGACTTTATAAAGATGGACGACTTGACAGCTTTCCAAAAGTGAAGCCGTCCTGGTGGTTGGATGCAGGATAGGTCATAAATCCCGCCTCCTCTATATGAGTGGATGGGACGTGGGACAAACTGAAAAGTCAAAGTACAGTAATAGTAGCCTACTCATTTTTCTGGTAAGTTTGGTTTAATACGGAGAGTTATTTGATGCTATAAAAACATGGTGGAGAAACGAGACTCTGCAGCGTTTCTGGATTTTTTGACTTCATTCCTTGATAGTCGGTGGAAGTGGAGACTTACCGTCCATCTTTATACTTGGTGTCTCTGGCGTTAACCTGCTGTTTCCTGTCAAAATGGCTGTTGCGTAAAAGGTTGATCCATTCGAAAATATTTCTACTCCACCAATAAACAAGGTGATGTCTTTATTTTTTTCGAGTTGCTCGAAGTCCAAGGTTTTTGTTGTCAATTCGTAGTTCATGACATTACATTACATTTCATTTAGCTGACACTTTTATCCTAAGCGACTTACAAAAAGTATTGTTTGTAATAAAAAAAGTTTTATGAAATGTTTTAACTGTTAAAAATTTGTTGAAGCGAGTCAATGAACATTGAGGAAGAGTTACACGCTTTAATACACATTGACACCGATATTTCCATATTAACCCGATAAAGAAAATAGTCTTAATAAGACACTGCCTTGTTAACAGCTTGTTCTGATCCCCTCAATCAGAATAAGGTCATATTTTAAATAAGCAATGATCATACAAGACATGCATATATGACCTAGCATTTAATAACGTGTACAGCAATCAATCAATCAAACTATGTATTGACTTGTTACAATGTAAAATGAAATTTTGTTTTAGATAGTTATGTCTTATTTAGGGTTGGGGGGCTGTTAGTCAGACATGTTAGTGCAATACAACCCTGTGAGACAGGGGTTGGTCTGTGGTAACCAGGACAAGGTCTCACCATGGAGGGGTCACTGGTCTTAGGATGGTCTCAATCCATTGCAGCTTTTTTTATTATTCATAAATGCATTTGACCAAATTAATTTACAAAATCAAGGGTTGTACATCATTGTATTTTATTTAATTGTAATATTTTACAAATTTCTCTGTATTTTATTTGTATTATTTTACTCCAACTTATTACTCAGATTTTATGCTCTCCTGTTTATGTCACCTCTTCAATGTCTTTACCTTTTTGTTTACTCCTCTTTTTGATCCCTTGGTAAATGTTTTAAAATGTGATTCCTGATTTTAAACAAGCTTTCTTTGAATTCTATCTCTGTGTTGTTTTCAATGTCCCTGTACAGCAGCCTGTGTGTGAAATATAAATGACGCTGTCTCGCCTTGACACTAATTGATTGCACTTGTTTTTTCAGTTGACAGTTTTTATGGCAACCAAATATATTTAAGCAAATGAACGTTGTCTTTTTCTGTATGAACGCAAGTGTGTCTTGTTGTCTTGTTGTATAGCATTTCAAAATGTTAACTTGCATATGAGTCTAGGTGAGCATCTCATAATGGATTATTTCATACATCCAACACTCGTGTAGTCTGAGAAAAGAAGGGGATGCAAATCTCAGCAAATAATCAAATATGCATCTGTCACATAATGCGTTGAAAAAATATACCTTTATTCCCAGAGATCTATAAACCGAGCAGCTGTTTTTGTTGACACTTACCTCCACTGTATAAACGTCAGGAAAATCATGCTGAAATAGCTGGATATGCATCAATTCAACACTAAATAATAACACTTAAGTCAAAGTGTGGTAGAAAACAGCCCTTATTTATTATTTTTCCACATCTCTAAACATCGACTGATTGAGTCTAATAAATCAATGATGACGTGAACAACAGGCATCAGATCAATTCTCATTAAACAAACACCAACAAAATGAGATGACGCAGTTTTTAAGCAGGTCATTGTTTCAGAGGTGATGCTGTCTTGTAGCTGTGCGCGCTCCCGCGAGGCGCATGCCCTTTCTCGGCTGGCCTCCTTAGCAACCGCTCCTAGCAACGGCCCCGGTGTTTGTTAGGGAGCTAATGCTAATGCTAAGGCTAGCTTCTGATAACTGAGCTCAAGTCAAAACATGAGTTCAGCCAAGAAGAAGAAAAACGAGGCAGAGTCTCCACAGAACTCAGCACAGGTACGTTTTATAGACACTGAGCAAAAAGTCAAGTTAAACAATGTCCACCTCTCAACTTTTAACTGTTGACTGTGATAAAACCTAAACTTTAACCTACCCCCTAGTTCCCAAGTAGTTGGTCATACTTAAGGAACTATGGGGCTACCCAAATGAATGCAGGCACAATAATAATGAATGAATCGAATTTAATGTTTCATTTTTACAATAATTGAGGTGCGCATTTAATTTCCAAAGAGAGTAGGAATGAAGTGTGGAAGTCCTAAACCCTTCTTAATATGTTTTTTTCAAAATGTATTTGAAATATACTCCTGCAAGCTTTCACCTCTGCATACCGTTCACCACTCCAGACAAGTTAGACAACTCAACCTTAAGTAACAACTAAAGTATTTGGAGCAAAAATAAAAAACAGTCAAAAGAAATACTTCAGCTAAAGGACAACCCACACATCCCGTTCCATTGTATATCCAGGATTCAGGATGTTATACTTAAAAATTCCTGTTAATTTATTCAATGTCAAACATGTTTTCAGTTCCTTTTTCAATTATTTCACAAATTAACAACTTTTTTCTTCTCCAGAGGAGCAGCTAGTGTGAGAGGGTAAAGGGGCAGTTGTGCATGTAACTTTAGCCCTTTGCTGTTCACGTCAATGATAAGATCAGATAAAATAAGATAATCCTTTATTAGTCCCGCAACAGGGAGATTCACTGACTTACAGGAGCAAAGAGGAAACTCAAAAATCAAATAGACATCAGTAAAAGTAATAATATGTAAAAATACAATATAAATGCAAGGAAACATACAATATAATAGAAATAATATGTACAGTGTAAACAGAATATACACTGTAAGCCGAATATATACAGTCAAAGAGATTGCACACGAGCCACTGAAGTGAAAAAGTTGCTTTTCCAGGTCGGCAGAAAGGAGCCGTGGATGGAAAACAAACCCTCATTTACGTTATTTCCCCGACTGGCGCCGAAACCTCAGGGAAGTGAAGAAGCTGTGAAAAGTGAGTCAGATTTTCTCATAAAACACTTCTTATAAGACACTTAACTTAAACTTCAGAAATTACGATTGTTTATTCCATGATACTGCTGCTTGTGAGTATTATGGAAGTTGTGTTTAATTATATCTGTATCGTAGATGTGCAGAGGGAAGTGACAGACATCAGGCCGGTTGGAAGGTTTGGCAGAGGCCAGAACCTGCTCCTGATCAAGAAGCCAGTGCATCCTGCCGCCTCCAGACGCCGACTCAGCAGCAGCACAAAACTCAGTGAGAAGCACAAGAACCTTCGCAGATTTGTGGTTAATTTCGTTTGGTGAGTCGCATAATCCTTTATTGCCTTTTCATCTGCTTGTGATGACATTTCCATATTTCCATCACTGTTTCCTCTATGTGGTCTGGCAGTACAGGAAGGACATGACAAGGGTCTAATTTAGTGTCAAATGCCCTCATAAATATCAGTTCCAGTTGTTATAGAAGTATTTTATCCTGCAAATCATAGCCAACACCACACATTTACGGCTTAGAATAGGAAATTATGTAATTTAGTAACGTAAATGTATTGAGTCCCCTGCTTTACCATTGTTCTCTTCTCAGTCAGCAGCGGGAGGAGGTGGAGGATGGTGACGCTCCAACATGTGGCTCTCCCAAACCCAAACAAAATGACATGGTGAAATGTGGCACACACTTCATGAAATATCTGTATAAGATCACATGTCCTCTTCATTCTTTGTGTGTATGTTTCTCTTCAAGACACTTGATATGGTTTTCATGTTTTGTTTTGTTTGTCTCAGTCGTTGCAGTTGCTCTAATTAATACAATATTTTTCTTTGTTCTTCACTTAAAAAGGAATTGAATATCAATAAGGGCTAAACACATTGTTTTCTTTTAAGCGTATTCATTTGCACTGGGTACAGCTGGCACATAAATCAGGGAGGGAACACTCAACAAACATGGGCACTATGATTATAATGATTATTATACACTTTTAATCATATCCACCACAGGAGTAAACTCAATGAAGTCGAGGTTATAGATATCTCTTCATCAGCAAGTAATCAGCACTGTCACCAGAGTTTCAGTGAGAACTGTTGCTGAAAATGGATTTCAATATTTCCTCCTGTCAGAAATATGACTACTACGTTCAGCATGGGATCGACCTGAAGCACGTGTCTCCTCTGGACGAGTCTTGGCTGGAGAACATCCTGGAGAAGATCCCCTGTCACCTGAGGAGCCAGAGCCCCTCCCAGAAAGAGCTAGTGAGGGAGATCAAGGAGGACTACTTATTCAATGTCAAGAAAGCAATAGGTATTTACTCAACTCACGCCAAACTCGTTGGTGCCTGGATCATTTGCAGTTCATAAGAATGTTGCAAGATATCAATGGTTGAAATATATTTTTCTTTTTGTGATTGCAGTGAATTATACATTCAGAGACACGAGAGAAAGTTGCGAGGACAAAGTCAAAGATCTGCCCCCTCAAAGACTTGAGTGAGTACAGGCACCCCTTGTTCTCCTTAAACCCTAGATTGATAAGTAGTGAGTGGAAGCCTGTAGAATGAGTTTTATTAAAGTAAAAAAAAAAAAGCCTTGTTCTAATGTCCCAATGTTATCTTCAACAGATTGGAGGTGTTTCCAAAACCATGGAACAAAGCTTTTGTCGATGCACGAAAGAAGATGAGAGATCAGCTTCATTCTATCAACCCCCTCATGCTGCAAGTGCAGGCCCTTTGGCATACGTCTTACAAGTAAGTCACTATGATACATACACTGATAGAAATGCAGTGTATTAATACAGAGGAAAAGTAATTGTAATTGTTAAGTGTTTAGTTTCAAAACAACAACTTGTACTGAGCAACAGTGCCCTCTGCAGCTTCAGGTGGAGATTCACTGCGTGGTCCCACTGAACTGAAACAAAACCGAATAGTGAAGCTTAAGCGCTCAAGCAGTATTTACATATTAATGCTGAATGTTTTAATAGCATCGGACGTTTACAGATCAACATGTTTATTGAGAGAAAATAGTCACCATTCACATTTCAAGTTTGTGGCACTACTGCAGCGTCATTGTGGGACTTTAGATGACATAGTAGCTTGGAATGCCATCATCTTAAAGTCATCTTGCCCTCTTGGATGGACTACTTGCAGAAATGTCCGTCTGATAGACGTGGAGGAGTTCCACAGGAGAGACGAGTCCATGGAGCTGTCTGCGTTCCACCAAATCGTCACCAGACATGTTGACAATGTCAGAGGAATCCTCCTCAGAAAGTGAGTCCACATTCTCAATTAACACAGAGATATCCATTCCCAGTTCAAACAATTAGAATCTAAACCTCTTGTCTTTAGAACATTGATGTAGAAATATAATTAAAGTTCTGTGACCAGAGCACAGGAGAAGTTTAAATGCAAATAAACAATTTCATCTATTAGAGCAAAAACGCAATTTAAAAAACATTATGTTTCTATTACTGTCATGATGTATTGTGAGCCAAGACATCTTTAAGTTGCCATCAGTAAATGATAGATATTTAGTATAAACACCACTGGCAGCCATGGTAAACTCACATCATGCTCTCTCAGCCCCCAGATGTTATTTTTGTAAATCCTATAATTGAGTGCTTATCAGTTCCCTGCTTATCAGTGCACCAGAGAGTTAAACCTGAGGTTGTATATCCCAGCAGCGTTAAGGAGGTTTTTTTTGAGTGTATCATACGACTGTGGGACATGTAGTAGTGTGGGTAGTGAGTACTAACTCATTGGTTTAATATAATAAGGGACTTTTTTAATGTTTTCTATACAAGGTGGATTCCTGAGGTGCAGAACATTTACCAGCAGGGCTCCAGACTCAAGCTGGTGCCTCCCTCGAACAAAAGGGCCAAGCTGTTGTCTTTCTTTAACTGTGCAGCCACGCTGATGACCTCCCAGCTGCAGAGCCTTGCATTGGACTCAATGAGGAGTTATACAAACCTGATTTCCCCAGACCAGGTAGGAGAAAGCTAATAAATGTGAGGCTGGGAAATTCTACATTTTGACTTTGATGAATATTTGGACACTTTTTAAGTTGATTTCTTTCCTTTTCCCTGTTCTGTGTTTTCTCTCTCCTCCATCGCAGCTGTCTGAGCGAGCCCATGAACACCCGGGCTTCGTGCTGCATCTGATCCTGGAGGACGGGAAGATCAAGTTTGAGCCTGACTTCAAACAGTTTGAGGAGGCTCTCATCAACCCCTATGAGTACATGCTCAGGTCTATCAGCATTGTGCCTCGTGTGGAAACCAAACTGTTCCCTGAGTGGGTGAGAAGATACACTCGTCTGTGTGTCATCGGTGAAAAAGTCTCATTGAGTCGTGTCACGTTGTTCACTGTTTACATTTCGACTTGTTTCTTTTATCACACGAGTCAAATGATTTCTCCACTCAAAACACAAACACTAATAGTTTTTGTAGGTGTTTTAGGTGTTTTATACATTCTGCATGTTCACGTACATAATCTGTTTTGAGGAGATTATATATGCTCTAAATTTTAAAACCATAGTAGCTAATCATATCATTGCATAAATGTCAACTTTTGCCACTAAACACTGCCTGGATGTCAACCCTGCTTTTATTTCCTTCCCAGCCAGTCGCCCAGTTTGGCAGCGTCCTGAAGCCCATCATCCTGCCAGAGATCCTGGAGGCCCAGCAGGAGGAGGTGCGCCGGGTGTTCTGGGCCGAGTGTGTCGGGCCCGAGGAGTATGTCCACGCGTATGATAAATATGCCACACTGGTATCCAAGCAGGCAGACGAGGATGTGGAGCACTTCCTTCGTGAGCCACACTCCTTCCACGAAATCATGACAGAGGTGCTACGCTACCAGCAGCTGGCTGAGCAGATCCAGTTCACGTTTTGCAAGGTACTTGATCAGCACGCCGGGAACTTGTGACAGTGAAAATTCAGTTTGCCAAAGAGTTATTAGTCATATTTAAGACAATTTAGCTGAAGTTAACTTATTGAAGTTTGGACGGAACAAATGTGTTAACCCATGTAGAAAGGATCCTGGAGGCAGAAGATAAAACAATCGTGTAACTCAGAGTTGATAATGTTTCATCACACTCCAAGTCCAGTCATAAGTATTCTTCCCTTGAAAAGAGAAACAATTTTAAAATAATTAATTAATTCTTGATGATAACCATGAACTTGTTTCAGATTTTGTGGTATTATAATTGCAATATGTCACTGGACATTTTTAAACACAATGTTTACTGTGTTTCTGACTTTGGGGTTTAGGTGGTACGGATCGGCATGTTTGAGGTCCAGTCCCATAAGCTCATCCACTCTCTTGTCAAGCTTGCTCAGGAGCTACAACAGAAGTTTATTACCCGCATGCTACAGGATCACCAGGAAATCAACAACAGGTCAGTCAGTTTTTTGTTTTCACGTCTTTATTCAGCTCAGCAGGAGATTTCTCTCTCCACAACCATGGATACATTTCTAAAGGCGGCTCATTTTACTTTTGACTAACCTGGATGAATTTGAGTTTAAAAATAGCAGTGGTTAGCACTGTAGCTAATGGGTCTTTATGTGTTTGCAGTTAACCTGTTAATTGGAGACTAAATTGACTGTAGGTCTTGATGTGAGTGTGAATGGTTCTTTGTCTCTGTATTATTGTTCATGCCGACCTGTCCAGAGTCGAGCCTGTCTCTCGCCTATTGCCAGCTGGGTTTAGCTCTGGCTGCTTCTGCAACCCTTATACATAAGCACTTTAGATGATGGATGAATGAATATCTTCAACATCATGGCTTACCATTTCACCAAAGTATTTTTTAAGCTTTAAATGTGTTAGTTCACATATTTTTCAGCAGCATTATATATTATTTCAGTACTTGGAAATTCTCACACTCCATAAGCCATAATCCCCTGTTGCACTTAAAATTGTAATTTCACCCACTGTGGGTTGTACACTTTACGTAGCTTAATTCCTTAGATCACACTACATTATTTTAGCCTGATTTTCCAGTTGCCTTCAAATTTTGGAACTTGCTGACAAAAGCCCCAGATCCATCTGCATTTGCCAAATGCTGTGTGTGAACTAAAAACACGCAATTTGACAGGATCGCGTCACGTTTTCTTATTGTTTAGCCTTGCAGAAAATATTTAGAGAATTTTAGAACAAGAATATGAAACTGTTCTTGCATGAGGACATATGTGCCGCAGGGAACATTCAGTAGGACGGCGTGTCAGGTGCTGTCAGTCAGCTGTTAGCTGAATTAGCTGCTCTTTCCAATTGGTGCTTCTTAGTGCCATAATAAGATTTTAAGTCTTTGAAAGCCTTTGTACATGTCGCTGAATTAATGCTTTTCTCTCTCTCTCAGGCTTTGTCTTGACTTTGAGAAGATTGCAGAGAAGGCGCTGAGCACCCCATCAGACACACAGAAACTGATGGAGCTTAAGGTAACTACCCCAAATTTTTCTCACACACCAGCTACATGAACTGTACTATCTCATAAGTGTCTTTCACACAACCGGAGCCGTTAGGTATGGCATCGCACATTAAACTGAGCCTGCAATTATAGATAACTTTTTTTTTTGTCTTTTCCTTTGTTGCAGGGTGCTTTTTTGTTTAACACTGCTGAGTTGACATAAATCCTATTCTACAGAAATTTAACTTCACACTTACTAGTAAATCAATTTTTCAGTATGAATGAAATAGTATTCCCTTTGCTCCCATCCAGGCCTACGTGGATACGGTGCAGACCACGGAGATACCCTTGTTGGAACAACGATTGGCAGACTCCACCACGCAGTTTTGTTTCCTGGTGGACTTTGTCACACTCTCTCCATCGCACATGAAGCGCAACACACAGACCATCCAGTGGCTGAAGCGCATGCCATCTATCTTTAAAGAGCACCAAAAGATCATTGCTGAGAAGACAGAGCAATTCCAGGGTGGCCTCAAGGTTAGTGTTTCGACTTTATAATGTATTTATCAATCTATCATGGTTTACCCAGTTACTGATGATTGTTATACAGGATCTGGGCATTTTTACATCCAAACTGTAGATGCATGCAATTACTAAAGTTAATATCTTAAACTGAAAAAAGTGTATTTCTAGTAAACAGTTGTGTGTGTCTGTGTGTGTGTGTGTTGTGTCTGTATGTGCACTCATTCCAGTTATGCCTTGAGCACTTTATGGAAGAACTGGAGAGCTACGGCGTGCAGGCGGAGGAGTTCGCCAACTTCGGTGAGCTCACGGATCTCAGCAAGTACTTGAAGAAAGCCCAGGACCTTGATGCTAAACTGGAGTCAGCCACAAAAAAGGTACATCAGAAGTTTGCAAAATCATTTGACTAAATAGAAATTAGTCCTAATTAATGATTAGCAATGACTTAGATTGACCATAGTCCAATTAATGAAGTTCACTAACGCAGAAGTATAGTTATTGTGACGCCCACACCATGACCACTATCAAATAGTTGACCTCTAGAGGGCAGCATCGGCTACAATAACAATTTAGTCACAGGGGCTGGTGTAGCTTTTTTCAGGTTTCATATCATAACTTTTATTGTTTGTTTCTTTCTTCCCTCCATCCTCACTCCATCTTGCAACACGCCTTCCTCTCTGCAAAGATACAACATTTCAATGCAGAGGAGGCGGCCTACTGCTGGTCTGTTTCCCAGTGTCCACAGCGGAAGAACATCCAGGACAAGCTCACGCCTTTTCTGCGCCTCTATGAGACAGCCACTGATTTCCTCCGGCAGCACGAGCAGTGGCTCCATGGGCCGCTCTCTGGTGTGAACCCAGACAAGGTACGAGCAGTGGCCTTTACATCGAGTCAGAAACAAACTGGGTTGTTTAGGTGACTTGGAATCAAGGTTTGCACCATTCTGACCTCAGCTCTGTGAATATGAAGCTACATGACCACAGTGATTATTATTTATCAATGCTGCTTAGAATATCTTCCACAAAACACCATAGCAACCGATGGTACAATTGCAAAAACTTAACAACCACCTGGCACCTCCTCACAACAAAAATGCCATAGCAACCACCTGGCGCTGCCAACTGGAACACCATAGTAACCACTTAGCAACAACCTCATGCATCCTAGCAGAGGATGTGCAGACTCTGGTTTTACTTTGTTGTGTCTACAATTCTGCTGCTGTTTCATCCGTTTGATTGACTTCTGTCCGTTACTCTGTGTGACATTTTTTGCAAAAAATATATTCATTGCCATTCTGTTTCGCTCTCATTATTAACGATGACTAAAAATTCCCACCCATGTAGGTAGAAGAGGATGTGAGCAACTACTGGCGCACTCTATACAAGCTGGAGAAAGGCTTCTCCGAGTTCCCCAAAGCCTTGAACATAGCCACCAGTATGAAGGCAAAGATAGAGGAGTTCAAGGAGCACATTCCTATGGTGCAGGTCAGACCCCGACAGAAAGTTGTTTTATGTATAGAGGTCAAAATAAATTTTATTTGAATACATCATAGTTCCTACTGAAATATGTGTCTCCGTTATTTGTTTTATAAATAGGTATTGTGTAACCCTGGCCTGAGAGGCCGCCACTGGGATGCCATGTCCGAGCAAGCTGGTGTCTCCCTGCAGCCAGCTAGTGACGAGGCCTGTATGGCTCACTTCCTGTCCATGAGTCTGGAACAGCACGTAAGGAGCTTTGAAGGCATCAGCGAGGCGGCGGGCAAGGAGCACTCCCTGGAGAAGGCCATGGAGAAGATGGCCATGGAGTGGGATGACATGGAGTTCAGCTTCCTGGCCTACAGAGAGACGGGCACCTCCATCCTGTCGTCTGTGGATGACGTCCAGATGCTTTTGGACGATCACATAGTAAAGACGCAGACTATGAAGGGCTCATCCTTCATCAAGCCTTTCGAGGTGGAGATACGGTAAGAGATCAGGAGCTGGGCTTGAAAATCAATTTGCTTAGAGTCTTTGCAAAAGCAATAGGACGAAACTGGTCTATGTTGCTTGGTACTGGCCTGTATAGAGATTACACAGCCCCACCACCATAGTCTATCTTTATATGTGAACTTTTTTACAATAAGAGGCAAACTGTGGCAAATATTTAAATTCATAGATGCTATTATTGAGTTACTCATTCCTGTTCGTCAGGATAGAAATTGCCAACTGCCACAAATGAATTTCTTTCAGGTTTGGAGGGAGTAATAAAAGGTCTGTTTAGGTTTAAATTGGATAAACATGAATCTCATTGATTCTGCAATTGCTAAAGAGTTCCTCTCCCAGCCCATCTTGTCCCACTCTGCTGTGGAGGTGAGTTTCTCCCATTGTGGCTGAGCTGCAGCCTTTAAAATCATAGAACAGTGAATCAACAATAGCTCTGGAATTCCTGAATTGTTTGTCCATCAGAATTACAGATAAAATATTCTATTCTTTACTTTTCACTTATCTCAGTCTGACCTCAGCAAATAATGATAAAAAAATATTAGATATTTAGATATAGATATGCAGCTAAATGAAAACTTTATTTTACAGAATAATATGTGTCTATCAGGCTCTAATATCTATTAGAGGGTTCTTTTTCTTCCTCAAAAAGAAGAGCATAATTTTGTTGATTCTAAAGATTCGTAAGCCTAATAATTTTTGGTAGCCCTTTTGGATATGAGGACATAAGAATCATGAGTTGTGTTCCTACCTACATGGTGTCTCTCTTGGTCCCTCTTAGGGAATGGGAGGACAAGTTGCTGCTGCTCCAAGAGATCCTGGATGAGTGGTTGAAGGTGCAGTGCACTTGGCTTTACCTTGAGCCCATCTTCAGCTCCCCAGACATCATGACTCAGATGCCCGAAGAGGGACGCCGCTTCGCAACTGTTGACCAAACCTGGAGGGACACCATGAAACAGGTCTCCCTGGTAAGTGGATCGATTTCCTTTTGTTTTTGTCGCTGTGGAGGGGTACAAGGAAAAAGATGAGTTTGTTCTTCGGTGGATAAGTTGACGGTCACTGTCCAGAAAGAGGAATCAGGACAAGGATCTATTTTCTGGGACATAACTTTCCAAGATAAGTGGACTGTTTTTCATTATTGACAAGACGACGATCATAACTGTAAGGGGACCTACACTGTAAAGACATGTTCAGATAGTTACTGTAGAAAGTAGAACAAATAACCTCTGCGAATAAAAACAAATAACCAAATCTAAATCTAACTATATTATATTATAAAATACGTGATCTTTTTAATATTTGTTTAACCATCAACTCAAAGTAATTTGTTTCAACGGTGAATTACTTCCCAAGATAAAGAAAAGCAAACCTTCATCCAATTAAGTCTTGGTTGAACAAGAGCCTGTTTAAAACTATCTCATCGATTTATTGACAATACAGAGCAATTTCTCTACACATTTGTTGTTGCATCACATATTCACTAATGAAAAGAACCAGTCGTTCAGGGGCAGCGAATCTGGTAAAACTGAAAATAAATCTCTTCTTCTTCTCTCTGTCAGAAGTGCTGAGGCTTGAACTGCAAACACAGATCTAAATTCAAGTACAACACACAGGGCTCAGGACTTCTCTATTACGAAGCGAGGCAGTGTACTCATAAAAATATGTGGGTGTCTACTATAATCAGACCAGCATGACAGCATGAACCTGACAAGGTGGAGCAAAACAAGCAAACTCACACACGCTCACAACAGTGAGAGTGACAGCAAAGGGTGAGGGTGAGTACAGATTAAAGCGCGAGGCACAGAAATATATATTGAGGCAGAAGAGAGGATTTAGACGGAGATAGCTACAGAGAGGACGGAAGAGGATAGAGAGCGAGGCAAAAAAAGTCACAGAAGGAGGACAGGAAGTGAGAGTTGCATCATCCTCCTCAAAGGAGTTTCCAAAGGGTAATTGGCGTCCTCAGTAGACCTGAAATGAGACACATCAATTTCAGGCAGTGTCCTCCAGAAAGCCCATGCTGACTGCACCATCAAATAGAAATTATGGATTTTGTCTGGAAGGGGCAGGGCCATACTGAGCCACAAAGAAATGAGGTCACCATGGGACAGGGTGCCAACACAAAGAGATGTGCTTGAGTACATTCCGGTCTTATGTGACTTGTGTGCACATTCACACACGGGATTTATAAAAAAGCGTTTAAAAAGAGGGTGGCTTAATCTGTTGCTACCTTCGCACAATTAGGGGATTAGCTTGTCCACCTGCCTTTTATGTGATACCGGCCAATCAACAGTCAGGATTTCTCCAAGGATTTACCCATCACCTTGGAAACTCTTCGGTTTTCCCTGGAGGGACCTCGGACAAAAGTTGGGAAAACGTCAGAAAAACAGCAAAGTTCACAGCTGCTAAAGTCGCTGTAGCCGTTATGGAAAGAACCGTCAAGAACAATATATCTTATGTTCATTTTTTTTATTAACTATAAAGTAATTATTCAGTCCCAATGTATCTCAGTCCCTCTAACATCGTAAGGTTTAATTTTTGTTAGTTATTCTTCATTTATTACGTACACGTATTTCCCGGATTTTGTGAAAGTCGGACTTGTTAATCCACTTCAAGCATCAAAACACATGAGATATGAAGAATTTGTAAAAAGTAATTTACATTTTTTGCCATATTATCTCTTTACACAATGTCATAGGTCAAATTTGAGCCCCAAATGCCAATGAATAGACCGATGTGCATCTATGGTTAATAAGAGGTCAGCCTCCACTCAGCTGCTTAGATGCCTTGTTGGGTTTAGACTGTCAGGAATGATTTTTCATTATAAACCACTGTTCAAATTTAATCAGAAAGTAAATAAGCTTTTTGATGTTTGGTGTATTCATCCTTTGTGAGGTAATTATGTAGTTTCACGGCTCCGAAGATAATACTTTTTTTTTGTACAAATTAATAAGCACTGCCCTGTTATACCTCCAGCTACTGTTAACTGTTTCAAAACACTGATCATTGTCCAGATAATGTCAGTGCACAAGAGTTTTTAATCCTTAATAGTCTCCAACCATAACCCAACAATAATTCTTCTGTGCCCTTATTTACCAAACCATGGAAAGCCATTAAGAGGATCCTGAACTCAATGGTGAGTGCCTTCTCTAGTAGAAAGACTCCATATGTGTACTTTATATAAAATAAACCAGTATATTACTGACCTCAGTTTTTGGGGAAAGGAAAACTTGTGAGCACAATTATCTGCACAGCAAGTTAACGTGAATAGATTTGAGAGCAGAGCAGAAATAACCCACCATTCTGAGAATGTCCCAAAACTGCATAGCACTATTTGTCTAGCTAAAGTCTGAATGTCACACAATTGGGTCATTCTCCCGTCATGTATCTCTGACATTTGCACTCTCACATTAAGCCCCTCCAGATAATTTCAGGAGATTATCCGCGCAGGTCTAAAAAAAGGACCTGATTTTACAATAGATACAAAATTGATAATAATTTTAAAAACTTTCATTCACCCCTTTAACACTAATAATGGGAAATCCTGCATACACCAGTGGTTGGAGCAGAAGAATCCTTTTGATTCCTCTGAAGCCAATTTCTTCCAGCTTCTAAAGCTAATCATTCTAATTCACCACACCATGTAGGCCAGTAATAGGAAAAAAACACACCGCTGCATAGATGTATACGGCATCAAAATCTGACAAATAACACTTTCCCTCACCTCGTCCGCAGCATTGGTCAGCAGTGCATGAAATTGGAATCATCTCAAACTCCATAATACCAGGCAGGCTATCGGTTCTCCTTCCACAAAACTCACCAGAGTGCAATGTCTTTGCCCGAGCTGTTGATGCCAGCTCCACCACTGGGAGCTGCTCACGATCCACTGATCTTCCCGGCGTAGCACAGCTCATCTTCATTCCCCCCCCCGCTGTTTTTCATTCGCTGTCGGCTTTAATGTGTCATTTATTTACTGTTGCACACGCGTTTGCAGATAAAATCCGGGCCAAATCAATTCAAAAGAAGTATTTTAATGAACCTGCTTCCTTTTAACAATGCGGCGCACTGCACCTCTGCCCCCTCTAATGAGCTTAGGAGGGAAGAAACAATTGACCCCGTAGATCTCATGGAGAAGATGACTGACACATTGTTTACTAAAAGACTCCTGGTTCAAGGCAGCAGCAACACAACAATAGTCAGTGAAAGAATAGTGAGGATACACTACTCTGCAGAGCCCGGAACACACAAGACATTGCATGCTGTGGGTGTGTGGTGTGGGTCAGCTGAGAACAAAGAAAATATTTTCTTTAGTTAATATTCCCCCCCACCACGCAGGTTTCAATCCTTCTGTATCAGCAGAACCGTTTGTGTGCCTCGCCAAAGCCATTTGCGTCTGCACACAAAAGCACGTAATCACACACAATGCATGTATTAGAACATTGTTATCCCTTCAGTGTGCTCATGAATAGCTCCCCACTGGCAGAAAATAACCTCCCTATTACAATGTCCTCTTAGCAAATGTGCAAAAATCACCACATCTGATAGGAATCCATGAAAAGCGAGACTCACAGTTCATCAGCGAGACACAACCTCATCCAGTGTAATTGCACAGCCCATTGAAAGACAATCAAATCAGGCTTTTTTTGTCTGTGCAGCTAATCCTTCAGCTCGGCTAATGACCGTGTTCATTTTCATTTTAGTTACTGTCTGAACTGATCTTGATTCTCTTTTACCGACTACCACCTCACGAAAAACAATCTCCCATGGCTTTAATTCTTGCTCTTTGTTTATTAGTTATATAATGTGGTGAAACCAGAGGAGGAGAAGAAAGTTACTTTTCGGGAAACAAGGCAAGAGCCACTGTCTCCACTGCAAGGAATCAATAGTAATCACAAGAGATCAAAACATAATTATTATCTCATTTCAGATGGCCTTTGCAATTTCACAACATTTTTGGGGAGCAGAACTTCAGGAGATTAAGAGTCTTTCAGCAGTTACGCCTCATTTTAATCGACGGACACCTTTACAAAGCAAAAGCTGAACGAAGGCAAAGCAAAGCAATGCTGCTAAGCCTCTACCTCTGTAGCTTATTATATATCGTAAATTGTTTTTTTTCTTCAATATTTTCATTTACAGCCATAGATATGTGTATTGATATGCAGTTGGTTTTGACTGAATGTTGCTAAGAGATGTGAAAACTCACCAGACGTCCAGTTTTTGAGGGACATTAAAGATCATATATGTGCATCATGAGAGTAGATCTGTATTTCTTTCAGTGACCTACTTAAATGCATCAGAGTGTTGCCTCATACAGAAAAGGGTTCTTGTTTCTTGCAGTGTTGCTAAAATGTCTATATTGTAACTTACAAGTTTATTAGTATGGTGAGTTAATGGTGATTCAAAAAACTGCAGAGTAACAGAACAAAGATAGTTTTCCTCCAGCCTTTATTGTTGTCAGCAATAAAATAGAGAAATGAAAAATAAAGCAATGTTGTTATGTTGCTCCACTGTAGCTTGGGAGGGTGATATCCGGCTGTGTGCCACGTCTCGGAATCGCCAGCGTTTTCATATGAGCAGGCTCAGACGCTCGCTGTCAAACCTCGAAGATTAGATAGAATTTTTATTTAGGTACTTCCTGGGGCAGAGGATATTGAATTAGTGTACAGATGAGATGATATCGGAGCTGAAATATTTCATAGTTGCGAGACAGGCCTCAGGTGAAATCTCTATTACTGTCCCATCACACATTTTTTTCTCGGGTGACAAGTTGGCCTCACTGTGGAACACGGAGGGGATGCTGCTGAGGGAAGATATTTCAGGGTTTTTAAGGCAACCTTCAAGTGATACTTTACGGCCGGAAAAATATGAGCACGACATATGAACATACAATATATCTTAACTTTCCTTCGTTTTACGGAATAACATTTTGTATTCAATGGAACCAGACACCTCAGTTAGAAACCACAAAGCAGCGCATTGTGTAATTTCTCATACAGTTGTTCTAAGAGTCACTGTACATAAATAATAAGGATAATGCTTTTATGTCGAGATATGGTACTTTACAGTCAAATCATTGACAGGTCAAAGAGATCAAGGGAATACATGTTTCATTAGCAGTTGTTAGAAAACTCGAACAGTGGGTGGTTATTAGCTGCGAGAACCAATTCACCACCTTAGAGACACGAACCAAGGACAGGAAATGAGTCTGCATCGACCTGATATTGACAAATGGGTGAAACAAATCAATTAGCATGTTTAAAATATATGTGCATCCCAAAAAATGTTGACATTTTTCTCCCGTCTGTGATAGGACAAGCATGTGTTGGTAGTGACAGCCATCGACAAGATGCTGGAGAAGCTCAAAGCGTCCAACGAGCTCCTGGAGATGATCCTCAAAGGTCTCAACTCCTATCTGGAGAAGAAGCGGCTCTATTTCCCACGGTTCTTCTTCCTGTCCAACGACGAGCTGCTGGAAATTCTCTCTGAGACTAAAGATCCCACGAGGTAAAATGGCATGACTTTGTCATAATGATATTTATATTTTATGAATCATTGTCTTTGACTAGACTGCAACAATGAGGTTGTGTTGCTTTAAATGTTGCTGCGGCAAAGTGGGAGAACATTTCCTCCTTTCAGATGTTTCCTATATGCTTGGAAATTGAAGCTCCTTCCCTTATAAGTAAGAGAAGTTGAACAGCTCTTCTCTCTCTTATGTCTCTTACCACTTTTAATATAAGATCATACTTACTATATACTATATACGACAACACCACAGTGATTCCCTTCTTCTTCCCTTTCCATCTCCTTCAGCGTGCAGCCACATCTGAAGAAGTGCTTTGAAGGCATCGCCAGTGTGGTGTTCACTGACTTGCTGGACATCACTCACATGAAGAGCAGCGAGGGGGAAGTGGTGCAACTGCGGGACATCATCTCCACCTCCAGAGCCAGGGGCCAGGTGGAGAAGTGGCTTCTGGAGCTAGAGAACGGCATGACTGCCTCACTGCACAAGGTGCTTTATTACCCCTGCCCATACGTTTTCATTGTCTTTTGTATCTTTGTCTGACATCTTGCAGGATTATCCAAAAACTACCTAACCAATTTTATTAAAAGATGGTAGAAGAATGGGTTACAGGCTAAGGAAGAACCTATTTACTTTGGGAGTGGGTTCAATGAATCCTTTACAAATCAAAACAACAGATTTGCAAACAATAGGAAACAATTAAAAGCAATTTGAGGATCACAATTAAAAGAAAAAGTGTAACAGAGGAGAAAATAGTAAAAAAAAGATCAAACACACCATTATAAATAGCAAATAAGATCAGAATATATGTGTAATAAGGAGATAAAATTGCCAATCATCCACTCTCTCGGTCCTTCTAGTCATTTTCTATTCACTCATACGTGCAACCAAACAAATCCATGCCAACAAAACGGAACATTTACATTCAAGGCGTCCGCCTGTATCCTTCATATTATCCCTCATGATACAGAAACCTATAGGATGTAAGCCTCTGTCTGTCACTGCAGGTGATTGGCGAGGCAATCCAGGCGTACCCCGATGAGGTGAGGACAGACTGGGTGCGTGCGTGGCCGGGCCAGACTGTGCTGTGTGTCTCACAGGTCTACTGGACGAAGGATATACATGAAGCCATCAGTGCAGGACAGAAGGTGATCAACTCTTTATTGAAACTGTTTACACACATTCCATGTATTGGGAATCCCAGGATCTATATTGTATGTATTCTTGCGGTAATTTCCTGTTTGGTCACACAAGGTATATATTTTTTTTTTCCCACCTTATTTATTGGTTTTCACAATTGAAAATGAAACCTCATAAATACAGACGTATATGAACAAATGCTCCTCCCCCCCACCCCAGGGGACAAACAGAAAAGAAAAAATTAAATAATAATAATTAAAAAAAAAAAAAAATTATATATATATATATATATATATACACATCATTGTCATCAATAAAACAAAACGACAAAAAAATAAATAAAAAACACAAAACATAAGGTGTGTGTGAGAGAACATTCATGTGGTTTTCAGTAATGATAAATGACAATATATACTGTACATGACATATATCACACAAGGTATTTTATATCGTTTCCTGGGATCTTCAGATGTTTCATTTAAGCAAGCCTAAGTTTGTTCAGTATTAAAGACATGGTATTACAGTCAGGAAAAAATGTATCCCTGATTGTGTTTCAAAAACCTGAGATTATTATTTCACAACACCTACTGCTGTTTTCTGTGACTATGCATTTAACAGCTAGTTTAAGTGACAATTACAGACTGAAATAGATCTGTCACATTTAGTCGATATAGACAGGAGACGTCTGCTGCCAAAGCCGGATGAGGCATTATGGTGTTTGATAGTAACCGCCCTTTGTATCACCGGTGATGTTTGTCTCTTGATAAACCTCCAGACACTTCATAGGGTGAAGGTCAGGCCCCACCAGCAGCAGCTCTCACCAAAGAAGTAAAAAGTCTTGGATGTCTTGACAGTGTCGGACTTGGCAGTTGTTTCACGGATCAAATTTGTGACCTTTACTTTTCTGATGGGGTCTTAATAGCAGCCTCTCTCTGTCTTGATAAACTCCTGCCATTCCCTGCCTTCTTTTTTAACACTCCCCCCCCCCCCCCCCCCCAGGCTCTGCACACCTACCTGGAGCAGAACAACAGACAGATCGACGACATCGTGGGACTCGTACGTGGCACGCTGTCCAAGCAAAACCGGGTGACCCTCGGCGCCCTCGTGGTGCTGGACGTCCATGCGAGGGACGTGCTGGCCACGCTGGTGCAAAAGGGAATAAGCGATGAGAATGACTTTGAGTGGCTCAGCCAGCTGCGCTACTACTGGGTGGTAGGTAGAAGGTTTGGGGGATTTTGGGCTTAGAGAGCCATATAGGGGCCACACTGCTGGCTCGAGGCGATGGTGAAATTGTTTACTTCCATGTGACTGACCTCTGAGTTCTGCATCTCACCCTGAACAGGAGAACCACCTTGAGACCAAGATGATCAATGCTGGGTTGCGTTACGGCTACGAGTACCTAGGCAACACACCACGTCTGGTTATAACCCCTCTCACCGACCGCTGCTACCGGTAAAGCTGCACAACAGTCTGATATTTTCAAAAAATGATGAGAGAACACGGGTTTCGGGTGCAAATGTACAGTCACCAAGCATCTGTACACCTGCTCGTTCATGCAGTTAACTAATTCAGCCAATCACATGACCACGTGCATCCCATTATGGCCACAATAACACCAGGTCCTGAAATAGAAGTTCGTCTCAAACCGGTAACAGTGAGTTCAGTGGCCAATCGGGTCACCAGATCTGAATCCAATAGATTTTGGTATGTGGTAGAACAGGAGATTGACAGCCTGAATGTACGGTTACGCATATTCCACATGAAGCAGAATCACATTGTGTGGAATCACTGCCGCAAGTCACTGATCCTGTTTTGACAGCTAAAGGGAGTTGAATTGTATTTATTGTGCATTTCCTTCATTTTTAAAAGAAAAAAGAAATATGGTCTAGTTACAAAACAAGTCTTGAAATCTACCACCCATTTCAATAGAGCTTTAAAGAGCTTCCCGGCAGCCAGACTGTCAGATACTTTAACGATTCCCGAGTTTAAATGTTTTGTCAGCAAGGTGGAGCTGAGCCTGTTCTGACATTGATGAAGATATAGTTCTTACAATTCTTACAATGGGGAAACTCACTCCGTAAACTTTGTGCCGTCTGTTCGATCCTCCTTCAGCACTTTGTTCGGTGCCCTCCAACTGCACTTGGGGGGGGCGCCTGAGGGCCCAGCTGGAACCGGGAAGACAGAGACAACCAAAGACTTGGCTAAAGCCGTGGCCAAGCAGTGTGTGGTGTTCAACTGCTCCGACGGACTGGATTACATCGCTCTGGGCAAATTCTTCAAAGTGAGTCAGTTCTCTTGCTGTGGTTGAATCTTACTTGTAACAGCAGTGATTTAAACTTAAACATCCCTTTTTTTTTTAAGTCGCCCCACACCCACTATCGGTGAAGCGTTCAAAAAGTGTTTTACTTCTTATGATTAATTTAGAAATGGATATCCCCACATGATATCACCCCCTCCCCTACTTCTGCTGCAGTTGATCAGTGCCACATGATTACAGATATGGTTTTGTCTGGAATGTGGGAATCACACTGAATGATTGAAAAAGAAGAATAATCAACTTTTGTTTACAGTGAAATTGTTTATCTGTGTGTGTGTGTGTGTGTGTGTGTGTGTGTGTGTGTGTGTGTGTGTGTGTGTGTGTGTGTGTGTGTGTGTGTGACCAGGGCCTTCTGTCCTGCGGAGCTTGGGCCTGCTTTGATGAGTTCAACCGCATAGACTTGGAGGTGCTGTCAGTGGTGGCTCAACAGATTCTCACCATACAGAGAGGTTTGTGCTTCTTCTTCTTCTTCTTCTTCTTCATCTTCTTCTGCTGGACCGTCTGAGTTTCTTTCCTTTTGATCTTTGTGTAAGCCGCCAGTGTACCACAGACAAATCTGACATATTTACATCAGTACAAAAGCTTTTCAAAACCTTTACACTACAAAGACACCAAGCGAAGGCAATTTGTGTAGACTGGACAGCGGACCTTCTACTGAGCTTTGTTCACTGCAGCACAGCAACGTCTCTCACATGTGCTGTGGGCAGCAAATGACGAGTTAGATGCACGGGGTGTACAAGTCACCTGCAAGTCACCGACTTCTTTGCAGAGAAAATCCTGCAGATCTTTGAGATGATGAAAGTGAGGCAATGCTTCATCTTGCTTGGTGAGCCCTTTGGAGGAAAGACCAGTGGGTACCCTGTGCTGGCAGCTGCCCTTCATGATGATTGTACATTTTCTGAGCCCAAAACTGCCAATAGAAATCTGTTACTTAAATACTACTACTTCATAGTTTTTGCTGCTGTTTGGATGCCACAAGTCTTTATTCATGGACGGAGATTGTTGTATGTTAAACAGTTCTCAGTCAAATAAGTGAACTATAGGTTTTATTGTGAGAAATGTTAAAGCTTGCAATTCTATGGCCGTGACTCTTTATTGGGAAGTTCGGGGAATTTTCAACCTGTGCCCTATGTTTATCATATTGGGTTTGTAAAACTTTTGAGATTGGTCCAGTGGATCTCCTCCGCCTGCAGCCTTGACACCGGCAGTGGCTGCAATTACATCTTATGAGGCAACTACATACGAAAATACTTCTTTCACAGTATTCAAATGCATTATAGTGTAACTCTGTGTTCCCAGGAATTGCTGCACATTCTGAGATGCTGCTGTTTGAAGGAACAGAGCTGAAACTCGACCCTTCCTGTGCCGTGTTCATTACTATGAACCCCGGCTACGCTGGACGCTCTGAGCTACCAGACAACCTCAAGGTACAGAATCGTTTTCTATTTAAAAGTCCCACTCCTCTTTCATGTTCCTCAAACTTAAAAAACACTTTTATCCATTGTGACTGGGTCTACATCCACACCACTACGTTTTCATTTAGAACACGGCGTTCTCAATCTTAACCTGTGTCTGTCCACATCAGTGTTTTGGTTCCGTATTGGTTTTAATCCTTGTCCATCCTAACCATCTGAAAATGAGTCTTATGCTTGTGACGTGATAAACCCTGTCTGTTTGAATCCCTTTTTCCCTTAATCCCTTTGCTAATGGTGAAATACTTAAAATGTTAACGTGTTTAAAAACTTTATTTAAAACAAGAAAGGGACGTTAAAGGTTCCAACTGTGATGTTTTAAATATATATATATCAAGATATCGTTTATGCCTGTCTCCATATATCAGAACTATTTTCCATGTAAAACCTTCTCTCCATTCCAGGCGTTGTTCCGGACTGTGGCTATGATGGTGCCGGACTACGCGATGATCGCAGAGATTGTGCTCTACTCTTGTGGCTTTGTCACTGCGCGGCCCCTGTCTGTGAAAATCGTGGCTACTTATCGACTCTGCTCAGAGCAGCTGTCCTCGCAGCATCACTACGACTACGGCATGAGAGCTGTCAAGTCCGTGCTGACCGCCGCTGGAAACCTGAAGGTACCGTACCTCAAAACCCATTGACTGTGATATGATATAATTCCAGCTGGTTTCACCAGAGCCACACCAACACTAGAACATGTTTTTTCTTTTATTTTTTAGATGTTATTGTGACGTTTTAATAGAGTAGAGCCATCTTTGATCATACATGTGAAAGACAAATCGTAAGAGGAGAGGCCTAATTAGGTTTCCACTATTTCCCAACTCTTGCTCACTGTGGAAGTCGAGCTGAACAATAAGTGTAATATCTTGCATCATCCTCAGAAAAAAACTGTAAAAAGATTTTGTTATAACTCTAATACAATGCACTCAGTTTTAAGTATTGGTGTTATTGTGATTATATTTGGATTGTATGCACAATTAAAAATGTCTTTATAATTCCATCCAAAGAAATGTGTATTCACTGCAGGAGTAATGGTACAAACAGTGGGCAATTTTTTCATCAGATGACATTCAGATGAGTGATTGTTTGTGAACTACATTCAGGTCAGCAATCTGACAGTGAAGTATATCTTCATTAAGCCCCTTAATTCCTCATAATTACATCTCAATTTATATTGTTTATGGCTTTCGTTTCATCATATATGTTGTTATTATTTATATATTACTTAAACGTTAACTATGTTCTCTTCCTCTCCTCGTTCCTCCTTGGGGCAGCTCACCTTTCCAGAGGACAATGAAGACACCCTGTTGCTGAGATCCATTATCGACGTCAATCTGCCCAAGTTCCTGGCCCATGATCTGAAGCTGTTTGAGGTGCGACAGAGTGGAGAGTCCCATCTTTACTGATACAGCGGAACACGTCAGCTGATGTCGGCTTATGCTAATTCCCGTCAGTTCATTTGGAACCAAGATGCACAACGAAGGACAATTTAAGTCTGTTTGAATCAGAAGAGTTCACTTGAAAATGTGTGCGTTTGTCTCTCAGTCGTTTGTACTCACTCGAAACACCTCAAGGTGAATGTGTTTCTGTGTGTGAGTAAACTTGTTTCCATTGTACGTAGTGTTTGATATAAACTAGGGGTTTTGCAGACTCGACTCGACTAGTTGTGTAGCTGTGGGTTTAGCAGGGAGCAGTAACACAGCAGTGGTATCTAAAGCAGACATGCAGCAGGGGGCAGGGGCGTATTAACATGAAGTTGACAAGCCATAGTTATCATAGTTCTCTAATAATTATTATAATTTAATTCTCGTTCTATCATCGACCATCAATCATCCCATTTCTCTCACACAAATCCTCTCCTGGGATTAATCAACTGGTCGACTACTTTTCGGGAAGTGTGAAGCCGATAACTTTGAATTATTAGATAGATAGTGTATGTTTATATTTGTTTCCTCATTCAACATTCACTGTTCTCCACCAACTTTGCTTTTCCATCTCAGGGTATCACCTCTGACCTCTTCCCGGGGGTGAAGCTCCCGAATCGAGACTACCACATCCTGCGGGAGGCCATCGAGGAAAACTGCAAACGCATGAACCTGCAGGTCACAGACTTCTTTGCAGAGAAAATCCTGCAGATCTATGAGATGATGATCGTGAGGCACGGCTTCATGCTGGTGGGTGAGCCCTTTGGAGGAAAGACTAGTGCGTACCGTGTGCTGGCAGCCGCCCTTCATGACGTCTGTGAAAAGGTATGTTGACCTGTTTAAATCTAATCAGTAGGCTGCAGAAGAATAGGGACATTTCTTGATTTGAAAAGACACGCGGTGGAGAAATATGGCATATTAGGCTTTAGGTTATTTATATATTTCTCAGTTCCTCGATCAATAGCTACTTTAAACCACTTTTGATTTTACTCCTGTAGTTTTTCTTTAGGTTACACTTATCTCTTTTGTTCATGTCTGGTTTAAGGCTGGTCAATTTGTCAAAAAATTAAATTAAAAGATTGTTATATTCCGATGGTTGACCATGCATTTCTAAATGTCTTTCATTATGAATTTTGATGGGGTCCCCTGAGGCTTAGGAGTATTCAATCTGTGAAAAGTAAAAATATGCATTATCATCAATATCCAAGGCTTATCTGAGCTACATGTTTGTCCCGGGTAAACACATCCATTCAATTTGTCAGAGCGGTATTCGTTGTTTAGTAGTTATCGATCTCCGGGAGAGGAGCAGGGCTGGCGTGTCGTCTATGGCTGAGGGCTGCGAGACGTCCCACAAAGGAGACAGATGAAGGCCTGCTGATGGAACGCCTGGGAACGCCACATTTATCATAGTCATCCTTGTCGCTGCACATCCACTGATCATGTCCAACCCCTCTCCCCTCTCACTCCTCTTTGTATTGTTTTTTTTTTATCCCGTCGGCTGCTCGCACTTTCATTGTTTTTAACTCAAAGTGACACCTTGTCTGAAAAGCCTTTTGTCGCAGTTTCTTTGCTTCTCTTCCTCAGTTAGCAGATTTCCTGTCTCGAAGACAGTAATCCTCTGAGCAATTTGTGAGTCTTGTTGTCGACAAGTTAGTCGAACGAGCGGCCGTCATTCAAACACGTGTTTTCCTTTGTTTTTGCTGTTTTTAGAGGAGAAAACTCTAACCAGTGCATCCATTTCTCTTGAGCTTATGATATCTCTATATTTATTATGTGTGTTTGTATTTGTCACTGCATTAACAGGGTCTCATGGATGAGAATCAGGTGCAGATCACCGTCATCAACCCCAAATCCATCACCATGGGCCAGCTCTACGGCCAGTTTGACCCAGTCTCTCACGAGTGGTCGGATGGCGTCCTCGCCGTCAGCTACAGAACCTTTGCTGCCTCCCAGGTAGGATGGCTTCTCATGATTTTTTTCGGGATATAAAACCCTTGAAATCCAGTATAATTGTGCAATGGGTGTTCATTTTGACATCCCATGTGGTAAAATTGACATATTCATGTAATCATTCACAACCTCTGATATGCCCAAAGGATCTGTGGGAGCTATAACACCTTCCATAATGTTGCATGTTTCTCCATGTCCTTGATAGTGTGTGCAGTATATTTACAAATAATATCACATATGTTCACCCTAATACTAAAATCTTGGCCTCAGACTGAAGAGAAGTTACAGATTTAGTTGTTTAATCTGAATTAAAGGGCTCCACTAGTATCGGACTAATAGTTTGATATAGATATGTGAGTACAAGCCAAGAAGAACTGTATCCTAGACCGATGACATGACTGTTCCCCAAAATGTGAAGCCTCCTTCATTAGCGTACTAAAAAGTCAAAGTTCACATGTAATACATTTTGGTACATCTGGTAATCATGTACTGTTTAAACAGGCTGCCAAACAAAACCCACTGAGCTCCTCTTAGATCCTTGATTTAAAATTCTCACGTCTTTGGCAAATTTAAGCCTTGAAATAATTTATAGGAATAATGGAGGTTTAATTACTCCAAGATAATGTGAATAAAATGTCTATTTGAGGAAAAATATTGATCTTACTGCGTTAAAGTGTTTTTTTTGTGTATGTTAAAGGTCTGCAACGTTAAAACGGCTCTAAGTCTGCTCCCCCACAGAAAACCTTGATGGTGCAGCTCCAGGAAAAGCTTCATTAGTCCGGCTGAAACTTCCCGGAGTCGTGCATTTGCATTAGGCAAGTGGTTAGTCTGGCAAGGCCCTTAATAAAGCCAGGGAAAGAGAGAGCAGGAGGGCGGCCAATCAGAGCCGACAGGGTTTTATCAGGAAAGAGACAGAGGCTGAAAAGAGGAGCTGCAGCAATGAGGAAAGAAACGTGTTTTTTAAACATAAGAGCTTGTCAAACTTTTCAATAATAACCTCATTTCATTCACAAACCTGAATATGCGACCATAATTTGTCTCCTTTAAACCTTTACTATCTAGTTTCTAGCAGCTTTGTGTCACCAATCAAAACAAAAAGTGTTTTTGTTAAATCTGTGCTTCAGCCACACTGTCCTGTGCAGAAGCATAAATACCACGACCTCGTCTGAGAGTGCCAACCCGTTGTTAGGCATACAATAGACATGTAGAACTATTCTGCTGCTTCCTCCATTATTCAGAGCTGATTCACTTGGAGGAAGTGCTGCTGCTCTTTTCACCATCCATTAAAACCTGAAAGCACATTGCTCCAGTGGCACATTAGGGTGTAAGCAAAGGTGCAGTGCACTCATGTTTTATATGACAGTTAGCTGTGCAGCGAGAAGATGGCACGACGTTCCAATTAATTTCAAGCTGTTGGAGAGAAAAGCTGCAGTGACAGGGTAAATAAAATAAAACACTTGCCGTCTTGTTAAATTTAGATTTTTAATAACTCTTTCCATCATGTCCGTTCACCAACGATTTACAGATTGTAGTGGAGGCGTGTCATAATGGAAAATCATTTGTTCCGCCCTATTCTGAGATTGTTTCCAAATGAACTTGTCATTTAAAAAGAATTGTCCGTGTGTTGTCATTTTACAAATTGTTTTCTTCTTTGTCAACGAATACGGAGCACGACGAGTTGTTGTGACAGCCGAGACAGAACGTGCCGATACGATGAAAGTGGAGAACAAGAACGAAGCTAATTTGTTTTGTTTTAAAGAAAAAGTAATTTCCCTCCCTGGATAAAAGTCTTTCCTGGCTATGCTCTGTTTTCCTCGACATCATATTGAATTTAACTAATTTCTCTGTGTTAATCTGGAATCAGCAGCAGTGTGGTGTATTAAACTCTTTGCATGCACAATGTCATTTTGTTTCGGTGCCTCCGCTCTGTCAGATCATTACATTACAGCGTACACTCTTCCCTCTCGAGCACCAGATGGCCCCAGCCCAGGCACACCCATTTGTTTATGTTACGACAAATCAATTTAAAGCGCCGCTTCTCGCCAGCAAATTTAACTGGAGAATTGACGCTTGTTGTCAACCCCCATTATGACAGTGTAGGTGTTAATTTCATTCATTTAGTAAAACATCCTTCGCTTAGATTACAATGCACGTGAGTTATTTGGTGACCTTGAGAGAATGCACAGGGATAATTCCTTTTAGTGGGAGAGAAGTAAATGCATTATGTCCTGTATGATTAGAGGATACAGGCTGGGTCTTTATAAACCCGGCCAGAACACGACTTTCAGTGCACTCTTGAGCTCTTCTTCAAAACTTCTTGGAAAGCTCCATGAATACTTTAGAAACATCTGTATAGTTTGGTTTGTTTTGATTCCATATTGACGTAGAAATGCCTCAACAAGTTTCACAGTATGTGTTTATTTGTCTCTTAGTTTGTCCCTGAATTACCTTTTTTTTTTTACTTAGCTCTTCTTTAGGTTGTATCTGTCTGATATGATGATCATCTTTGGTTTTGCCACGGTAAATAAAAATAAGCCAGGAGGTCGCCAGGGTGGCCAATATTGTTAATCGGTCGAATCTCTTTTGTCTCTCAGAGCCCAGACAGGAAATGGCTCATCTTTGACGGCCCGGTTGATGCCGTGTGGATCGAGAACATGAACACGGTCCTCGACGACAACAAGAAGCTGTGTCTGATGAGCGGCGAGATCATTCAGATGTCTCCGCAAATGAGCCTCATCTTTGAGCCCATGGACCTGGAGGTGGCCTCACCAGCCACAGTGAGAAGCACCTTTACTTCCATTAGAGCTTGTGTACACTGATGCAAGTGCAGTTATGGTTTCCAATAGCTGGATGTTTTCAAGAATGGCTTGCTGTTCTTATTTAGACTATGATTGCAGCAGGACTGCTTGACATACCATATTGAAGTTATCCTTCAAAATGTTTACCCTATCAATGCTGCTAAAAAACTTTAATCTTGATGATGTTTTCCTACACTTGACATCTATTGCACTTCTGTCCGTCCTTGGAGAGGGATCCCTCACATGTGGCTCTCTCTGAGGTTTCTACATATTTTTACCCTGTTAACAGGGTTTTTTTTGTAGTTTTTCCATATTCTTGCTGAGGGTTTAGGACAGAGGATGTCACACCATGTTAAAGCCCTATGAGACGAATGTGATTTGTGAATATGGGCTATACAAATACAATTTGATTGATTGATTGATTGATTAGATTTTCGGGCAACTATTCCTTGACTTTCTAGGTCCTAACAAACACATAACACAATGGAGTTTCATACCATCCATTTCACATACACAAGAATAATGACAAACTTTGTAAAACATAGATTGTTACAGCCCTCTCCTTTGGGTGACCAGGAGTCTTTGTCTAGATTTCAGGCAGTATATTAAGAAAGGTTTATTATTCCACCATTCCTTACAGTTTGTTGTTGAGAGGTCTTAACAAAGGATTGTCCTGGCAACACATAGATGCCTTGAGAGAAAACCCAATGTCCCTGAATGCATCTAGCTGGCTCTACTTTTTTTATTAAACAGACTTCTATTTAAGATTCTCCACAGCCGGGCATCTGTTCCTTTCATCATGCTGAATGCAGAGGCTTCAAAGTTTTAGTGATTACTTTGCTCGCTGTCCCTTTTGTACTTTGTTGATCTCTCCTTCTCTCTTTGTCTATGGAAGTTATTTATCTTAAAACCATACCCTTCTTTTTTTCCCATTTTCTCCCCTACCATATTTTCATGTATATTACATTAGAACAAGTAAAATCCCAGGTTCAGGCTCACAGTACAAATCATAAAAAGAAGGTTTATTGTTTTTCAAGTCTGAAGAACTGCTGATGAGGTACCGATCTTTTCCTAGTTTAAAGCTTTTCTGATCATATCTGAACTAAAGCTGCTGTCACATCTGAACTCTGGAAACATGAAATGCAGACCAGACATTGACCAGAGTTTGCCTATTCTGGGTCAGATGGGTTCACAACAACAGGAAAATGTCTGGAACATTCAGACGAGGAGGCAGGACAGGAAGTTTAAAACTCTGCTGCCGAATCCAGTGTTTTTGTTCACAGCACATCGACACAGGCATCAACCCTTATCGCCAAAACCTCTAAAATCTCATTAGCTTTCCAAGTTGGCGTTTCGACGTGTACGGCACCTTTTTTTCAACCTGACATATGAAAAACGACCAGAGCAACTGACTCAGACTTTCAATTTCTCACATCAAGGCCCTATGGAAGATGTCAGGGCTGAAATTACCTTTATTGGGCCACTTGCATAGTTGAGTGTGTTTTTCAGGTGTGATGTGTGTTTGTGGCAGGTGTCTCGCTGTGGTATGATCTACATGGAGCCACATATGCTGGGCTGGAGGCCTCTTATGCTGTCCTGGCTCAAAACACTGCCAGCCACAGTCAGTGCCACGCACAGAGACCTCATCGCTGGCCTCTTCGACCGCATGCTGCCTCCCTGCACACAGCTCATTCGAAAGGCTACCAAGGTGCTGAACCCTCCTCAGGAAATACTGGCATACAGCAGCTGCTTGCAAATGAACAATATTTTCCAAAGGGAAACTTCCACTCAGCTTATTGGTCCAATCATTTCTTTCTAATCTTTGACGTGTGTTATCTTTTTTTTGTTGTTGCTTGATTTCAGGAGCTGTCCCCGACCTCTGACACCAATCTTGTCAAGTCCCTAATGAATCTGATGGACTGCATGATGGATGAGTTTCATGATGAAGAGAAGATGAAGAGCATGAATGAGACGGATGTTTGCTCCTGGTTGGAGGTTTGTCCATTTCAGCGAGAAGGTCGACAGTTTGTCCCATTCCACTTGTTGAAGACACTGAACCCCAAGTTGCCCCTGGCAGTGTGTGAGGGATGAGACACACAGGACTTGCACACAGGGAGAATCTGCACTTGATAGGAACAATTATTGGTTCGCTAGAATGAAAAGCATAAGTTAGCTAAAGTTAGTCACTGAAAGAAGGCAGCTCTGTGTGTTATATAAGTTTTATCTTTATTCGATTCGGGTAAACATTTAATTTTTTCAAAATATAAGTTCCCAAATTGCACAAAAACCTAGTATAAATTCAAACTAAAGCAAAGTTATACATTTAAAAATATGTCTCAGTGTCGGATGAAAATATTATTAAGCTGTAAAATTAATTGGAAAAGAAAACATTCCAGTCTGCTTTCTGTAGCTGGATTGAGTTATTTTCAGATTAAATGTTACAGCTGACATTACATTCCAAACCTTTCTATTCTACCAAACAACGTTGAATATACAGTATTCCAGACACAGCCCGTCTTCACCCTTTAAATATACTGTCCTCATCCGATTTGCTTCCACACAGACCCACAAAGAGCAGAAAAGTTTTAGCAGATGAGCCCTTTCTTCTGCCCCCTGCAGGAGTTCCAATTGATTTTCTCTTTTTTTTTGCCTCTGAATCATGTCTTTTGAAAGCACTGCTATTATCCCCCCATGGCACGCTGCACTGATGAATGCCTTTCAACCTCCTCTCCCATGTTTCTCAGCCAGTCATTATCAAAGTGTTGAATTAATCAGCCCTTAACAGCAGGAGCTATCATGAGGCTGCTAAGCCTCATTTCCAATTCCTACACTATTCCTGCTGTTTTCTCCAACAAAGACATCTCTTCTCTGTGGATTCTGCTTTTTTTGTCTCATAATATAATCTGTACACTGGCAGAGATGTTTACATGGTTGCTGTACATTTTAAACGATTTGTTAATTGCAAACCCCATCTGTGCACAGGGATTTATCAAGTTTGGCTTTCGTTACCGTGAGCTGGTGTCTGTTTTAATACTTCTTCTCTCAATGTACAAAGCCCATCTTAAAAATTGATGTGTTCATTTTGTGAGTTGTTCCTCATTTAGTTAAAATATGATAATACGAGGGCGGCTGTGGATCAGTAGTCGTCCTCCAACCAGGAGGTCGGTGTCTCGATCCCGCCCCATGCCAGAGTATCCTCGGGCAAGATGCTGAACCCCGGATGGCTCCTCATAGATGTTAAATGCACTAATTGGAAGTCGCTTTGGATGAAAGCGTCAGCTAAATGTCATGTAATTTAATGTAATGGCTATAACGCTTTCCCCTTCGAGCCAATCAGCTGACATTGGAGGTGTGTTATTCCCTGGATAAGTCCCCAGTGTATCGCAGAGCCGTCATACAGAGAGAAACGACCATTCACACTCACATCCGAACCGATCCGAATGGAGTGGAGTTCTCACGGATAACCCACACAAAGAGGGGAAAATGAGAACATGTAAAATCGGGATTCGAATCAAGATTTAAACAAAAAATGCAACTACAGTGGTTGAAGCTCAGGAGGAAGAGGAGAAGATCGACAGTTTGATCCCATTTGATTTCCATCCCAAATCGCTGTAGAAGCGAAACTTTGAGTGGTCATCAAGTCTAGAAAAGCTCTATAGATACTGGAAATTTACATATTCTTATAATGCTACTTAAAGTGTCACTGATGAAGTGAAGATAAAAGAAGAAATCACTTTTTCACAATGGCCTCCTTGCAGCAATTGACACTAACAAAACCATTCAAACCTGTGTCCTTCTCACACAGGGCATCTGTGTCTTCTGCCTGGTGTGGTCCGTGGGCGCCAGCTGTGACGACTCGGGCCGGCTCAAGTTCGACGCGGTGGCGAGGGAGCTGCTGAGCGGTCCCCTGAGTGAGGACACCCAGGCCCGCCACGGCATTCTGGCCCCTGTGGAGGCCCCACGCAAACAGCTGAAGGTTCCCCTGCCCACCGAGGGGACGGTCTACCAATATCGTTTCATTAAAGAGGTCGGTCTGTCGCGGATCACTGTGCAGCCGCGAGCGCTCTGCTGCACGTGTGTGGTCTCAAGAAGCACTTTGAAATGTATGACTTCCGTCTTAATGAGCTGCTTATGGAAAAATGTGTGTGTTGGGGGGGGTTTTAGTTGTGTTTGATATTATTCTATCTTTAGAACTGGACAAAAACAAAATATCTCTCCCGCATGACAGAGACTACAGATGCCTATATTATACATTATTTTTTCTTTACAATATCTTTGCCTCAATAACTGACAATAAGCACAGGGGAGAGCCCCCGTCTGCATTAGGCACTTGTGGACCGGACAGAGCGACATAGCACTGGTGCATTTTATTTGAAGAATGAAACTCGCGTTCCTTCTGGGTTTGACCTTTATGAAGTGTCGTGCTTCAGTCTCCGTCACATTTCTCCACCCGCCTTTGAATTTGCTGCCAGTAAATTCAATCTTTATCACGGAGGATGATGAACAGAGCAATGTTTTCACTCTAAAGGAAAAGAAACACAGACCAGGTACTTCATGGGAGTGGGTATATAAGATGGGCTCTTTTTAGTCTACCAGTTAGACCTGGGACCTGAAACTCGAGGAGCTAAATGGAATTGCCGTGAAAAATACCAATGGATTTTAATAAATTCTGAAAATCATGTTTGACACCTTTAATGCACAAATGCCTGTGTTGCTTAGTGGCCCACAATATATGCAAAATCCATTTCTTTGCAAATATTCTTATTTACAGTCAAAGACTCGATATTATGAGCCCATGGGCTTCCTTGTATGTTTTGATTGAGTGGGAGCACAGGAGCCTTTTTATATCTAAAATGCAAATCTCAAAATCATATTTCTCATCTGAAATCCTCCTTCCCCCCGTATGATTAGAGACCTGCTCATGCTGCTTCGCAGAGTCTCTTAACTATTGAACCAAATTCATTCATACGGCAGAAAGAGGAAGCCCCTATAGAAAAATATTCAGATTTTAGTAAACAGATGCAATCAATATATATACGAAAATATTTCTTTTCTTTCTAAATGCACTTCAAACATGGACAATATTCAACATATATTCAATGATGTGAGGCTCTGCTCAAAGCTGTAGAGTTAACACTATGAAATTTGAATGTGCATCTTACTGAATCAGGGAGCGGGCATTGATGTTGGATATTTGATCTGTGCCTCTGTGTAAATTGTGGCCCTTCATATGGCCCCTGATTCAGAAAATATCCTAGGTCCACCAAGGAAACTACACTGTCTATGTTAATTGTGTTTGTGTGCTTGTTCTGTTATATTTCCACACCTCTTTTCAAAATCAAATAAGCAGATGTTCTCTTCAGGGCCCGGGCAGGTGGGAGCTGTGGACGGATGAGCTGAAGACTGCACCCCCCATATGCAAAGCCGCACAGTTCAACGAGATCATTGTTCCCACGGAGAACACGGTGCGCTGCATGGCGCTCATGGAGCTGCTCGTCACCCACCAGAGGCCCACTATCTTCATCGGCCCCACGGGCACCGGCAAGAGCGTCTACATCACTGTGAGTTGTGTATTGTTCTGCTCCTCGTTCACATCTACATTTACCAGATAGTCATTTTACTTTCTGACCTTTGCTGTCTATTTCTCGGAGTCACCAACAGTGGAATAGCAGGAAACCACTGAGAGGAATATGATACCCAGCACCCACATGCTTTACTTACATATACATATTTTTTTTTTTAATGATAACTAGTTAATTGTCTTTGCCAATAACAAAATCACTCCCAGATGAGTGTGATCACATCGATATCGCCTGGTAATAACAAAACAAACACAATCTAAGAGAAAATACAAAAACAGAAAGAGAGACGGAAAAAAAGTGAGTCACACAAATTAAAAAAATCTACTTCAGTGCTTTCAACCAGAGTTCAAATGGTCAGTCTCTTAATTGATATTAATATCTCATTCATATATATTTAATTCAACAGGTTAAGGTTATCTTTAACAGCTGGAAGCGGCATTAAGTACTCGATATATATGAAAGAGCAGCACTGGCCCCATTTAAAGTGATACTACTATATTTTCCTGTAGCATTTAACAAAAGCCACTCTCGAGAAGCCAAATATGCCCGAGAGATGATGAAGCTTTGACCAGAAGCTTCTGCCCCAACGTCAGAGCAGTGAGTCCAATCATGAAGAGATAGAATTACGTCAATTCATGTGAAGGGGTCAAGTGCACAACTCTAAATGCTACAAGTAAGAGTCAACACTCCAGGCATTGCAGCCCCAGTCTTGGGGAAACTAGTATAAATGCCCAGAACACACAGATATGGAAGCGAAGCAGCTCCGGGCACCAGGTGTGAAGCTGGTGTCTCTCAGCAGACCCCTTGGCTATTTATATCAAGGACTAATCCCCCTTCCTTCCCTTCCCTTCATTAGTTCATCCATTAGTGTGTTCAAACCTGGGACACTGGGGAGCGTAGAGATCATCTCATTGGGGAAATCTAGCGGGAGTGATAAAGCAGCACCGGCACGCAGACCATAAAGAATGTGACTGGCGCTGTGCCGGCCCCGGCACCGTCAGACAAACGTACACAACTCTCCATCACACGCAGCCAGAATACTCTGAAGTGAGGCAGTCACAAGCTGTGCCTCTGGTTTGTAATTCACACAAGAAGAGGATGATGATGCACCTCGGCTGCATCCTGTGATCATTCACATCGCAGAGCCCTCTTCAATTATACAGCTCATTACCCACGAGTTCCCAGGCATGTGCGTGAGCGCCGTGTGCATGCTTGTTCACATGCGCTCAGGAGAAGCTCGGCCGTGTGCTCTGAACACACAGGGTACATAGTAAAAGTACCATGAAAGCAGATAAAACTATGATTAAATCACCGGCGTCTGTGTTCTCTGCTCTGTGTTCTCTGTTCAAACAAAAAGGAGAAGGCCCATTTATCAAAATGACCTTTCATAAAAAGCCCCCTTTAGCTTATAGTAAAATGGCCCTTTTGTAAGCCTCTCGTGGAAAATCAAAAATTCATTGATTTTACCCTTTTGACCTACAGAACATCACTTTGGAACATGTCCTCGGAGGGCAACTAATTTCCTACTTCATTTCAAAGTCATTTTCAGGGATTAACTGAGATCCAATTTTTATCTAATGATATACATACTAATTGCCACATTTAATTAGATTTTTAAAGCTTATCACAACCATTTGCCAGGACCAAATTGGAAATCATAATTTTTTTATGCACTCAACCTGCGTAAGGTGTCTCGAGAATAGAGTGAAATACCTTCAGACGTAATGAGCATTTTCTTTTTTTTTTAAGCCTGCGGTTATTAACCGTGTTAGTACCTTGATTACATTTAATTGTTGAATTAAGTCACAGACATTTGCACACCTTCTTAAGTCGCTTTAAGTTTTCCGAATATCTTATATTTCCCATTTTATGACATACAGAACTCATTTACTACGTGTCATGGTTATTAGTTAGTATCTTTTATTTGTTGCATCCTTTCACCAATTTGCATTATTGTTAACATCAATGGTAGTATACTATCCTGTGCTGTACTTCTGTACAATTGATTAAACAATAACCTGTGCTCATATTTCAAATTTCTATTACCCAGGACTTCCTGTTGAATCAGCTGCAGAAGGACGTGTACAGCCCGTTATTTATCAACTTCTCAGCTCAGACTACAGCTGCTCAGACCCAGAACATAATTATGTCCAAGCTGGATAAGCGGCGCAAGGGAGTGTTCGGCCCTCCACTGGGAAAGAAAATGGTAAACCCTCCTCATTACGTTCATATGATATTATGTTGGTCTGCTTCATTTATTTTGCAGTAAACATTCATGTCAATGAGGCGAGTCACTGAAATTTTGCCTTTGTAAAGATGTGTATTCACTTAATCGTGTTATTTTGATATGCAGCTGTGAAAAAATGTGCTTCTTAACAGATATCAGTGTAGTTTTAAGTAAGAAGCCTTGTGATATTCATTTTATTCCATTTATATCTGATCAGGTGGTGTTTGTGGACGATGTGAACATGCCAGCCAGGGAGGTCTACGGAGCCCAGCCACCTGTGGAGCTGCTGCGACAGTGGCTGGACCATCGGAACTGGTACGACACGAAGAACTGCTCCATGATCAACCTGGTGGATATCCAGATCATATGTGCTATGGGGCCACCAGGTAAGGAGCAGCTGTAGCAGCCCTACACTTTACTTACAGCATCATCGGTGGTACAGTTTCAAAGCCTTAGATTGGAGGACAGAATGGAGCTGGCCACTAAATGCTGCTCAAGTGCTGTCGAGGCGATGTCACAAACCAGCCTCTACCTGCTGTGTTGTGTCCCCGCTGCCTTAAAGTGCTTACAAATTGCACTTCCCCTCCCAACACAACCACCCGTGTACGCTTGAATGCACCCCTGTCCACTGAGTCAGCTACCAGCTGTAAGAGAAAGGGTTGGGGCTTGTGATTTTAAAAGTAAAACAGAAAGAGATTCAAGGTTATACATTTTCAAATGTTTTCTGTTCTGCTTATTCTTCAGGTGGAGGGCGGAACCCTGTCACTCCTCGTTACCTGCGCCACTTCAACATGATTACCATTAATGATTTCGATGAGAAGACGATGTACACGATCTTCTCCAGGATCATGGACTGGCATTTCAACATACGGTATTTTGAGTTAATAACCAAATCATCTAAGTACTAATAATCTATTGAGCTTCTCTGCTGCACCGAAGATGATGTCTGGTCTTTTTTTTGTACCATATCTTTTCATTTCAGTGTTAAGTATGTGACAGACAGTTGACCCACCGCTTCTTCATCTAGCAGATTAGCATCCCGTCACTTTCAGTATAAGAATGAATTGTAATTGATTACAATTCAAATATTGTTAGGCAGCTAAGACTCTAATATTTTATATAAAATTTGGAGGAGAAATGTTATTCAAAACAAAATTAGTATCAGTCTCAGAACAAATACAAATATAAATTTGCTGTAACAAATACACCAAACTCTATTTACAATAGTAAGAATGATAGTTGTTAAGTTTCCTCACTGAATATCAGAGATAATCGCAGATTTTCTATGAGTTTTAAGTCTTTTAACTGATCTTAAGTTGGCATCACTCTAGAAATTGCTGGACCTAAATCCGGCAATTTAGGTCTCGACTGTTAGTCAGTTACACACACACACACACACACACACTCACAGGAAGGTACTTAAGTTACAGTTTTGGTGTTTGGCGACAGGAGTGGGAATGAAAGTGACACCATTTCCCCAGCTGCTTTTTAAGCTTGGTAAAAAAGTGCAGGTGAAGCCTTGCTGCAGTGTTGCATCATCTAGAATTTCAACGTGGAGCCTGTTTTTCCAAACAAGGCAGACGATTCTCACCAGAATAGCGATGTAGCTAGACTGTAGCATAATATAAGACAGAGAAGACAAGACAAGGAAAGTGTTAATTCAGTTAATTCACCCAAAAAACTGATCAACCACTTTATCCGCAGGTTTGCTTTCCCCGAGGCCTTTACAGCTTTGACCTCTCAGATCGTCCACAGCACCGTGTCCGTGTACCAGGAAGCCACCAAGAACCTGCTGCCCACTCCCACCAAGTCTCACTACCTGTTCAACCTGCGGGACGTCTCCCGGGTCATCCAGGGCATCTGCCTGTCCCGGCCAGAGACTGCAGATGAGCCCTGTGTCATCAAACGGCTCTGGGTACATGAGGTAATGAAAATTATCTACTAGCCACAGAGACATATTTTATTATTTTTTCACCTTTACCCCTTATTGCCTGAATTAATTTCCAATCTATAAAAAAAAATATTATTTGTGTTTTTGGCTGTCATACAGATGGTAAATTAAGTGGAGATTGTTGATTTCAATATAGCATATACAATAGATATAAAATTAGCGACATTAGGCATAATGGGGCATAAACGTAATTTAACAGATTTTCCAGTCTCTGGTATGTAGATTATTATACTGATGCTGCTTTTGCTTGAAATTGAATAACAACATATGTTTCTGTACAATCATTGCTGTTCCATCATCACAGTATTTCAAATACATCTTAATATCTCAAAATAACTTTGCTGCACAGTACCAAGGGGCTAGTATGTATTCTCCACTCCGACCACTAGATGGAAGCAGAGTACTTCCAATACCTTCATGGTATGTGTAGTATTTGCACCATCAGGCATTAGTGGGATAAAATGACCAGAATGGGGTTTGAGGCAAATTCGCGACATTCGTCTACAAGGGGTTAAATGTTCATAATGTTGTGTACTGCTTTGGCAATAGAGGTTTATGATCTGTCTTATCTTAAATTTGTAACAGCCACGTTGTGCTGTGATCTCTCTCTCTGTGTCTCTCTCCTTTATTGTCGCCTGCTCACTCCTTTACTTTGCTGATCCTCAGGTCCTGAGGGTTTACTACGATCGACTGGTCCACGACATAGATCGAACTTGGCTCGTAAGCCATTTACAGGTGGTGTCTCAGAGTCACATGAAGGAAAACTTCCACCAACTCTTCCAACATCTGGACCAGGACTGTGACGGAGAGGTGACGGAGGACGACCTGCGCAGCCTCATGTTTTGTGACTTTCACGACCCCAAGGGCGAGGACCGCAACTACCGTGAGGTGCGGAACCTCGACCAGCTCCGACAGGTGGTGGAGTCCCAGCTTGAGGAATTCAACAACATCAGCAAGGCACCCATGAACCTGGTGCTCTTTCGTTTTGCCATCGAACACGTGTGCCGCATCTCCCGCATCCTGAAGCAGCCAGGTGGACACGCCCTGCTGGTGGGCGTGGGTGGGAGCGGGCGTCAGTCCCTCACCCGCCTGGCGGCCTCCATGGCGGAGGCAGAGCTTTTCCAGGTGGAGATCTCCAAGACTTACGGAACCACGGAATGGCACAACGACCTGAAGCTGATAATGAGGAAGTCCACACAGGGTGAAGCCCACGGCGTGTTTCTTTTCACAGACACACAAATCAAAATGGAGTCATTCCTGGAGGACATCGGGAACCTGCTCAACACTGGTGAGGTAAAGTGGGCGGGGACACAGGAAAAGTGAAGATGGATCAAAAGACGTATTCATGGTCATCAATAGATGAATGAATGAGTTGAAGTAGATAACATTTAGAAAGAAGTAAGCATGTGTGCAGAACATATTGGAAAGATGGATGAATTTATGGATGCAATAATAGAATGATGAATACAGTTTTGTTTTGTTTTGCTTCTCTCCAGGTCCCTAACCTGTTTGCAGTTGATGAGAAGCAGGAAATCTGCGAGCGAATGCGCACGCTGGACCGCCAGCGTGACCGGGACAAGCAGACGGACGGAAGCCCCTTGTCCCTTTTCAACATGTTTGTCGAGCGCTGTCGCACTCAGCTGCATGTGGTGTTGGCCATGAGTCCCATCGGAGACGCCTTCAGGAACCGCCTGAGACGCTTCCCTGCCCTCATTAACTGCTGCACCATTAACTGGTTCCAGGTGGGTCGATGTATGATGCATGAGTTCCCCGTCATCGTTGGTCTCCCAACTAGATGCAGCGGATAGTTAATCTAGAGAGAGGGATGGTGTACCGACATCTACCTGACTGTTAGTGCCTCATCACAGCAGGAGAGCATGATAACTGTACGACCCTAATCTTCCCGTTACGTTTCACTGATCACAGCTCAGACGCCCAAACCGAGAGAACTGTAGCAGAGAATCAAATACACTGTCTGTATGATTGGCTGTAAAGAATCTTTCCCTCCTTGTCAGACCTGGCCCGAGGATGCCCTGCAGGCGGTGGCCTGTCGCTTCCTGGAGGATGTTGAGATGACAGACGAGTCCCGAGAAGGCTGCATTAACATGTGCAAGAGCTTTCACACCTCGACTTTTGAGCTGTCAACGCGCTTCTTGACCGAGCTGCAGCGCCACAATTACGTCACACCAACCTCCTACCTGGAGCTCATTTCCACCTTCAAAGCCCTGCTGAAAACTAAAAGAGCGTAAGGGTTGAGATTTAGAAGATTCTGTTCCGTTTTCAGACATGAACTCCAAAGAATATCCTTACAAGTGGAGCTGAATTGGAAATGTGTTGAATAAGACTTGGTGAAAAAAAGTATCTTATCTCATTCTTTGCGTTTGCGCCCAGGGAGGTGATGAAGCTGAAACATCGCTATGAGGTGGGCCTGGAGAAACTAGAGTCAGCAGCCAACGACGTGGCCACCATGCAAGTGGAGCTGGAGGCCCTGAAGCCACAGCTACTAGTGGCCAGCAAAGAGGTGGATGAGATGATGGTGGTAATTGAGCACGAGTCTGTGGAGGTGGCTGAGACCGAGAAGGTGGTGAAGGTGGACGAGGCAGAGGCCAACGAGCAAGCCATGGCGGCCAAGGCCATCAAGGACGACTGTGATGCCGACCTGGCCGTAGCCATGCCCATCCTGGAGTCGGCTCTGGCTGCGTTGAATACTCTCACCACTCAGGTTATAATAGAATCCTGTTTGTTTCTAATGTCAGGTAGTGTGCTTTCAGTTGGCGGTAGAGCCAGGTGTCAAATAATGTGTTTCTTTGTTTATTTTTCAGGATATCACAGTGATAAAGTCCATGAAAAGCCCCCCCACAGCTGTCAAGCTGGTGATGGAGGCAATCTGCATCCTCAAAGGCATCAAGCCGGACCGTGTGCCAGACCCTTCGGGCTCTGGTAAAAAAGTGGAGGACTTCTGGGGCCCGGCCAAAAAGCTCCTGGGGGACATGAGATTTCTCCAGAGCCTCCACGAGTACGACAAGGACAACATCCCACAAAGTCTCATCGCCATCATCCGCAGCAAGTACATCACCAACTCAGACTTTGTACCTGAGAAGATTCGAACTGCGTCCGCTGCAGCTGAAGGGATGTGCAAGTGGGTTTGTGCCATGGACAAGTATGACAAGTAAGAAACGTTCTTCTCCTTCTGGGTTTCATGATTCATGAAGCAAGTCAAATCCGAGATGAAAATCCTAATCAAGGGAAATGTTCACATCGTTATTATTCTGGTTTAAATGCTGCTGCAATTGCAGTCTATGTTTTAGCTGAAAAATATCACTGTCCCAGATAAATGATCAGAATCAGATCAATTTAAACATATTAAACGATTGATAATGTTTTTTAACTTTGTTATTTTCATCTGCTGTTCACACAAACCTTGTATAAAGAAAGTCTCATGTATCCGTCAGAGTGGCCAAGGTGGTGGCTCCGAAGAAGGAGAAGCTGGCCCAGGCTGAGGGGAAAATGAAGGTGGCCATGGACAGCCTGCACAAAAAACAGGCTGCGCTCAAAGAAGTCCAGGATAAGCTCGCGAAGCTTCAGGAAACATTGGACGCTAATAAAAACAAGAAAGCTGACCTGGAGAGTCAGGTTTGTGCTGTGTGTGTGTGTGTGTGTGTGTGTGTGTGTGTGCGTGTGTGTGTGTGTGTTACGGGTCTCAAGGGTGAGGTCCACGGAAACAAAAATGGGACCTCTATTAAACGAGTAAAAGGAGAAATGAGGACATGGTGAGATTTCTTGTTTCCCTCCAGGTCTACACTGAGTTTGATTCATTCAACAAATCACAGCAGTCATGTCAGCAGACACATCTCTGTCTTCTTCCTTTCACTTAGTTAAACCAAGCTTGATACAGTGCGCTGTTTTTCAGTCAAGTATTTTGATCTATTTTCTCTGTTTGAGTAAAACACACTTTCCCTCTACTCAGTGTCTGTTTCTGTGATGAACACATCTCCTTGGGAATGTATATTGAATAAGCTGTCTATGTTAATCAATTACACTTTATTCCCTGCAGTGTAAAGCTGGCTCAAAACCAACTCTCCACATGTAGCATCATTTACAAGTACTATGCAATGTCAATTCACATATATCCAACTTGGCATTCAGCGACTGTGAAATGTACAGACCACCGAAATGGATTTTCTAGAAAGTGCTGGGTTATATGATTCAAAAAATATAACCAACTCAGGTGTTGTTAACAAAGTTCAATTTACAAACTTTTGGCAAATTGGCACATGTTCCTTTTTTTTTTTACACACAAAAAACTCTAATTATCTGAAATGTTCTGTGAACAGGAGCATTCAGGAACACATTCACATTTTCACATGGACCAGGTAGCACTAGACACAAAATGGCAACCACTCTGGAAAACTCAATTGATCACAAACTCTTTTACAAGGTCCTTGTTGGCTCTCACGCTGATAAAGCCTTGGTTTGTTTTCAGTTTACTGACCTGTATCAAACAGGCAAAGAGGAGCAATGAGGACTTGGTGCAACTCATTTCCAAACAGATTGAAAAATAGAAAAAGCAGATGCTCCCTCAATGATCCCCAATGACCCCCCCCCCACCCCTTACAACATAACTGAAGGGTTTAAACACAGTATTATTCGAATAATAACACATTAATGAGGTCACCCTCTATTAGGGGTGCCAGCTGTTTTCAATGTTTAAATGGTTTTCAAGACTTGAAGTAAAAGGGTTTATTCTCACAGCCTTATTTGGTGGGAGAGCAGTTCTACTCTTCAGAGTTTAAAGTGGGACTGCAAACTTCCTGCAGTTAGAACGACCTTGGTTCAGTTCCTTGACCTGGGAGAAAATGGACCACAGGGCAACAACACATTCATGTAATTCTCTTCTGATTGTATCTCTCAGGTGGATCTGTGCAGGAAGAAGCTTGAGCGAGCGGAGCAGCTGATCGGAGGGCTGGGGGGGGAGAAGACGCGCTGGAGTGAAATGGCCTTTAATCTCAGAGAGCTCTACAATAACCTGACGGGGGATATCCTTATCTCAGCAGGCATCGTGGCTTACCTGGGAGCCTTCACCTCCAGCTACAGACAGGTACGCTAAAGGACAAATACTGTGTGAATGCAGGTAGTATACGGCCGTCGCAATATCTCTATATTGACAATAATCGTGATGTTTATAAAATGAATTATTGGTGTTGCTTTAATCTACCATTGACAGTAACATTGTGTCAAACAATTCAGCTCCTCTTTATAATTGTCTTCACGTCATGATGCAGTGACTCTGGTGCACAAAGGAAGAATAAATGATGATAACCTGTAATGTGCTGAGAAGCAGCTCTGTGTGAGTGGCAGACTGTTTAAAGGTAATATTCTGTTCTGTGTCACATGCACCTCACATTGTGCTGCTGGAAAACACAAAGGATGGGAGTAAATTGGTTATTTTTTATCATCCAAGGACATGACTATGTGCTACTGTGTGTGTGTTTGTTTGTGTGTTGTTTGCTTATTTTCATACCTTTGTAATTACTCTCTTTAAGTTTGGCTGTGTACATAAACAGTATTTTAACAGCTACTGCAGTGCCCCTCCTAAGCCTGCCTGTTTGTAATGGGCTGTTTTCTCGGCCTGTGCTAATGCTGGTTGCAGTTTTCTTTCTGAAACTGTACAAGTGACCTCCGGTGATCGGGCTGCTGCAAGTGAAGACCTGCTGCAGGAGCCTGAAGCTCGACTCAGTACACAGAGACCTGAACCTCAGAATAAGTTGTCGTTGCCAGCTCAGCACTGCAATAGTTCAATTAAAATACAAATAAAAGCAAGGTAGAAAGCTTACTATGAAAACAAAACAAGTACAATACAAAACTACGACTATATACATTCAAAGGTGCAGTGTGACATGCGTTTGCAAATGGAGTAAGCACTTTAACTGTATGGAGTGCGTGTGAATAGTTATTGCACATGTTTGTGTATAATAATTGCACCTCATGTTTATCAGTTCACATTTTCAAAATAAAGCGCAAATTTGCAGAAAACGATGTGCAGAGGGTTGTTAGTCATCAGTCGACTGCAAGTTTAGGAACCTGATGGACTGATGGTAGAAACAGCGTCTGCCAGATGGTGATCAGGGAACAGTGTGCGTGCTGGATGGCTCTGCTCCTTGATGATGTTGTGTGCCTACCGCAGACACTGCTGGTGGTAAACGTCCTGGATGACTGGGTGACTGTCTGAGTGTTGTGCCGCCTCCACCCCTCGCTGCAGTGATTTGCGGCTGTTAGCAGAACAGTTCTCTCCTCCCTGCTGTCTTCTGTACTCCACAATCATCTCCTTCGTTTTGCTGACATTGAGAGAGAGAGGTTGTTTTTCCTGCACCGGCTCGTCGGTGACGTCAGCTCCTCTCTGTCGGCCGCCTCGTCGTTGTTTGTGATGAGGCCCAGGATGGTCATGTCGTCGGTGAACTTAATGATGGTCCTGGAGCTGTGCTTGGCTGTGCAGTCGTGGGTGAACAGGGAATACAGGAGGGGGCGGAGCACACAGCCCTGAGGTGCGCCTGTGTTGAGGATCGGTTGGGAGGGAGATGTGCCAATTCTCACCACCTGGGGCCGACCTGTCAGGAGGAGGTCATATATCCAGCTGCAGACGGAGGCGTCCAGGCCAAGATCAATGAGCTGCATTTGTAATCGACAACATCACTTACGTTGATGAATCCCAGCTGCAGCTGCAACAGAGCGCTGGTCCCCTCTGAATGCAAAGTTTATTGATATTGAACTTATCGTCCAAACCACACCAAATGTGACAAGGCACTTTATTAGACTCTTATCAATGCACATGTCAAGTGTGAAGCTGATAAGATGAATGGTTCTCGAGATATGCGAGCAACTTACAGACAGACCAAGAATTCTGGAATTGTAAGATAGATATGTCAACATTTTTGTAAACAGCTGAACTTTTCATCGGCACATGCTCTTATTTGTTTGATGCTGCCAATGTATTGAAGTTAAGAGGAAGTCATACGCTGTAAATGTGCTTCTCTACAGGATCAGACAAACAAGTGGATGAGTCTTTGCCAGAGTCACGAGATCCCCTGCTCCCCCAACATGTCTCTGCTGAGCTCGCTGGGCGATCCAGTCAAGATCCGTGCGTGGACCATCGCCGGTCTCCCGTCAGACAGCTTCTCCATCGACAACGGCATCATCATCTCGTGAGTGTTGAGGAACAACTTTCCCGTGACATGGCTGACAGAGTGTTTAATGTATCTTTAATAGATTAATAATTTAACCCCAGGCTATTTTTTAATGCTTTTAACATTGCCTCGATATACCTCATAAAAAATGTTAACCTTGCCAAAGTCATTTTTCTGCACAACATATATATGACAAGACAATTAATTTTACACTTTGACATCGTGTATCAACATAAATCCAGAACACGCACGACACATCACATGATTTTATTACGTCGGCGTGATTGCCGACTCCAGAGGATTAATGCAACTTCTCTGCTGCTCATGATCTGAGTCATCTAATATTGAACATCTGCTGACAGCCGGTCTCGATAGAAAATGTCTATATTCCTACTCTATAAAGCTGAACAGAGCAGTGCATAAAAATATACTTGAATTGCAAAAGAAATGTCTGGAAAAGAATTGGAAAGCATCTTCAAATCACAAAAGGATGAGCAAGCGCACAAAAAGAGTTCAAATGCACTTTGCACAAGTGCAGCACCTTAGGTGATGTGGTGCACCTGCAAAATGTTTCTGAAATAGAGGCAAAATGATTTAACCTTTTCTTTAACCTAAAGGGCCTCTTCTTTCTATGAGCATGAATTTTCTTCATCGAAACTGATGGCTGGTTTGTCATTATTGTGCAGCTTCACTCTCCACTCACTCTTAGAGCCCATGGTATCAGCTCTAGTCCCCAATACCAATCAGCCCAGCTCAAATGAAAATGAAACACTGTTTACAAGGACACCAATATTTCCATGAGCTGCTATAGCATTTTCCATTCATATTCCCATTTACATCTTATAGGACATTGCACCATCAAGACTCACAACATTAAGTCCACTATGCCGTTAAATCTGATATTATCACAACCTGAAATATGCGACCATCTTCATTTTAATATTGCAAAAGCTACAACTTCTTTTTATGTTATTTTTTAGTTAATGCGAGTAAGTTGTGTTCATATCTACATGATGCAACTTAGGTCATATTACTTCACATGTCTTAATATGACTATTTTAAGGTGATCAGAAAATGCGGTTTACCTTGCATTGTCCCATTCAGGTTATTGCCTCAACCGGGTTGATATCCTAATATTGCTGTCCAGATAAACACTCACTGACAGAACTTTGTAACGCAACTTGTGAGGCCTTGTGACTTTGTCTGATTCAACCTTTAAATATGGGGCAGAAAACATGACAAGACATCTGCTTGTTTGTGTAAATGAAGCAGCAACATTGCTTTTTAATCACAATAATATGGCCCCTGGTGCGCTCTCCAACTGTGAGCTGTCTAACTGTGCTGAGAGGAGACGTACACTCCTGAGCTGCTTGTCCTCCAACGTCCCCCCTACTGTGGGGATGTGTTACGCTTAACAGTTGCAGAATTGCTTACAATGGTGTGTGTGTGTGTGTGTGTGTGTGTGTGATTTGTGTGTGTGTGTGTGTGTGTGCAGCAATGCCAGGCGGTGGCCTCTGATGATCGATCCCCAGGGCCAGGCAAAGAAGTGGGTGAAAAACATGGAGAAGGCCAACAGCCTGCATATTATCAAACTGACTGATGCCGACTTTGTACGCACTCTGGAGAACTGCATCCAGTTCGGCACGCCAGGTGAGTGCGAGTACTTCTCTGGCAGGATGCTTCCTGTGTCTGTGCCACATCCACACGGTTGCAGTTTCTATCACGGCCAGTGGGGGTCTCTCTTCACCACAGTGACTAATCATTGCTCTGCATAGGGTGTTTTTCTCCTTTGTTCTCTGTTCTGCAGTGGGAACATTCATATAAGCAATATTTCTGAGTGAGGTGTTCCAATGAGCCTCGTGCACTATTAGTATGTCACACTCATGTGAATCATACAAAAGCCCAGGAGCAATCAACTAGTTTTTTTTTCCTTTTCCCAGCGGCAGGGTCAAATTGACACGTATAGGCATGACTATTCCTCGTGTTGTTTTTTCCGGTTTGTGTGTTTGTGTGTGTTGTTATTATACAAAACATATTTTTCTCTATTCATAAACTGGAACAGCACCTCAGTCCCCAGTGCCACCGTGTGGATGTGACCTTTTGATCCATAAGCGGGTTTCAGAATGTACCCCAAGCCCACAGTGTGACAACCAAGAGTGGAAAAAAATACATTTGTCTTCTCATAGGGTTTTGTGGGAGGCAGGAGAGGGAGGGACGGGCGAGGCAGGAGTTAGAGTTAGAAACAGAGACAGCTCCACAGCCATTAAAAAGACATCTAAATAATGACTCTACTCAGCCAGCCGTCGGGTCTTTGCTTACTGGCAGACTGCAAGGCTAACAGTTCAGAGAGTAGCTTGTCCTTGGAGGGTGCAAAATAGTCCCCGGAGGGTTTACTTTCCCCCTCCGTAGCCTGTTCGTTTATTTCACAGTTTTATACTTACTTGCAGTTTGAATTTGCTGCCCATAACCCAGATTATTAGACCTGTATTCTTTCTTTTAGCACAATTTGAACTAATGTTTCCCAGCCAAATCCCTCAGGCTAGGCATGGGTTTATCAAACAGTACAAAGTGCTGTTTAATCTGCTGGAATATTAGCAGTATTGATGTGATGCACCGATACAAAACGATGCTCCAAAGCGACTTGGAGGGGAAGATTCCCTGATTCGCTTAAACTATCTTTCATCAGCTGTCACTGCCTCTTAGTTAACTCAGGCATAATGTTCGTTATAGATGGACCAGTGTACTTAACACGAGAACAGCATTATCATACTTAATGTGAAATTGCATTTATAACGATGTCATGAGAATAAGGCGTTGATGTGTGCGTGTGTGTTCATGGAGGCTGCAAGCAATGAGAACCACAGGGAGCTGAATAGGGTTGACGCTTCTATAATCTTCTAATATCTCTGTAATGTGCTGCACAGTATATACTCACACTTAAAAACCTAGGATTCTTCAGTACAACGAATATAAGTTTCTGACTGGAGTCATAGCTTTGTAGTTGAAATAACAACTATTTGATTTAAAGAGCACTTTTCAAGCTAGATTCACAAAGTTTCCTCCGAAGGAAGGAACATGACAGAAAGTGAGAGACCTGGAAAACACGTGTGTGTGTGTGTGTGTGTGTTGACAGTGTATAGGTGCTACTTGCTGAAAAATATCTGGTTTAAATACGGAGTAAATACATTAACTAACCTAATGCTAGGTGAGAAGTATGACGACCCTCAGACTTTATTTCGTAAGAGCTAAAAGACAGAAAAGCTAAAATTAGGATATTGTGAGTAAACACTTCAGCTTTGCCTCGTCTGGCTGCAAAATATTGAGAGAACTTAGGAACTTGAGCGGTTGTTCAGCTGTTGAGGCGGAGTTAGTCAACAGTAGACAACTGTGGTTGAGTTTGCAGCTCCCAGATTTGTTTGTAAATGTTTCCGTGCAAATGAGTCGGCCTCCTCTCGTCAGAGAAAACCATTGAAACGTGTTTTCCTTTGTTTGGTTTCAGTGCTGCTGGAGAACGTGGGCGAGGAGCTGGACCCTATCCTGGAGCCTCTGCTGCTGAGACAGACTTTTAAACAGGGTGGTGCCACGTGCATCCGCCTGGGAGACTCCACCATTGAATATTCTCCCGACTTTCGCTTCTACATCACCACCAAGCTGCGCAACCCCCACTACCTGCCTGAGACTGCCGTCAAGGTAGAGAGACGCTGCCTCAGGCGCCGCTCGATTTCCTGCATCACAGAGCATCTCACTCGCTTCACACTATACTAACACATTTTGTTATTATCCTTGTAAATAATATTTTAATGCCATAACAATTTTTTTATATATAGTCAATTCGTTTTTTTGAAAATATTTTTTTATTAGAGTTGTGTTTATTTGCAGCAGTTTCATTCCTGTATTGTGCATCACTGTGTAAAGTCCTGACGCCAATGTGACCTGCTACATCTTCACAAGAGGGACGGGGAAACAACCCTGTCAGTACTGCAATAACATGCATATCCAAGCCAAAGCCCCTATGGACTTACTTTATTATATTCATGCCATAATGTGAGGACACAAAAGAAAAGTCACGTTTGCAAGGGATCTAAAAAAAAAGTCAACAAACTCCGTCCACACCTTCAAAAGTCACACACACACAAGATAGACCCGAGTCGGCTAATTCCTTAATCATAACACACAAACAAATGCCATGGTTGTGTTTAGCAGTTGTCTGTATTGTTGTACTGAGCCTGGTGCAGTTGCCCGGGCCGCCTCTACCCCCCCGCCCCCCATCCACACAGATGGAACAGGTGCCCTTCAGTCCCAGCACAGCGGAGGATGGATGTCTCTTCCCCAGCAGAGCTGCATGCTGCCAGAAGAAGGGACGCGAGTCATAAACTGCCGACTCTCACAGGAACCTGCACAGACATTTACTCTCCTCTGCCTTCATGATAATATTATTGTTGCTGTTCATCACACCTGGCAGTAGCAAGCGACCTAGTTTGTTGCTCCTTCCAAAGTGATTGACGAAAGATAGAACTACATTTTCCAGCATTACGTCATCATTGAAGTTTGAATGTCATGCGGAGCTCTGGAATCGCTCGACACAAACCTGAGGGTGACGGAGAGTTTAACGTTTTATTCAAGGTTTGGTTTGTGTTGTCTTGATTTGAAAATTTAAACCCAGCAAATTGTTTTCTGATAATGAAGAACAAGCCAGTTCTTCCATCACAAACCTTCTCCTTCTTCCCACTAGTAGATGAGTGATACCGCTACTTGTTGGGTCTTTCTTATTGCATCACACTGCTCAAATGACAGCACATTTCAACCCCGGCAACACGGTGAATCATTTTTCACTAACGCCGCCTGCTCCTCGGTGGAGTCTCCCAAGAAAGTATTCCAAGAAAAGGAGTATTAAAGGAAATTGCATTACAGAGAGGCATGGGGGTAGAACGCATTTCCAAAGATCACATTTCTATCTGCTCTTTATGGCTGGCTATTAGATAGATTCAACTCATTTTTTCACATCTGGCTCAATCCTTTTTTCCCTTTTTGCTTAAGTCTTTTGTAAGAGGCAAGCATCAAGGAACCCGGCGCTCATGGAGCTCGGGGGACAAAAGAAAGCAAAGAAGGAGAGTGTATGTGTGAAAAAGGACAAATGGGAGATTTATATGGGCTCTAAGTCTTTACCAGCGGCTGAGTGTGTCCGCGGCATCAATAGAAATGGAATTAGGCCCCAGAGAAGGTGCACTTGTTTATTAGGGCAAAGAGTAGATAGCAGATAAAGGCTTTTAAGGCTCTGGGTAAGTCCGAAGGAGGATGACTAAGGCCGAGGTAAAAGCCTGTGACACCTTTTCACAGAGAAGACAAAAGTTAATTTATCTGTACATTCCCGAGACCGGAGTAGTTATTAGAATTGATTAGGTGTGAGGTTAGTGTGTGTGTGTGTGTGTGTGTGTGTTAAATCCCCTCTCTGTAAATTCTATTTTTATGCATCATGTCCTCCTCTGTGCCGCAGGTGACGCTGCTGAACTTCATGATCACCCCAGAAGGCATCGAGGACCAGCTGCTGGGCATCGTGGTGGCCCGGGAGAGGCCCGATCTGGAGGAAGAGAAACAGGCGCTCATCTTGCAGGGAGCAGAGAACAAGAGGTACAGTAAAAATAATTCCTCATTACGCACCAGAACTAATAAAATAGGCGGTCACCTTCCTCCAAGTGCAAACTGCAGACACGTTGCATTTGTCCTGCATCTTTTTTTTTGTTGCAGACAATTGAAGGAGATTGAGGACGAAATCTTGGAGGTGCTCTCGTCTTCCGAGGGCAACATCCTGGAGGACGAGACGGCCGTCAGGATCCTCTCCTGCTCCAAGGTGCTGGCCAATGAAATCACAGAGAAGCAGGCCGTGGCCGAGGTGACCGAGCGGAAGATTGATGAGACCCGCATGGGCTACACACCCATCGCCGTGCACTCGGCCATCTTGTTCTTCTCCATCGCTGACCTGGCTAACATTGAGCCCATGTACCAGTACTCCCTCGCCTGGTTTATTAACCTCTTCATCAGCTCCATCGACAGCTCGGACAAGAGCGACGACGTGGAGCGGAGGTGAGCGGGGCTGACGAATGCAAATAATCAAATACTAGTTCCTGCCAGTCATTTAAACAAGTGTGGATGAGTTTATTCATTTTGGTTTGGTTTGGAACAAGATGATTAAAATGCTGGTATTTGTACCTCCTCCAGACTACAGATCCTGAGGGACCACTTCACCTACACACTATATGTCAACGTGTGCCGCTCATTATTCGAGAAGGATAAGCTGCTCTTTTCCTTCTGTCTCAGCGTCAATCTGCTCATGCACAATAAGCTGGTGGGAAAATATACACACTCTCATTACTTTCACATTCATTTATGTTAAAATACACACACTATTGCTGTTGGCTTAAACGTTTTAGTCACTTCCCCATGAATGGCAGCGAGTGCTCTGCTGTGGGACCTGTTTGAACAGTTCATGTTTGTAGGTGGAGGAGGGGGAGTGGCGCTTCCTTCTGACAGGTGGCGTGGGCCTGGACAACCCCCACTCCAACCCCTGCACCTGGCTCCCCAAGAAGTCTTGGGATGAAATCTGCCGCCTGGACGAGATGGAGCGTTTCAACGGCCTGCGGCACGACATGGCTCGCCTGAGGAACGAGTGGAAGGCGCTGTACGACAGCTCAGTGAGTCTCACTGCAGCAGGGCGGGTGGTTTGGTCTCTGGGCGTTGTGTTTATTTCTGTTTTGGGAAAAGACAAAGTGGGAAACGTTAGCTGCTTTCTTTCCTTTGTCTCTTCGAAGAGATTCATAAGGTTGAATACCTGATAAGACACCAGAACAAGCAAGGTTAATGGCCATATTCATGAAATCAGCAGGTAGAGAAAGGCACCATTAAATAAAAATGCCCAAGAGAGTTAGCCGGGGTAGAAAACTTGTAAATGCTCCCAGAATGTAATAGCAGTCAGTCTATATATTAACATAACTGGCAAGGTGGGCAGGGTGGGAACTAGGTCACAATTAGCCCTGACGAGAACATTTGACTTTCCTGGAAGTTCCACAAGACCAAAGTCTATAAAACATATTCTAAAGATTTAAAACACAGATCTGATCACCTTACAAAGTGGACACTCAGGTCTTTCATACAGTCATGATGATTTATTTTAAAAAACAAGATGGTGCTGGATGAAAAAGCCAAATTCCATTCAAAACAACGGTTTGTAAACCAATTGGTGAGGACAGTGGTTTACCTCTTGTTATTAACCACACGTAACCAGCACCTGCAGCTTCTACCTCCATGTTGGATGTGTTGGGATCATTAAGTAATAAAAAATCTTTATTATTACTACCCCAAAAAGGTTTAACATTTGTCCATTCATGGGAGTTTGATTGTTGTGTGACTATTTAGATTAACTTTGTATCATTACTAAGTTACTAATAGCGTTTTTTATAATATCTTGTAATTATTTGTGTATATTCAATTTCAGCTTCTTTTTCTTAATTCATGTGTTATCATGTTTGTTATTTAAAGTGTGTTGAACAAACACAAAGTGAAGAAAGGAAGTGGGAGAGGAACATTCTTTTCCTTTCAGGTACAGACGATGCACAAAGCGCTCTGTCCATCTCTGAACCATGGAAATCAGAAATTGAAGTTTGGTCTAATTAAATCTCGACTGTTCTGTTGTGTTAGTCACATCCACGCAATCTAGATGCAAGAGCAGCTGTTTAATCAACGTGTGGTGCACACACGCTCGTCACTTAGCTGTCACACTCACACACACACACACACACACACACACACACACACACACACATAGACACACACTCACACACACCATCTTTGATTTATAATCAACCGAATCAGCCATAACACTTCTATCTAATTAAATCTAGTTTGTTCCAGTTGTAGAATTCACATTTATTTAATCTTGATGTAACAACAGCTGTTCAATCAAGCACTCCAACTCCAACTCCAACACACACAAACACACACACACACACACACACACACACACACACACACACACACACATGCTAACACACCCACACACACACAGAGAATCCCCAGGAGATCCTAAATAGGTGTATCCATCTCGAAGCACCTGCCAGCGCACATAGCCAGAAGTCTCTCAACAAACAGCCGGGAGGAAATTATTCCACAACTTCCTGCTTCCTCTGCTCACTTCCTCTGGTGCACTCGTCCAACAAATTAATCAAACATATTGCTCTGACCTAGGACCCACCTTTTTTACCTGTTTCCCATTTTCTTCCGCTCTGTCCTTTTTATACGTGTTTATATAAATATATATACCCACATGTTGCTCCTCCTCATGCACTTTACAGATTATCCTCATAAAACTGAACCGGCTCATATTTATGACGATGTACATTGTGCTCCAGTGTGGAGGATGAGGTGATTCCTCTTGTGTACAGAATCATTTCATTCTGGGCTGTGCTTGTTTGCAGGATCCCCATCAGACTCCGTTCCCTGACGAGTGGCAGGAGAAGCTGAGCCAGTTTCAGAAGATGCTGGTGATTCGTTGTCTCAGACCAGACAAGGTTAGGTCATGTGGTGTTTTGGAAAAGATTGACGAACCTTCTCTGGACGGCAACAGGGTTTTCTGTGTCAGGGTCTGAAGAGGGCAAGGTGTCAAATTAATTAATCTGAAGTTTATACCATTAAAAGTCTTAACTACAGTAAAATATTATTGATTTCAGTTCACTGGGCTTGGCTAAGGGAAGGACTATGGATACTAACTGTCCCTGCCTGTAATTTACATGGTGTTTCAAGGGATATTCTTTACTAGGCTTCCTCAACTTATCCTCAATTAGGAAATATCTGTTGCACTTGATATCGGTCTAGAATTTCATATATGATGGTGTTAACAAGGTCTTAAAAAAGTCTGCAGAATCCTGTCAAGTTTTCCAACTACTACAACCTTGTTTCAGGTAAAAAGGAAAAAGCTAATTCCATTATTTCCCCCTTCAGATTATTCCCATGGTGCAGGAGTTTGTTTCCGACAGTCTGGGTCGTCCTTTTATTGAAACGCCACCCTTCAATCTGAGCAGCGCCTTCGTCGATAGCCACTGCTCGGCCCCCCTCATCTTCATCCTCTCCCCCGGCTCGGACCCCATGGCTGCACTGCTCAAGTTCGGTGATGAAAAGGTACAGAGACAAGTGGGAGAATCCAGCAGCTTTGAGGTCTTCTGTGTGTACAAACTGAAAATGAAAATAGGAACATTTTATTCTTCAAGATTTGCCTGGCTCCCCACACGGGTCTTAAAAGCACTGAAGATTATTTTGGCTCCTTACTGCAGCTACATACAGTAACAGTGTGTTTGTGTGTGTTGTTTTCCCTCAGGGCTTCACTGGCAACAAGCTGACCTCCCTCTCTCTGGGCCAAGGCCAGGGCCCTATCGCTATGCGTATGATTGAGACAGGCATTAAAGAGGGCACCTGGGTGGTTCTGCAGAACTGCCACTTGGCCACGTCCTGGATGTCAACGTTGGAGAGAGTCTGTGAGGTCAGAGGTCACACAATCCTTCCGTGCACAGGTTATATACCCAGAGGGGAAAGTGCAAACCAGTTTCCTTCAGTATGTTCATTTACTGACTTGTTCTTCTTGGCGGTGAGCAGGCGCTGAACCCGGACTCCACCCACCCGGACTTCAGGCTGTGGCTGACCAGTTACCCGTCTCCCACCTTCCCTGTGGCTGTGCTTCAGAACGGGGTGAAGATGACCAACGAGGCGCCGAAGGGCCTCCGCGCCAACATTGCACGCTCATTCTTAATGGATCCCATCTCTGACCCGGAGTTTTTTGACAGCTCCAGCAAACCGGTCAGTGTGTGTGTGTGTGTGGGTGTGTGTCTAGATGGCTTGCTGTTCACATATTTCGTGCTTACATCAGCAGGTGGTTAGGCTCCTTTGTGTGTTTTTTCCCACCCCTGCTGTGCTTTTCAAAGGGCAGTTGTTTTAGCTGTGCAAATATGAAATAAAGCAGCACTGTTTATGTTCGACGATGTCTTCCACTTGTGTATATCCACCTCCCAGGCCGTGTTCAAGAAGCTGCTGTACGGCCTGTGTTTCTTCCACGCCCTGACCCAGGAGAGAAAGAAGTTCGGACCTCTGGGCTGGAACATTCCGTACGAGTTCAATGAGACCGACCTGCGGATCTCAGTACAGCAGCTGCACATGTTCCTGGAACAGTACCGGGTTTGTTGTGCTTCTTTTCATGGAGGATTCTTACATTTCTGCTATTACCTGAAGTGTAATCTCTATAATGGGAATATACAGAAACTGTAGGTGAGGGACAAGATTCTGATTTCTGTTTCTAGTTTAACCGGCTCTAGATGCCAGCAGGAAAACAGTGTATGTGAAGAGCAGAAGATGGCTCAACTGTATATCCTGGCGTTTAACGCTGCTTTTATTCAATCAAATAACTAATCTAACAAATAACTAAGCTTTCAGCCGCTCTGCTCCTAAACTCTGGAACTCACTCCCACCTGACATCCGAAACATTGACTCCTTCCCTCAGTTCAAATCCTCTCTCAAAACCCACCTTTTCAGGATTGCATTCTCACTGTAGTTGCCATGCTGTTTTTACTTGCACTTTTAATTTTAATTGTTTTGTTATTTGTTTGCTCCTGTTTTAAATTGTAAAGCGTCCTTGAGTGACATGAAAGGCGCTGTGAAATAAAATGTATTATTATTATTATTATTAATTAGAGCTAAACTTACAGAGAAAATGAACAGTTGTACATGCATCAGTGTAATAAGAACTTACTATAGTGACAAACCATCTTTGAGAGGAAAGAAATGTTGACGTCTATTTTAACTTTTTAGTTTGGTCCATGTCACATCCACTCACATGGAGGAGGCTGGGTTTGTGACCTGTTCTGCAGTCAGCAAGAAGGTGGAGATCAAGTTGCTTTGGCTTCACTTCACAGGAGCTGTCATGGTTCATCCCGGGGAACAGTCCATGGTGCAACCCCAACACATGGCCTTTCAGTGGTTCCTCTACTAAAGGCCTGATTCCTTGTTTCCTGCAGGAAGTGCCATTTGATGCTCTCCGCTACATGACCGGCGAGTGCAACTATGGCGGGCGCGTGACAGACGACTGGGACCGACGGACACTGCGCACGATCCTGTCCATCTTCTACACTTCAGAGATCAACGAGGACCCCGACTATAAGTTTGATCCCAGTGGGCTCTACTATGCACCGGCAGAGGGAGATGTAAGAAAAAGAAAATCCATGAAGACAACTATAAATCGCAGCAAACACTAGTCTTAGCATCGAGAAGGGTTCTGTGTAGATCAAAGCTTTAGCTTAGATTTGGCTGAAACCACATAAATACCCACATGATTTTTAGAAAGATTAGGAAATGCTATTTGTTTCCTGGGGAGACTTTGCAAAGTGTTTCAAACAGAGTCAGAAAGAGTCAAAGCACGTCACTGTCTCACTAACTCACATTCAGGCTGAAGATTCACCACAACACCTCTCTTTTCACTTTGATCATCTACGAAATGCAGGTATTTCTTTATTGTCAACGACGGAGCGCACGTATGAGGAGATCCTCCTCAGAAGATATGCTCCTTTGTAAACTAGATGAAAGTGGCTCCGCTCCTCCTGAGCCTAATCAAGTATTTATTAGCTCATAGAGATGACAACAGACACTGGGAGCCGATATGTAAGAGCTGTGCTTTGCGTCGATGAAAAGGTTTTTGTTGTATTCAAGATACTCTGACCGTTCTGAGGTCTAATTTTTCTATAGCATTGTTGAGCCTGGAACGTCACTGCCTTAAAAAACTCAAGAAAAGTTGAACTCACTTTAATGTGTTTGTTTTTAGACTGAGCGTATCCCAGGACTCGCAGTTGCTTAGCGAAGTTGTTGAGCTGCCTTTAAAAAGTCATTAGGAGATGAAATGTGTGTAACAAGGCACAGCAGGCGGCCACCATCAGTGAAGGTTGATATATTTGTTAACACAAGTGCAATCTATGACGCGCTCCACTATTTGGCATTTTGTTCTCCAGCGCTTCACCCCCCTCCAACCACATCTTTTATTCATGAAGTCACATTTACATAGTCATTATCATAAATGTCAGCAGTCTAAGGAGCCAACTTGTTTTTCACAGAGTGTTATTACTGGAGATGTTTTGTGGTGTTGCGTTAAAAAATCATCCTCTTACTTCACTCCTTTCCATGCATCTCTGTTGCAGTACAACAGCTACATCGAATACACAAAGTCGTTGCCACTCAGCCCGTCGCCCGAGGTTTTCGGAATGAACGCCAACGCAGACATCGCCAAGGATCAGGCCGAGACACAACTGCTGTTTGACAGCATCCTGCTCACACAGGTAAATCCATAGATATATATAAAGACTAGATATCTCGCGCGACGGATCCGGACGTCACCTCATGGCGGCCATCTTGTTGCGGGAGGCTCTCTCACCCATAACATTGTGTTGGTAGTGGTAAATAACCCTAACTTGCTCAATTTTCAACCGATTTTGAAACGGTCTGGTTTGTTATAAACGTCAGAGATGTAGTTATGACACTGCATAAATTATTATTTTTTTTTAGAAAATAACATAATTATTCATAAGTACACAGTGTCATATCTACATCTCTGACGTTTATAACAAACCAGACCGTTTCAAAATCGTTTGAAAATTGAGCAAGTTATGGTTATTTACCACTACCAACACAATGTTATGGGTGAGAGAGCCTCCCGCAACAAGATGGCTGCCATGTGGTGACGTCCAGCTCCGTTGGCCGGCAACGCGGCCGAGATATCTAGTGTTCATATCTGTGGGTAAATCCACCCAGGCTACAGCAGGGATTGTTCTGATCAGCGAAGTCAGTGATTTAGAAGCACGTAGAAACACGTACACCAGTCAGTCCCAGCATCAAAACCAGTAACTGATTGTTACGTTGGGGGATGATGGAGGAATATTTATACTTTATCAAAGCAAATGAGCCACGAAAAATAACTCAAAGTGCTTCACTAACATATTTTGTGGCAGTTCAGAAAAATAGACGACGTAAAGATGAACCTGAAGCATCTTGATCGCCACCTGGTGGCTGACCACAGTATAGGTCATAAACCCAGCCTCCATGTCAGTTGATGGAACATGGAGTGAAAATTCACCTGAAACAATTTTTTCTCAATAAGTTTTATTTCATTTTAGATGAAAATTTTTCAATGTTCAATTTCCCTTTTTAAGTTTGGGTTTGAATTCGTTATTTGTTGCTAAACAAAATGGGTTTGAAACGTCATGGTGACTCATGTTCGGTTGAGCACATGCATCGGGGGGGTCCCTCTCCAGCTCCATCCCCAACACCAACTGTTCAGACTCCGGCTCCAAATACGCATGATGACAACGTTTGTATCCGTTTGAATATCTTGGCTCCACTCCTGGATCGTGGGAGGAAGCGGTGATGCTTCGTCCATCTTCATTTACAGTTAATGTTTCAGAATGAACTGAAAACACGATTCAGATATTCACCACTCAGCCAAACTATTTAACACCACTCACCAGTTCTTTACAAAAAGAGGTTGAAAACAATATAACCATTAAATACATAGCTTAAGATTTTTATTTTATTTAGTTAAATGTTACTTATTTTAATACCTGAATGCCATGTCACTCAAACAATAAAAGCACCGTGATGCTGAATTAATTAATACAATTTGCAATTAAATGACCCCGAGGTTTGCGACCATAAAACTGGGCAAGACATATTTGGCATTGAGGCCTGGCATGGGCGCACAAGGGGGGGGGGGGGGGGGGGGGCCCTGGTCGCTTACCAAACCAGTGGCTCCGTTGGCCGACTTCCCAGACGCTCAGCTGGAATGTCACTACTCAGTTGGTAGACTTTCAAATCGTAGATAACATTCATCACACTCTCAGTCAGCAAATACATGACATGAGCGAACACACAAAGCAAATAAACCCGAGTACAAGCATTAAATCACATTTACTTAGACACTGAAATACGGCCTCACACAAACACACGCCGAGCGTCAACACGCCTCCCTCGGCTCTCTGTCGGTGGCAGAGGCCCCGGCCTTAAATGCTGCACTGAAATATGCAGCGTTAATTAAAGAGGAACATATAAATAAATATTTCGGCTGCTTGTAAAAGAGATTTCTCAAAGAACAACAAAGTCCCACTGTAGCTACACAGAGTGGCTCACAGTGGCTGTGGCGGATCGGTTTGATCATCATTACGTCTCCGCTCTGTGGACTACGTTAGCTTGCTGAGGATTATATCCTACAGCTTCCTGGTTGCACTCAGTGTTTGCTGCAAATCAAATTTGAGGCGTTTTCACATCAAGGCTCACTTGAAAATGACAGAAGTGCGGCTTCTCCCTCAAAGTGAACAGAGATTTATTATTTATCCGAGTATGTATTTATTTATTTTAAGATACAGAGCGCTGCCTCTCCCTTATCAAAACTCAAAAGTTTAAATTGCCTAAACTCCTGTGGGACTTCAAGTTGATATTAAACAAGTGTGAGGGATCAACACATAACACCAGACGAGTGTGTGTGTGTGTGTGTGTGTGTGTGTTTGTGTGTGTCTGTGTGCGTGTGCAGAGTCTCTCTCGTCTCCGTGGATACAGCGAGGCTGCATTTTGACAGCTACAGAATTGGCTCGCCCCAAACAAATAGAAAATGATTTCCACAGGCATCGGCCACTTCTCGACTTCAAGTTAAAATTAGAGCCCAGCGGAGTCTGGGCATTTATTCACATAACCTCCGCATTCAACAAGATTAATAATGGCTTCAGTCATGTGTGAACTTTATTTGCATCTAATACGGACTCATCCGTCTCAATGACCGATAAACACAGAGACGCTTCAAATGGGATGAAGCAGCTATTTGTCATTCCCCTACTGTAACCCCGACGCCATTAGCCAATCATGATCCATTAACGCTGGCTACCGACTGGGCATCGAAAAGGTAAATTGTGCAAGTTGGACTGAGAGGAAAGCAGGGTGAGTGATTTCTAGAATTGTTATTATAATTGTCCGGGAAATTGGGTAGAAATGCTACGAAGCTTTCCATCTGCTGAGGCTGTTCAAATGAGCTTATTGAAGAAAGTGTTTGTTTAATGCTGAGATATTACTTGCTGGAATCTGTCTCTTGTTGCAGTAGCACCTACACTCCAGCCTGTAAAGGTCAAATAACTGATGAAACTATGATTCTCTGTGTCACTTTGTGTTAAAAGTAGACAATCTTAATCAATCTAGCACAAAGATAATCACAATCAGAAAAACTTGGTTTATCCGCGAGGGTTTTGTTAGTGGCTCCACCAAAGAACAGAAATATATTAAGACCAAGACAATTATAGTTAGTGTACATATATCCAAAAGTAAGTGCATCATAATTCAATAATTAATTACTTTATAATTAAATACAAGCAAAGTCAGAAATTTCTCAACATTAGGATCTTTTCAGGTTTGAAAAGACAAAATAAACCAAACAGGAAATGCATCATTTGAGTCAAAGTCAAAAGCAGCAAAAACATAATTTCTCTCTCAAAGAAATGATAAACTGTCAACCCAACTCCCCCCCCCCCCCCTCTCATCCGTCCTCCGTGTCTCTGATCAGACCCGCTCTTCAAGCGGAGACGCCAAATCCTCCGATGACCTGGTCTTCGATGTGGCGGCCGACGTCCTGAGCAAGCTGCCCGGAGACTTCGACCTGCAGGCGGTGATGAGGCGTTTCCCCACCAGCTACAACCAGAGCATGAACACGGTGCTGGTGCAGGAGATGGGCCGCTTCAACAGCCTGCTCCACACCGTCCGGGACTCCTGCGTCAACATCCAGAAGGCCATCAAGGTACGCCTGCCCACGTGTGTGACGTGACACATCTTACATATCAGGTCTAAAGGCCAATTTATGCCTTTAGGGCGGTCTTATCTGTCCGTTTTTTCTATTACGGACAGATAAGACCGCCCTATCCGTCGTGAAACGCCCTCTTCGAGTGCTTCGGACAGCTTTTCGTACACGTCTGATTTTTCTAACTATCCGTCTTCATGTTGGAGACCCGACGGACCGCTCTTGGCTGTGATTGGTCCGCGAACGACATCATTTCCGTATGACGTCATTTCCGTATTTCCGGACCTCAAACTTCCTGTTTACATGTAGCAACAAACACGAACACAACTATGATTCTACGATTAATGTGACGTGTGTGTTAAGCCAGCGGAGTTGTCCGGCTGACGGTGGGTCGTTAGAGCACTGACGGCATGTGTGCACGGTCACATACGGTTATAACGAGCTTTCAAAACGGCTCTAGCAGGCTAGGCTAGCGGGCTAGGCTAGCCACCATGCTAACTGCGGTGGTAACAGTGCAATAACCCGCCGTCACGACTTTAATTCCACTTCTATCATGACACTGTTTCTATAATACCGTCAGGTTAGAAGCAAACACTGGATAGTAGTAGTTAGTGTCGGGAGTCCCTGCTGACTGTGTGTGGAAGCTGGGAGGGGAGCTAGCTCCGGTTAGCTTCTAGCTACATGTAGCCTCAAGCAGATTCAAGCTGTGGAATCAGCAACACAGTTCGGAAACAAGACCGGGGAACCGCTGCGCTAAGAAACGATTACATCAGCATCTTGACCCGCTGGGTGTCACTTTATTTAGTTCTGTTAGTTGCCATGGTTCAGTGTGTGGGAGGAGCTAACATGTCAACAGAGACACGTGGACTTCTTCTTCCCAAATGGGGTAGGCTTCTCTGAGCTCGTCTTCCGTTGCGCCACCTATGGGTTTGGCGATGAATTTTTTCCGACGGACTGTGTCGGAGAAGTAAAAATCAAAAAGACTCTTTGCCCCCCGCTGAGAACTCTCCGAGAAACGGACACGTAGTAGTATATAAGAGCCTTAAGGGCTCACAGTGAAATCCTCACAATCCGGCTCCTTCTCTCTGTGATCCTAATCATTTATTAAAAATAGTTTTAGTATAATATATGACCCTGTGCAGTGTAATTACACAAAATCTGTTTGTTTTAAACAGTGAGGGCCAAATGATGAATCATCATTGATTTTACATTGCTGTGCTGCGAAAGCAATATTTCATCAGTGGAGGCACGCCTCTACTAAACGATTACAGAGGAAACTCTGGTAATGCATCTTGAGAAATCAAATACCGTGAGCGTTCAACACAACACTAATCTAACACGATCATTTTCTAATGGAAACACTGGGGGAATGTGTGTCGTTATCTACAGATAGAGAGAGAGAAGAGAGAGAAAGCCTCCTCCTGTGTCTCAGAAACCCTGTGTTTAGATAACACACTCGGTGAAGATAGAAGCAATGAGCTGTGTCAGAAAGAAAATAAACGAACGCTTCACAGAAATGTTGTTGACCCTGTGGGAAGGACTGTGTTGAAGCAGCCACGTGAATCCTCACATCGTGAACTGCTGCTTTTGACCTTCTCTTCAGAAAGTGTTCTTTTCCTCCGCAGCCGAGAGGAGAACTGAGCCCACCCTGCAAGATACAGTATCTCCGTTCCTGCAGTGCTGTTATGTATTCTAACCATTTCCTTCAGCCGAGCCCAAAGACTGTACAGGATCATCTGCAGCTCTGTGAGGCGGCTCTGCACAGTGGAGCTCTGAGCTGAAACCTGCAGTGAAATGACATGTATTCGTGGAAATGTTTTATATTAGCGCGTGGTTAACAGAGAACCCGCATTTTGTTTAGTGCTTAAACAATATTTCTCACTTTCCTTTTTATTAACTAAACTGTATTTTTATCGTTCTGCATTTTCATGCCTCCGCAACGATGACAACCAGTGACCGGAGGCCTTATGTTTATGGGTTGTCCACCGGACTCATGTGAATTTGACATCTCCAGAACGCAACGGAATTTCATGATACAAATGTTGAATTGTGTGTGTGTGTGTGTGTGTGTGCGTGTGTGTGTGTGTGTGTGTGTGCAGGGGCTGGTGGTGATGTCTTCGGAGCTGGAGGACGTAGTCAGCAGCATCCTGACGGGTCGTATTCCAGGCATGTGGATGAAGAAGTCCTACCCCAGCCTCAAACCCTTGGGAAGCTACGTCAACGACTTCCTGGAGCGACTCAAGTTCCTACAGGTGCTGAAAACTGCTCCAAAATTCAGTATCAGATGCTGCGATTACAATTAGGTGTATTAGGTGTATTAGGTTAGCAACAACTGATTGTCTGAGACAACTTAATAACCTCGAAAAAAGAGGCGCTAGAGGTATAAATAGAAAAGGAAAAAGGGAAATTGAAAAAGGAGAATATATTTAAAAGATTACAGCGAAGGAAACAAGAGAGGAAAATGTTTATAACGGATCCTCTTGAAAAGGAGAGGTCTCTTAATCACGCTGTTCCTTCAGGGTCAGCTTATCTTTGTCCTCCCTCGCCGGAAGGCATCGGAGGTGAGGAGCTGGTATCACATGGAAAAGTTCACAGTGTCCTTTATAGTCGACTGTGACCCGGCCTTAAGCTGTGTCACACTCACAGTTACACAAGACCCCTTCACCGTCGGTACAGGAAGCACATGCAGACACACACGGCCTATCATGTGAGTCCGCAGAGTGAACTGCTGCACCCAGTGTGTGTGTGTGTGTGTGTGTGTGTGTGTGTGTGTCCTGGGTTTCGTAACAGACACAGCTCACTTTCTTTCTTCCTCCACATTTAAGAAAATACTAATTGTGAGTTTTCCCAAAAAACATGAGGTTCATCTCAGTTTCATATAACAAACTTGATGTTCTTTGCTTAGCTTCTAGACTGGAAACCCACGTTGTATCCTGTCACTGAAACAGTAATTTCACTCATTGAGATATTGATCTAAGTTCGATGGTTTGAATGTGTAAGCTATTCGTTAACATGTAATATAAGCCAGTTCTTTACCACTAACTCTTTCAAACCGTTTCCAGTCTTCATGCGTTTTAAACCCTTATTATATGGAAAATAACTTGCACGTATGTTATGTGATGTTAATAATTCATTCAGTAATGTTTTTTAACCAAGAGACGACATGTTTTATGAGCCTGCTTTTAGAACTTTGAACACTTTGCTCAATCGTATGTTCATGGGTCTTTTATTTCTTGTCGACTATATTCAAATGAAAAAGCTGTACCTAACCTTCCCAGAGCTCAGTTCCTTCCTCTGAAACCCAGTGTGTCCACTCTGTTCTGGCCGGTCTGGTTGTAAATGTCACTCCTGTCTCTGCCCCGTTGTTCTGTCCAGGACTGGTATGATAACGGTACGCCGGCTGTATTCTGGGTATCAGGATTCTTCTTCACCCAGGCCTTCCTCACAGCCAGCCAGCAGAACTACGCCAGGAAACACACCGTCCCCATTGACCTGCTGGGCTTCGACTTCGAGGTCCTGGACGACAGACAATACAAACTGCCCCCAAAGGATGGTAGGATACTACAAGAGGGAGAGGGGGGGAGGATAAAAGCATGATCGAGGGTGTTTAATGGAGAACGAAGGACGGCAGTTTAATAGTAAACAGAGGATTTCAGGACAGCTATTGAAAGGAAATATTCAACAAACCATCCACTAGTTCAATGACGGCAGAGAAAAGACTATAGGAGGAGATATCGAGCACTTTGAGAGGGATGGAGACGTCAGAAGGAAATGAACACAGGGTTTTTCTACACAGAAAGGCAAAGAAAAGAGGCACATTAGCAGTGGGTGGACGAGGAGAAGCGGATGAGAAGTGACACTAGGCCGAGTGAAAACGAGAGCGGCGGAGAAGAAAGCGAGTAGAGAGTTAAAGCGCTAAAGCCGCCAGCGCTCCTCGTCTGCACGGACGCCTGCATCAGCCCCTCGCTGTGCCTCCGGCTCGTCTCAGTCAGAGTCTCCCCCTCAATCAGCGCCGAGCCGGGGGTCCCGTCTCACTCAGAGCTCCGCCCCAACCGCCAGACTGCTAATCTGACAGTGTGTTTGTGCAGTTGGCTGTGTGATACCGACAGAAAAAAAGCCTTTTAATAGGAGAGTTCACGTGCTGTATGAAAAGGTCATTTCAGCTTCGGTCACAAGGGCTCGGTGACGGTGGGAAGAGCCGGTGAGATTCCCCAGGGCTCCTCCTTATCTGCTGGTTGTGTGGCGCTTGTGTTAGGCAGTGGGTCGACTCTGGACACAACACTGACTGCCTCTTTGTTTACAGGTGTGTACATCCACGGCCTCTTCCTGGACGGCGCCCGCTGGGACAGAAAGACCAAACTTCTGGCTGAGTCCCACCCTAAAGTCCTGCATGACCCCCTGCCCGTGGTGAGCGGAGCACCCACCACATCGTTAATGCTGATTACAATTGAATAAAGCCCAGTCTGCTCTGATTGGCCCAATCTGTTGTGATAAGTCAACCACTTCTGCTTCTGCTCTCGCTTTCCGTAGCTTCGTAAGGGGGCGTGGCAGACTTGCCGCTCGATTTGCTTATGCAATCATAAAAAATCTTGATCACATGATATCACAATTCCAGGTTTTAGCCAGACTGGAGCTTAACCCCCCGGGAGCAGTGTTTTCTGTGGAGGAGAGAAACTCCCTTCACCACAGACCTTTAACAGATATAAACCACAGTGTCACTCAATGGAGCTCACACAGTCCCCTGAGGAAATCACAGTTACATTCACTAGATCCAGATTTTATCCAGATCTGCACCAAATTACACTTAAATCAAGATCCCTGAATTTCCTGGATCATCTCTCTCATCTGGATCCACACACACATTTCATGGGTTCCTCCCTGATCCCAACTGTACTCTTCCACCAGGTTTAATGGAAGTGAGTTTTGTAGTATTTAGTTATATAGAATCATATAATAATTCCTGGAAGTATCCTGATAATCAGACTGAAATTACTTAATTTAGCCCGAGCCCATGTTCCTGTTGTTTATAAAGTTATTCAACACATATCAGAATTTAAAGGAAAGGACACTTTAACATAATCATCTGTTATTCCAAATCCACAAAACTAATTTTTATCAACTGCTGTTCTCAAAGTGAAAACACGCATTTCTTCCTTAAAAAAAAACCCCTCACCATCTGCCTCCGTATCAAATATTGATTCTAAGACATCTCCTGTGTTTTGATCATTTGAGGAACTGGTACATTTCTAACGAGAGGAATGTGTGGGATCGCACTTTATACGCCGTTAGGATTTGCCACATCAGTGTGGGCAGCGATTCAACCTCACTGACAGATCACTTGTTGTGAATGGTGAAAAACAACATCTATTGCATAAGATGTATTCTGCTCCTGTGAATCCCTTCAGCTGTACGGCTGGTTATTTTTTTTAAATCAGAGACAAATGAGTCTCTGATGAGAAACTGAACAACAACCTCAGTGTTGTAGCTGCAGCTCCACTCAGGACGAAGCTCACAGCTCCTCTTCCTCGGAGCTCCTCACAGAGCTGCAGCCGTTGGACGCCCGCATGGCTCCGTCTTTCATCCTCATATTAATTAATACAGTTTGACATGGTTTATAAAAGTCGACTGACAGAGTGATGGAAGCATGGCGCCAGAGGTGAAGAGCGAGGGATGTTTTCCTCTTTCTTCTTCTTCTTCTTCCTCGTTCTCTCTTCTTCACTTTCTTCACTTTGCCTTCAAATGGTTATGAATAATGCACAAGCGTGACTTTTTTTAATATTCAAACATTTCAGGGCAAGTTATTAACAGAATCAGTTTTTTGACACGACCGGAACTTAATTAAAAATGTGTTTATTATTTGTTGGGGAAAAACACAACAGTGGCTGCTGAGGCTGCTTTGAAATGCAAATCCTCCCGGAGACGCCTGTTATGGAACTAGAAGAGGACTTTTCTGGCTGCAAATCAACAAACGCTTTTTGTTTGTTGTTGCGGTGTTTTGTGTAAGATGTTTTTTGAGTGGCCCAGTTTATCCCTTTTGCATAAACCAAGACTTGTTAATGGTCCAAAGGGAATCTATTGTTTTAGAAGTTTACGTCCCCACAGTTACAATTTGTAAGTTAATGTCTGGAAAACAAATTGAGATGCGGGCTAGTTTCAAGCTTTGTGTCCCGACCAGCGGCTGGAAATAAAGATGGACGACACGTCTCCACTTCCTCCCACTGTACTGAAAATGAAGCCAAAATATCCTGGATACCTGTGCTGCCATGTTGTGCAGGAGACCATGATTGAGTGAAGTATGGCATTAGTCAGTCTCAGATTCAAGACTCAAGGTTCAACATATTTACTGTATTTTTACTTTTTAGTTTGGCCACTAGCATGGAGGAGGTAGGGTTTACCACCATACTGCAGCCAGCCACCAGGGGGCAGTCCAGATATGTTGGCTTCATTTTGGATAGCTGTTGTCGTCCATCTTTATATACAGTTGTTGATCCTGACTTCTGAAAGCTTTAAAACATGCATCATCGTGTCTCTGTCTTGGAATCAGACTGTGAACAGTGTTGAATTATTTCACCAGTTAAATATATTAAAAGGTAAACAGCCTCTAACTGACACTGACCATTTTTCAAAGTGACTAATTGAGAAGGTGAACATGGCGGCCATCATTTGACCCTGTTACCTCATGACCGCCCCTCTCTCTCTCTCTCTCTCTCTGTCAGATGTGGTTGAAGCCCATTAAGCGACAGGACGTCCCCCAGAGGATGTGTTACGTGGCGCCCGTCTACAAGACCAGCGAGCGGCGCGGCACGCTGTCCACCACGGGACACTCCACCAACTACGTCATCTCCATGACGCTGAACTCCAGCGTGCCGGCCGAGCACTGGATCGGACGAGGGGTGGCGCTGCTCTGCCAGCTCAGCTCCTAGTGTCACACTTTGTTCACGTCCCCACATGTTCCGTAGTTTCAAGTAGAAGAATTCAAATACCACACAGGCTCATAATCATTAGGTAACTAGGTCCGGTACTGCCAGCACTTTATAATGAAGTACTTTGTAGGAAAATGACATGTATAGTACTGAACTCTGTGGCTTTTATCAAAGATGGTTTCTGTCACTCTAAGTAGTTTTTAATCACATGGATGTTCGAGGGCTAATTTTGGTTTTGAGTTATTTGAAGCTTTTAAAATGTGATGAAACATCCTGATTAACAGCGGGACCTCGCTACAGAAGCTCCACCCCCCCCGATCAGCACTTCTCTGGATGGCGTGATGAAGAGGAGACGTGTCGTCCAACTTTAGAAACAGTCTATGACTCAGGAAGTTTACATGGCAGCGTCACATTCAGATTTAATCAGGGTAATATCGCAATGTCTGTGTCCATGTCAACGTGTCTGCTGTAAATCTAAAGTTATTCAACACATATCAGAATGTAAAGGAAAGGACACTTTAACTTAATCATCTGTTATTCCAAATCCACAAAACTAATTTTTATCAACTGCTGTTCTCAAAGTGAAAACACACATTTCTTCCTTAAAAACAAAACCCCACCATCTGCCTCCGTATCAAATATTGATTCTAAGACATCTCCTGTGTTTTGATCATTTGTGGAACTGCTACATTTCTAACGAGAGGAATGTGTGGGATCGCACTTTATACGTCGTTAGGATTTTTAAAATGTGATGAAACATCCTGATTAACAGCGGGACCTCGCTACAGAAGCTCCACCCCCCGATCAGCACTTCACTGGATAGTGTGATGAAGAGGAGACGTGTCGTCCAACTTTAGAAACAGTCTATGACTCAGAAAGTTTACATGGCAGCGTCACATTCAGACGTAATCAGGGTAATATCGCAATGTCTGTGTCCATGTCAACGTGTCTACTGGTAATCTACTGAACGGCCTGATTTGTCTCTGGAACGTTTCACTGGATCAATCAGACGTCAGGAAACAAGGATCTTTTCAGAGTTTAATTTCTTTCTGTGATGGGGGAGAATGTACAGACAGGCAAACAGCACAGGCGTCACATTTTACATCTTATATCCACAATACTAAACAAAATACAAACAACAGAGCAAAAAAAAAAAAAAAAAGTAGAAAGAAAAACAAGCTGAGACTTTCATTTAATGGACAAGTTCTAGTCCAATAAACAGTGAAGACACTTCATATGTGGGGCATCGAGTCTGATGGGTCACATGACAGGACAGTTTGGATTCACTTTGGGAAATGACTGATGTGAACAGAGCAAATCATGAACTGGTTTCAAATTACATTCAGGTCCCGTTTTAAAAAAAAGCACTAAACTTAAATATGAAGATGAAACAGTAAAAGACACAGAAGATTCAGATGATGAGGACGAAACCTTATTTGCTTTAAGCGAAACAAAATGGCTGCCAACACTCGCTCCACTTCACCCCAGACTTGGCTTTGTGATCTTCACACACACACACACACTTCAGTTAAAAAAAAAAGTAACACAAAGCGTTGACAACTTTGCAGGACAAAGTCAAGAATGAGAAATAAAAAGTTCTCTGTACCGTTTGACTCATGCTCGATTCCGTCGGAGCGATGACAACGTGACCGACGATCGACGGCCGGTTAAAGACGCAGGTGATGATGTCACACAGTGACAGTGTAAATGTAAAGACGCACACACGTTATCTGTGTGCTCCGGCAAAAAGCTGGAGCTAGGCTAGCTAGCCTAGCACGTGAGCCACTAGCGCAACCAATGGAATGTGAAATGGGGAAGCATGGAAGGGGGAGGGGGGGGGGGGGGGGGTGTCAAGCACAGGCCACTGAAATCCCACACGTGGTCCAGTTTGGCACTTGAATGTATTCACGAGGAATGATCATACAAATAATAATAATAATAATAATAATAATAATCTTTTCTCCTGTGGTTTGAGGGAATGCTCGGTGACGTGGCGGCTGTTCTCTTTCTCGCTCCGTCTCCGATTGTCTCGACGATGAAGGAAACTTTCAAAGCTTTTAGCTGGAACGTTACTTTTGCTTTTAGCTGCTCAGCCACTGACACGATACAAGACCCCGTGTGATTACAGTACGTCATCAAGTCCGGCGGTCATGTGACCAGTGACCACTCCCCCTCCCGCGGTGGGTAAGTGTTGGTCGCCTCAGACAGAACAAGTCGCCTGAAGTAAATCGAGTAAACAACGACACTATCCGATGAACAGAACGAGGAGTTCTTCACATTCTGAATCAGCTGATTCTTGTAGAAAAAGATAAAATATAAAGTTCTAACAATGATATGTCTCCTCTGGCTACGGATTGTCAAAACTAAAGCGGTGACATCTGTAAAGACTAATTTATAAAAAAGCTTTGGCAGCTGTTAGTTCAACTGTACAACAAAAAGGTTTATTAATCCCAAAAATATCTAATTCGACAATTAAACATTACTCTAAAGGAAAAACATGGAGAAAGTGGGAGGAGAGAAAATAACACTGAGCCTGTCGGGTCATTCAGACGAACACTTCTCTTTGTTGATGCTGCAGCTTAAAGAAAACACCGAGCTGAAGGGTTTTGTTCCCGATGTGGCGGCACGCGAAGCTGAGCTCCTCGCCGCTGCTCCAGTGGCCGGGGCTTGGCAGGTGGCGTGATGCCATTAACAGTTGGTAGTGATGAGAGGGACACACACCACAGATGTATGAGGACATGGGACACAGCACAGATGTGTGAGGACATGGGACACAGCACAGATGTATGAGGACATGGGACACAGCACAGATGTATGAGGACATGGGACACAGCACAGGATGCAAAAGAGACGGCTGCGACGACAACAAGCAACAGGTGATGATGGACCGGAGGAGGAGCACGGGACCTGCACCACCTGGATGAGATTTACTGTTAGAGATTGAGTTTCCGGGTCGGAGTGCAGCTTCGCTCTTCTTTCATCTGGTCCTTTGTGTTCTTGTGCTGCCCGGGGAGCAGACGGATCGGAGCTGACAGCGACGGTGGAGCAGAATGTAAACATCACTAAGCGGAGTCATGAGATGTGCGTGAGCCACGGCTGGAATGGAGGCACGGCCCGTGAGCGAGACTCAAGCTGCATGCAAGACTGGGCAGCTACGATGCAGACAAAGCATGAGAAGGCCAAGAGGGGGGGACGGGGAAACATCCAGACCCCCCCCCCCCCCCCTCTACTCTACTCTACAAGAAGCCAAAATCGAAAACGATTTGGTCTTCGAAGATGGCGATGAGCAGCATGATGCCGAACCCGGTCAGCATGCCCAGGTTCTGCAGCACAAAGTGTCCCATCTGGCAGCGCTTGTGTTCCTCACTGTCCCCGTGGAGCATTTCTGGCAGCTGGGAGAGAGACAGCGTTAGTGGTTGGTCTCAGAGACAAGCTTCGGCTACAGCCACACTAATACCTGTTGGTTTGAACACGCGTCCACTCTGCTACAGATACAGCTGGTGTGAGCATGCCCTGAGTTTTGAGTTTGGAAACGCTGCTGGCTCCATTTGAGTTTGAAACCTCTGGGGCTGCGTTTGAGTCTGGACGAGCAACAAACAGCCTGGGCCACCAGGGAAGAGGCAACATGGATAATCCTTTACAAGCCTTGTTACCCTGTTGTCTGTGTTAACACCAGTGTACATGAGCGGTCAGCTGATATACACGTATTTTAAAATCACCATTTTCAAACCGAAACGCAGTGGTGTGGTTGTAGCTTTTAGATTTAGCATCAGAGATCAGGAGAGGGAGAAGGGATTAAGCCGATTTGTCAACTTACCATATCCACCAGAGCCACATACAGGAACATGCCGGCTGTGATGGCGAAGATCCAGTTGGTGACACTGTGTGTGTACTGGCCCACGACGGTGCCAATCATCATGCCGAAGTAGGCCATGAGGGCGGACAGCAGATTGTAGAAGATGGCCTGCTTCACCGACATCCCGGCTTTCAGCAGCACGGCAAAGTCACCTGTCAGCCACACACACACACACACACACACACACACACACACACACACACACACACACACACACACACACACACACATGGAAACACCATTACAGCAATTTCCCTGTGTCCGTCTTATTTTGACATCGTCAGTCATGTCTCCAGCTTCTGTGTTTTTTTATTAATGCTTTTTTTTTAACGAAATCTTGAAGCTGAAGTGTAACTCTGCAGCAGTGACGTGCACTTTGCTGAGAGGCTGTCGCACGTGATGAGTCCGACCTGTTCGAAACAAACTCTCCTCCACACGTCTGCACACACCGCTTTCTGTTTTCAAGTAGGTGGAGAGAAAAAAACACACAGCCCAGGAGCTGCTCTTCAGAAATATGTCTTTAACTCCCCCCCTGATGCACTTATGATCACACATGCACGCCGCAGCCTCTCTAGCCTCTTCAATCACTGCCGGGCCAAATGCAGGAAGAGGCCCAAGTCTCAGCGGAAACGCCCTGGATTTGGGAAGAAGGATGAATACTGAGAAGGGGGTGGCCTACATTTCCTGCGCCGTGTAACAAGCGGCCTCTTTTCCTCGCTAATTACCACAATGAATATATTACGGCTCCGCTCTCGTCCATCAATCAACGCCGCGGAACGAAGAGGGCGAAGTTAAGGAGAGACAGTCGGCACACATCACACTTCAACGCTCCTGGTTCTCCATCCTCTCCCCCTCTTCGGCTCCCCTCCTTCAGACACACCTGCCACCGCCTCATCTGCCGCAATTAACACACACATCACTGCCAATTAGCTTCACTCCGGGTGGTTAAAGAAGCCTCATAATCATCAGCTCTGCCATCCAGCTGCCAGTCGGGGGACGGCTTTTGTGCTCAGGAGGAGACGAGAGGTGCACTTGTCAAACTGCTGACAGGCGGCCCGACGGGGGGGTGAACGCATGACAACAAGCGCTCCTCAGAAATGGGCGCCGAATCAACAGGAAGTGTGAAGTTACACAGAGGGAGTAAGAAAAGGGGCAGATCTTGTAAATCTTCGCATTTGCCGCCTGTGACGGGAATCGTGCTGCGGTGAATCATCTGGAAAGTCGAGGACACTGGAGTACAAGTAACGATAAAGGACAAAAATGTTTAAATCAAAGCTCAGAGATGATTAAAAACTCCTCAAAACTAAAACAGATTTTGCTGCACCAGGAAAAACCCGATGTTTCCCGTGATGCGGCTCGTCATCACCAGGGGGAGCAGCAGGCAAACGTAGGCTGTGATTCACCAGCTCACAGTGGGCCTTAATCCACACTTCTCTATGCATCAGGCACACAAATGAGGAAACCGCGCCATGACCGGACACATCATTAGTGCCCATGTGCAATGGATGGCCCCGATGTCTGTTTCAGCACGAACTGAAGGTCCAGTTTACATCCAGGACGTGGTCCAACACTACACACCAGCACGTTCACTCCGCTCTGCTTCAGCTAAACGACTCGTTGCTCCTTCACTGCGAGCTAAACACTCATCAAAATCACGACTGTTTGCTGTCCTAGCTCCTAAATGGTGGAATGAGCTCCCACTCGACATCCGGACATCTGAAAGTTTACACATCTTTCGCCGAAAACTAAAAACACATCTCTTCCGACTGTACCTTGAATAAAAAAAAAACAAAAAAACAAAAAAAAAAACTAGCCACTTTTGAAACTAACACTTTGGTAGCACTAAAATGGAACTTACTTATAGCAGTTCTTTGTAGTTTTGCTTTATTTCGAAGAAATTTTACTGTCTTGATTCTTGTTGTTCTTGGTTTGTACCCTCAGGGTTGAATGCACTTATTGTAAGTCGCTTTGGATAAAAGCGTCAGCTAAATGAAATGAAATGTAATGTAATGTAATGTAATGTAATGTAATGTAATGTAACTCGCCACCTCTTCCTCGCACTGTAAACAGAGGTCGAGAAGCTGGAAACCAAAGTGAATCCAACAGGAGCGTGCCGTGGTCGACTCTGACCGCATCGAGCAGAGAGAGCCGACACACTGACAGGACTTTTCACTGCTGTCAGACAAAAGCCATTAATCTGGCAAAGCAGTAGTACATCATTCCAGGGAGAAGAGAAGAGTGAGGACTATTGACTGAGTTTCTTCACAGGTTCCAGGGGACAGAAGATCACTTGACGCTGACTGATAGAAGTTTTTGATGGAAAAAGAAGAAGAGCAGTTTTGGGGAAGCTGGTATTTAGACATCGATGAACGTTATCAGGCGAGTGACTGCGCAGCCTTTGCACAACAGCTTGGTTCTTGTCGAATAGATGACGGGTGAAGCGTGTTCTGACTAAATGACTTCCACTCACCAAGTTCATGAGGTAATTCATGACAGAAAACCGCCACTGATGTGCTGATGCCTCCTGTCAGGTTGGCGCTGAACGCTGCACCTGAAGACACAAAGAGAAGGTGTTAAAAGAATCGCTACAGATTTGTAACCCCACCTTTTCAGCCCCTGTCATGAGCTAGGCTACCTAGCTGCTAGCTTTTTTTATCTCTCTACTCAGACAGATCAAATTCCTGATGCCTCTTACCCCTGAGAGAAAGAAGACAGAATAAAAGCGTGTAATAAGCAGTGGGGGTGAAGCAGGCGATGGCTGATAGCCACTGAAATATAAGATGTGACATTCAGTGCTTTTGAACTTGAAAGAAAAAGCTTTATTTCTTCGGACAATTCCTGAATTCTATAAACTGATAACTATTAAACTTTGATTTACACAAAAGCATTTTACTTATTTTAACTTTATTTTAAAACTGTATTTTAAGCTTTCAGAAGTCAAAGTTAAGGACCATTATTGTAAAAAACAAAAGCTTTATACATACCAGCCCAAATTTTTCACAAATTTGTCACATTTGAGCTTTATATTTGATATTATATTATTGTTTTAAAAATGTTTTTCAAAATAAAACGAACTCTGGTCACTTGACTGTTATGGCTCCGTATCAGTTTTAATTCCCGTCCATACTTTCCCATGTCATGAGCTAGGCTACCTAGCTGCTAGCTACCTGTTAAAAGCTGAGTTCAAATGATATCAGGATTGTGAAGTGACTACACAATGTGTTGTGTTGTGATTGGTAGACTTGCAGTGACTGGGAGCTCACTCTACATGACCCACTGGCAATGGGAGGATACACACTACTTGATCTGTCACATGGAGAAACCCCCAACTGGTCCACAAAGTACAATCACAAAACACAGCTCGACTGATCCTCCCACTCTTTTGCCTCTTCGGGCTGGAGGAGGTCAAACAGTTCAGAGTTTGTTATCCTGTCCGATTACAGACATGTGCAGTGTAGAACAATCAGGGGCCACCTCTCCACTACAAGAACCGTTACCAGCTTCAACCCGTCCTACTTTGGTCTGTGACTTGCATATCTCGTCTGCAACTGGCAAATCAGGCTGAAAACCATCTAGTGTGAACTAGGCTTTACAAAGAAAAACGAGAGCGGTATCAATCTTCTCAGCAAGACAGACGACTATAAACTAGAAGATAAGTGCATAGAGATAAGATACAAACTCATAAATTACCTATTGCCAGGCCGTCGCTGAAGTTATGCATGCCGTCGCCCATTATGACCATCCAGGCGATGCTGGCTATCCCAGCGTCCTTCATCTCCTGGTCCGAGTGGCAGTTCCCCCCGTGGGAGTGGCCGTGGCCGTGTCTGTGACTGTGCTGCTTGGTCTTAGGGGCGACCTCCTTGGCGGGTGACGGCTCGTCCTGTTGGGGGGGTGCGGGGGCCAGCGGCGTCTTGTTAGTGGGGGAGTCCGGGGGTTGGAACTCTGTGAGCTGTGTGTCGTTGTATCCGTTGTCACAGGAGACGGCCGTGCTGTCCGGGTCTGGAGAAGGGAAGACATGTTCCAGTTACAGCCACAGAGGATGAAGCAGTCGAGACTAAATGACAGAACTCTTCTTACCTTCGCTGAGCGGCTTCAGGTGCAGCCACTCGGCATCCGAGCGCCGGTTCAGCTTGTGGTCTGACAACTTCCTGCCAATCTTTCCCTCCTCCCTTGACTTCTTCAAGGCCTGTGAGCACAGATACACATTTTAAGATCCATCACCTCCAGTGGTATGTGAAGCTAACTGCGAGGTCCAGCCTGGTCTGTTGTCTCCAGCAGGGTCACGCTCATCTTACCCGCTGGTCTTTGTAGACCTTGAACATGCCGAGGCAGTGTTCAATGATGAAGAGGAGGTAGATGCCGGCCAGCGCCGTCAGCCCCTTCCACACGCCATCGAACTCTGTGAGCATGTCCGTCTTGTCGCTGGTCCGAGGCTCGCTGTGGTTGTGCTGCCCTTGAGACTGAAGACAGAGGAACAGGGAACAAAGACGACTATAAGACAGAAAACTAGAATATCATTTTTTTTTTAGTCTCAATGAGGAGAGTGCACAATTCAAAGTAATTGTACCAGAGTTAGCTAGGTGCCCCTGTTGTTCCTGATCAGGTAGACAAAAGAACCACAGGACATCAAATACACAACACATTGAAGTCCATCAGTGTGAGGCTCATAAAATCAGTATGATCCACACCAGGAGATAATTTGTGCTGCCAAAGCTTGAGGCTGCTTTTAAACAGGGCAGAACTTCCCGAGTGTCTAATGTTTAGAGGAGTGTTCTTCCCCAATCGTTAATCGAGAAAGCAATTTGACCAAAGGCAGTGTTTCTGAACTGCGGTACCCATGATGCTTTGGGTTCTGTTGGCACTTTCAGGATAGACCAGATATCCTCTGAGAGGAGGGGGGTGTGAGATTATGAATAATCATAAATATCAGGAATGTACATGAGTGAAATTGGAAGTTATGAAAGTGTAGGGAATTATCTCTGTAACAGCACTTTTTGGATTTGTTTATATCAAAAAAGCTTTTCATCAGACAACTAACTAGTGTTTAACAAGGAACACGTATCATCCACTCCACACGGTTTTCTGTTCTCTCCGAGGCTTTTTCTCAGATGGATTAAATGTAGAGATTTCTGAAAATAAAACCTAAGGATTAAACTGCATCGAGTGGAGGCCGTCTTCAAATCTGAAAACACAGCTTTGACAACACCAGCTTTATCAGGAGGACGTCTGGTTCTTTCAAAGAAACAAATCTATTTGTCTTTTTCTGTGGAACGATGCTTTTGGAAGCCAAAGCAGGACAATGATTTTATCTCTCTACTCAGACAGATCAAATTCCTGATGCCTCTCACCCCTGAGAGAAAGAAGACAGAATAAAAGTGTGTAATAAGCAGTGGGGGTGAAGCAGGCGATGGCTGATAGCCACTGAAATATAAGATGTGACATTCAGTGCTTTTAAACTTGAAAGAAAAAGCTTTATTTCTTCGGACAATTCCTGAATTCTATAAAACTGATAACTATTAAACTTTGATTTACAAAAAAGCATTTTACTTATTTTAACTTTATTTTAAAACTGTATTTTAGATAGATAGATAGATAGATAGATAGATAGATAGATAGATAGATAGATAGATAGATAGATAGATAGATAGATAGATAGATAGATAGATAGATAGATAGATAGATAGATAGATAGATAGATAGATAGATAGATAGATAGATAACTTTATTCATCCCCGAAGGGAAATTAAGTCGGTATATTTGAATACAATAAAATACAATACAATAGAATAAAATAAAAAATATTGAGGTAGAAAGAATAAAAACATATAAATAGGTAGATAAGGTGCAGTGGCAAGATGATGGTAATAGTACTGATGATATGATGGTAATGTTATTGTTAGACAGTATATAAAAATAGTACAGTATATATAGTTTATAATATAACATAATATATATTTATATATGATAGTAATTATACCAATATAATAGCAGTATATAGTGATAATGGCAGCAACAGTATATATAATAATAATAATAATAACATGTACACATGTATAAATATGTGTATATAGACTCATATATACAAAGAATATACAAAGAGTGTGATATAATATAATATGATATATAGTAGAGGTATAAATATAAGTATTTGACTATACAATAGATAATATAATAATATACTATGAGTGTAGGAATATGTAGACAGAGTGTGCAAAGGACAAATTTTAAGCTTTCAGAAGTTTAAGTTACAGACCATTATTGTAAAAACAAAAACTCTCTACATATCAGCCCAAATTCTTGTCACATTTTATCTTTAAAGTTTATATAATATAATATATTTCAACTAAAACGAACACTGTTCACTAGACTGTTTTGGCTCCATATCAGTTTTAATTCCCGTCCATACATACGCCTCAAAACGCATATCACTCTTGTTGTTGTATCTATTGTGTACAAAGTTGTGTTGTGGCTGAACTCACGTGGGGGAGCAGGTGAAGCAGAGCGTCGCCACTGAGCGTTCCCACGGCCAGCGCCACCAGGAAGGTGAGCAGGAACTTGAAGCAGCCCTGGTCGATGATGGGCACGAGCACCACGCCCAGCAGAGACAGCAGGCTGATGATGGTGATGGACACAAAGCCCCAGACCCAGACCATCACTGGGGACAGAACAGAGGATAAAGAAGAATATTTACTATCTGAGAGTTACAGGGTGTTTTTATTTCATCACAGTCTCCAAAGTGTTTGCTTGTTACTGGAACTGTTGGGTTTCTCTATAATTGAATAAGATCTCAACCTTGAGATTATAAAAGTAGTAATTTAATCAAATACTCTCACTGTTTTCAGTCAGACAACTCCACTGTTTAGAATAAAGACGACTCCAACAGCCGCTAAACATATTTTTTTCCTTTACCGTTCACACGTGAAGAAAACAATGCATCTGTGTGTCCTTGTGATGACACATGAAGCCGACAGGAAGAGAATCGCGCAGAATCACGCTCGTCTCATTTTCCATTCAAGGCTGCAGACACGAGACGTGAAGCAGAAGAGAAGAAATCAGAGAGGTACACTATCATTTAAACTGTCAGTTCGACTGTCAGGCCCGCGACGCGTTTCAAAACAGAGCCTGGGAGACCAAAGTTTCGGATCCTTTCGTCACAGAGGACAGAATGCTTAATGTAGTATGAAATTCAATGTTACAGCAGAGCTGCTGGTGTGTTTGCTGAAGTGACGCCGGGTCCGTCACCGCTGACATTCAGCTACACTATGGGACACCTACTGACTAAAACACAGCGTGCATGTAATTCACATCTTACAGGCAATTGACTTCTGTTTCTGGAGCATGTCACAACACACTCAACTCTGTAAATATAACACAGAGTCGAACATTTGATCCTCACAGATGTAGCAGATCGGTTTTTGGAGTCAAAGAGGGTTTGGAATATCTCACCGGAGACATAACCGGAATCCATGTGCTCTACTGTTGAAGATCCAGGCTTTGACTTTGCAGCTGATGTTGGATTATACAACTACATATAGATATATTCCACCATTACTAGCAATACCTCTACTATTACAGTTGTCATTGATGCTACCTTCATCTCTTCCAGTCATTCTCTTTTGTATAAATACTTTAAACTTTGATACAACCCCCCATTTTTTTTTTTTTTTCTATGAATGTAAATATTGTTATTATGTTGATGTGCTCTTTTACATGAGACTTCTAGTCCACTTGTATCTGTCCTGGGAGAATGATCCTGCAGAATTCTGCTCTCTTTGACGTTTCTACGGGTTTTTAGCCCTATTAAATATTTTTTTGTAGTTTTTAATTACTCCAGTTGAAGGTAAAGGGCATTGATTGAATGTTTTTCACAATTATTTCCCCAACTTGTCGACATAATAAAAACTACGGAGCACTAACAGAGCTTCACATAAACAAAATGACAAGAGCTAACACTTAGCCAGAGGGAATAATACCTAATAACAATAAAAAAAAGGCATTGTCAGACACACATCCACCCCAGGTGGTGTCGCTTGTGAAGAGATGATCTGTCTCCTGCCTGACGGAGCGGCCTTTAGAGAGACTGCATCAAGCTGTTTCTGTCCCATAACCCAGCTGTAGGGTTTCAAACAACACAGAAAACAGTCTCAGGAAGCAGGAGGCTGGAGTTCCTCCTGGTCCTGGGGAAATGTTTCAAAATTAGGAGATTTAAACACTGATTACACAAGCGCTTGTATGAAGCTTGATCCCGAAACCTCGACTCTCACTGACGTGTGTCCTCTGAATCGGAAATCAGGAGTTGTTACATGTTTTAAAGTTGTGCATCTCTTCTCATTTATCCAGGCTTTTTCTCTATTCTGTCTTCATGTGCTGCATGTTGTTGCTGGTGGGGCGATTCCATCTTTAAGGCCCCCCCCCCTCCCCACCCTGCCACTGTGCAGTAAACAAAGAGTACAGAGCCTGATATGTACCTGATGAACTATGGGAATTTAAACCATATGGAACAACATTTTAACATCACGGACATCGTTCACATGGCCCATTGTTTATTACTCAGCGAACCAGGTGGGAGCTCCCTGCCTGCAGAACCAATCCAAGCACCATCAGGGTTTTAGATGTGAAAGCCTCATGTGTGTCAGGTCCTTTCTCCAGTTTGAAAAACACTGGAGTCATTGACATCCATCCAATCTGTGATGTGAGATTTACTATTTGTTAATCTTGTTCCGTTCGTTGCCTTACTACTAATACATGTTTAATACTGGTGGTGGTTGAACAGAGTAGAGAGTGTTGAATCTCTGTTGAAAATAACCTTTGCTGTAAGATTAAAGGTTTACGTGACAAACTCAACGTGACAAACTCCAAGAGTCTGTTAAGAGCAAGTTGATTGCGTGTCCGTGTTCCGGTGAGAGAGAGTCATCGTGACGAAGGGCAAAGTGGACGAGGCAAATTCATTTCCTCATCGCAGTTGGAAGTATCTTTAACAACTTTCACTTTCTCCTTTCACCGTTACAATCATTTTCATTGCACCGTACAAAAGAAAAGATGCAACAGATGACTGCTTTTTCTTATTTGTGGCATCAAGCAGAACACCGTCTAACCCTGAGAGGCGACTCTATCAGACAGACAGTACATCAGGTCCTTCACAGCGACGCAGCTCATCTACTGCTCTGTCTCATTACCTTTATGCAGTCACGCTTTTTGTGTGTGTGTGTGGATGGGAAGGTGGGCAGGGGGTTGCGGTGCAAAGATAGAATGCAGTGATCAGGGAACAGAAGAGTGGAGAAGAAGACCCGCTGGTCTGTGTCGTCTCTCCAATTACGCATTTCCTTTGAGCCACAGCTAAAAAAAAAAAAAAGGGCCCCGGGTGTGTCGCTTATAGGCTCTCCTAATTGGCACAGCGTAAAAATAAGAGAGGGGTGTGGGGTCCAGAAGGAAAACAACTGCAAATATTCCGAGCTCCCACATCGATGCCGGCAGGAGTTAAACGAGAGGCAGCTCAGCCGCGTGTGGCAGCGTCTGTGGTGGAGTCTCGGTGCACCAGTGCAGAGAATCCGGCGCCTTTAGTTTTCCACTAATGAGGAGTCATGCCTGCCCTTTTGACTTGTTCGTGCTGTCTTCCTCGTGGTCATTACCATTTTTATGACTGCTTTCAGCGTATGTGCGATGCAGGTGTCTCCTGAGGGTCGTGTGTGTTCAATAATTAAAGTTTTAACAGGGCCTCGTTGGGGGAATTCTTCCTATCTCACAGTTGGACTTCGGCCCCTCCTGCTCCGACAGTGCGATTCCAACCAAAGTGCAAAACTATAACACATTTGCAGCGAGGATGATTTTTATCTCTTTAACAGAAAAGGTGCATTCTCCCTCTACTTAAAATGGATTCAGGTTGTGCTGAAAATCTCATGACCCCCACACCTGCCATGTTGTCCATTGTTTACAGTGACAGCTCCACAGCTTCTTAGCCACTTTGCACGACTTAAATGAAAACTAAAATCCATTACACTGCAGGTGTAATAACGATTTAACAATGCAGCAAGTGCAGCACGGTCAGATTGATTATGACACAGGTTCTCAATGAATTTTCACGGCAGGTGTGGAATGGTTTACACACAGAACCATAACACTCACATCCTGCAGGCCCCCAAGATACCCAGCCTGTTCTATGGTTGTGTGAGCTGGTTTGATTTGTTGCGAGCTTTTATGGCCTTTGCAAACTTTATTTCATGACCTGTAGCTCATTAACTTTAAAACACTGTGATTTTATAATTTGCACTCTCATAAACCTGCAAACGCTGTGAGGTCCCAGAGCAGCCTTTAACACTGACCTTCCTTCTTTACAGCTTACAGTTCATGTCTGGCTTTTTCTCTGAGTCAGAGATGTGCAGAGCCAACAGAGAGGAAAAGAGATCATGGGGGGGGGGGGGGGGTTGTCTTTTTCCACAACATAAGTGAGTTCTGTGAAAAGTTATTTTCCAATTTCCGAATGGTTAGCACATGATAGAGCAACTTGCTCACTGCTGGATAACACGACAACAAGGGCACATATTGTCCTAGAGGGTGAATGATTGATAGAGGGAATGGTTCTTATTCAGTGTCACACAACAGACACCTCTCTCTCCTCATGGGTGACCCACAACGCATGCACACATGGCGGCTCAGCCAGGCTGACTTCACCACACTGTTCCCTGCCTGGCTCATCTCCTGCTGAGTTGGCCAGCAGCTATATGCATAATGCTCATTATATTACCAGAGCCGAGAGCCATGCTGGTTTTTATTTTACCTTGAAGATCACACAGCAAACGTGGATGAGTTGAAGAGTGATCCACTGTGTCGATCAATGTGTGTACGCGTAAGTCACAGACCACTCCTTCGAAAGACTGGTTACTTTCGATAGAGGATATGTACAAAGCAGAATTTCCTGAAAAACCAGATGTGGGTTTTTGAGAAACCTTTGTGGGTTGAAAGAAACGTGACAGCGACTGAGATATTTCTGTAGTGCGGTTGCGTACTTTGATAAAGTGTTATCAAGATGAATGAGCCCTGTTCATAGCAACAGAACAAGTTATAAGGCCGTGCTTAACGTTGTGAGTCTGTAAACCTTTAATGATTCTCCTTTATTCCCTCATGTTTCCTGTTTGTCCCCAGGTGTGTTCGTCTGTGTCCAGCTTCTTTCAGACTGAACTCTGGAGATTCTCCGCAGTTTCTAGGTGTGGACACGAATGTCTGAGGGAGAGCCTCTGGAATTTCTGCGGACTTTCTACCCCTGGGTTGTGTGTGCACTCGGTGAGACCTTCCAGATCCCTGCTACTGACAACTGCTGATCAACCCATAGACTCAACAAGCAGCTACAGTATTAAAACACCAGCTCTTCATTCCACTGGTTGGCGGCTCCATCCATTCACTCCAGACTAACCACCGTTCACCTGTTTTGCAGTTTCTCCTCAACCCTGGCTGTGACCTGCCTCGCCGACCTTTGTGTTACTTCTACAACATCCAATCCGAGAGCAGTATTCAGCCAGCCATGACACCTGACCTCCACTAACCCTTGGACTTGTCCACGCATCTCTCCCGGAATGCAAGACTTAGCATCAACCATTTCCCCTCGTAACCAATTCTCAGACTGAAAATTATTCAAGCTTCCAGGTTCACATCAGCTGACATCAGAAATGATTCTTTCTTCATCTATAAATAAAAGTGAAATAAGTGATTATTGTGTTGAAATACAAAAAGCTTGAGACTAGTCAGAAACTAGCTGTTATTTGTATCAGTGGACTTTTAATCAACTTATTTTTTAACTTATATCAGTGTTAATAATGATTTTCTGATAATTCACTGCCGCTGTGGGTAATAGAAAACGGGGGGATACAAGTTATCCTCACCCAAAGAGTCTTACTCATGTAGTGAAAAGGAAATGAAATGAGAAAAGATGGAGACGACAACACTGAGAATTACCCGGGGAGGATGGTCACAGTTTTTGATTCACCTCCATTATCATCATCGCTATAAAATCTGGCTTGATTAGTTCAAATAAACCTTCAATTGTGCAGGTCAGCTACTCCTCCCTAAAGGACCTCCAGGTTACACGTCCTGATAACATCAATGTATCACAACGACGGCTTATGGTGAAGTCCCTGTGGTTTCCCGCTCATGAAGACATTCGTTTCCTCCGGCCCTCGTTTCATTCTAATCAACTTGTTTCACTTTTAAATGGAATACATACAACATATTAAGGTTTTATGCTTCCATCCATCCTCTTATCTTTTGTTTTCTGGTACGGTCAGTGAGGTACACTCACCCATGATGATATCACTGCATTATCAGGTTCTGACTACACTGCTCAGCGAGAACAGTGTAGTCTGGGTATGTTTGTTTTTGTGTTTTTTTAATCAAGAGCGTGGCCTTTTAGTTTGGGAGCAGAACTTATTGATTTCATGTTCAGATTTCAGAATGCTTTCACTCAAACTGCCTGTGCTTGGATTTGTCCTGCTTGCGCTCAAACTGTGCGATGAGATATTTTGTTGCTTGGACTCATTTCTTGAGAAGAGGGACAGATCCATTTTACCAATCCCCCCCAAAAATCTGTCATAAGACTAAACAGTGAGATCTCCGTATTACAAAACAAAAACGGGCACAAACATCATGGACATCAATACTGCTAGAGATGACCCGTGAGTGTTTTTAAAGCACAAAACTCTTATTATGTTAGGACATTAGTTTTGTGCAGTTAAAACGCTGCAGGCCCCTTTTGTCTTCACGAAAAAAGACCACACATGCATAATGAGGATATGTGTTGTTTTTTTTTCTGTCCTTCATATTCTCCAAGTAGAACATCCTCACAGAAAAACAAAAGCACACCCAAAACAACAACCTTGCAGACATTGAGTGTGTTTTATCAGTCTGTTGGCTGTAACCCGATTTGGGTCTTAGCCCTTCATGAGGTCTCGACTGCTTCAGACTGGGCTCTTGACAGTGTTTACACGTGCGCTTATTGTTTGCCTGCTTCTACTGTTCAGTAAAAACAGACAGGATCGATAAAATACTCGGCTCTTACCAGTACTGACTTTCGCCAAGGCTTCCTGCTCGACATCCATCTGGTGGTAATGGCGGATACAAACACGGCTATCAATCTGGTAGAGCAGGGCAGGACACAGGTAGGTGAACTGGCTGGGGGAGATTAGTGATTCGGGAGTCAGGCCGTAGTAGGTGAGGAGCTCCGTCAGGTTCAAACACTGGAGAAGGAAACAGTGGGTAAGTAAGCAAGAGGGGAAGAACAACAATGACTGTAATTATTGGAATAATACAAAACTGGAAAAAGACTTTGTGCTTTAAAGATACAGTTCTAGATTTTCTATTAAATTGTGCATAGACACAGAAAAAACACTCTGCACACAACGGAGGACTGAAGGTTTAGAGAAGTCCTACCTCCTCATGCTGATGTAAAAATCCACCTGGATGCCCAGGCAGGATGGGGGCCGGCAGAGTGGTGGTGGCCGGCCCTCCTGGTGCTTCTCTCCTATGTTTATGAGAATGACTGTGTCCGTGTCCATGTTTGTGCTCATGGTCGTCAGACGGAGATATGGGAGAGGAGGTTTTGTTTCGCCCACGCTGTCCTCTGACCCGCGCTGGATTTCTGGGCTTCTTGGTCTTGCTTTCTATTGGTGCAGGAGAGGTCTCCTGAGGGACAGGGGACGGCCCCGAGGGGACAGTGGGTACCTGCTCCTGGCCGATGAGAGGACTATCTGTGCCCGTCTGTACTGGATGGTCATGATTGTGGTCGCTGTCATGTTCACCATGGTTATGTTCATGTGTACCGTGGTCATGTGTACCGTGGTCATGTTCATGTGTACCGTGGTCATGTGTACTGTGGTCATGATCACCATGGTCATGATCAGCGTGGTCATGATCACCGTGGTCATGTTCACTATGAGGTTGAGAAGTTATGTCCTTGGGGTTGGACTGCACCTGTACCTGCTCATGTTTGTGCTGTTTGTCATGTGCCACCTGATCATGGTTGTTTTCATGATCGTGATCATGTGTGTCCTGCACATGTCCATCAGAATGTTTATGGTCACTATCCTTTACCTTGCTGTGATTATGATTATGTCCTGCATCATGTCTATGATTGTGGCCATGTTCATGTTTATGGTCATGCCCTGTAGGTGCACCAGTAGCTGGACTGGCAGCAGTGGTCTGCTGGCTGCACGCTGTGGTTGCCTCTGCCGTGTGCAGACGGTCAGAGCCGGGCTTGTGGTGTTGATGACCATGCCCATGCCCGTGCCCGTGATCATGATCATGGTCTTCCTTGGGTGAATGTGTGTGAAGCCCCTCTTGTATATCCACCAAGTCAAGGTGAGCTACATGGTCATGGCCTAGTTCCTCGTGATCCGCACCTACCACCTTCACTTCACCCAAACCCAGGCTAAAGAGCAGACTCTGAAATCCCTTGAAATCCAGCCGGTCCTTCTGGCCGTAGCGGTTGAACAGCTGCTGGATGTAGAAGCGCTGCTCTTCCTCTAGACTGTCCCCTCGGGGACTCTTGGACTCTGGCGACACAGTGGATCCGCTCATGTAAGGAGCCTCAGAAATCTGCAGGTCGCTGTGGACGTCATGGCCGTCATTGGGATGTTCACCGTGCTGATGGCTGTGGCCTTCTCCGTGGCAGTGGTTGCACTGATGGAAGAGGAAGGTGAGCACACACAGGAAACAGAACTTGGTGTGCACGTGGACTCGCATTGTCCCCTCACTTCTGGTCCCCTGTGAAAACAGTCGAGACAGCAAACAATTATCTACCACATGAGTGATAATTAAAAGTGAAGAACCTTGGTGGGGTGACAATGACTGGTAGTGCTCTGATCAAGTGAAGGGAGCAACAAATATCACAATATATAACTAGTAATACATGTGGTGTTACAGATAGATTAAGCATCAGTCAAGTACACATCAGGCAAACTGTTTTTCCCACAGACTCCACGAGGCGCTGCTGACCTCATCATGTGAGGTTTACAGAAAATAATTTAGAAATTCCTTAAAAGTAACAACACGCTTTTATATAATTGTTTTTCGGCCCGTCCAATAGACAAGCATGTAGGGAAATGAGAAAGTTTTTATGTCGGGTTTACCTATCTTAATACAAGAGTATGGTCTTTCAGTTTTGAGAGCAGGACTTATTGTTTTCATGATTAGATTGTTGCAAAATTACAAGACAGAGACGCAAAAAAAATAACAATGATTAAATCATCTCAATGAGATCTTACTCTAAAGTCTTTGATTGCTTTAAGAACCCCACTTACCTCACATCCTGAGTGACTGTCCTTTTAAATGCCTGAATAAACTCTGATGTAATAAAGTACAGTTGTGTTTTTGTAACCCCCCCTTTTTAATTCAAACTATTTATTTATGGATTGATATGTACTTTTTAATGCCCATTTAAAAAACAAATCAAGTTGTAATTGAGTCTATTTTTATTCATAGATCAACAAATTAATCTTTAAACTAACTTATTAATGCATATTCAAATGGTCATGATGCTTGTGATCCTACAGTTCATACTCACACAGTCACCTTTTCAACAAGTTAATCATTTAAAGTCCAACAATGGGAAAAAGAGGCGAGAAGTAGCTTTTAAGTGACCTTTATCTGAAGCAAAGATGACAAAACAGGAACCACTAGTATCACCTTAATCAATCCTGATGTCATTAAATCAATGATCAACATCGGCCCGAAAAAGACTCATCAGTGTTAATCAATGATGCATTGACACACTGACACCTCAGTGTAAAAAGAATGAGCAGGAGTTAATTATGAAGAAACACAGGGAGAATTAGGATAATCAACGAGCACATTGCACGTATAAAGAAAACATTAAAACCACCGAAGCTGCTACCTTTAGCTCAGAATAACAGAAAAGCGCTCTAGTGAGGATTGTGCAACAAACCACTTGTTTTCCTGCACTCTGAGAAAAAAGCCTGAAGCAGCAATACCATCGAAGTCAAATGATGCTCATAAGGTCTCTCGTGAAGCTCGTGGGCAGCTGATGTATAAGGGGCGGGGATAAAGAGGAGTGAAGATGGGTCAGAGGAAGAATGCTACTGGATAATGGTGGGATGATGCACAGCAGGGACCACACACACAGACACACACACACACACACACACACACACACACACACACACACAAACACACACAAACACACACGGGTCTCGGCCATTGGCAGCCAGCTTGTTAGCAAAGTTTTGCTGGATTAAAAGCATGCACAACACGGGGGAACAGATTTGTGTTGAGTGCAGACCATAAATACAAGATAAAGTGTTAGAAACGAAGAGGGTGAGCCTCCTCAGAGCTGTTCAGGCTGCTCACAACGGACTCTACACTGTTCGTTGTGTGTCAGTAAAGAAGACACAAATACAACTACACCGATTTCTGTCTGGATACCAACAAGGAGCATGAAATTGTAAAACTAAAACTCGAGAGAAAAGGAAAAATAAAGCCGAGATCACCTAAATTATATTCGACAAGAGGCTTATCGGTAATAAACAAAGTTAAAACACACATGCACTCTCTGACGAAACCGAAGTTATACTGTTTTATGCATCTTATAGAAATAGCTAAGACAAAGCCCTTGATGATTTCCTAGATCCTTAAACAATGGCCATTCAACATCGATGGCTTATTCAACGGCTATAAGCTTGTTAGAGTTCCTTCTCCCCATAGAACGAGATCAAGCGCTTTGGTAAAAGAGTTAACCGTTAACATTTTAGCACACAGTTTTTGTCAAAGTCCAGACAATAAATTTTGGTGTTGCTTAAATTTCTATTCAAATCATATTAAATAAAATGAGAAAGCCAGAAGCTAAAGTGTGTTTACTCTCACAATGAGTCATCCAGGTGATAACCCATGCAGTGCAATGCAACACTTTCAAAAGGCCCTAAATAGCACAATAAAAATAACTTGCTCATTAACAATGCCTTCATTCTCATTGAAAATTCAGAAAGTGAAATCAGCCTACTTACCAGGATGTGTTCCTAAACGAGCAGTGTGTGAAATTAAGATTAGCCGAGGAGTCCTGACTCTACGCTGCAGACGTTAAGTGTGGTTACAAGCTGACTTCACGGCTGTCGGCAAGACAGTGTTTATAAACATGAGACAGCAGTGACCTATGAACCTCCCAGCAGATAGGTTGGGGCAGAACTGGGACCTATTTTTAAGAGCACACCCTCAGTGGCAACAGAGCTCACTGTGTTTTCCTGATTGGAATCTCTTGCAGCGCTGGCTTGGCCTTTGAGGGAAACAGGAGAATCTCTATACAGTGTGAGAGTATAATTGTGTATTACACAAACAGCTATCTAAAAAGTAAGCAGTGCATATTCTTTATGAGTGAACCCAGGAGTATTAATTTAAGATGCGTTGCAGTCGAACTTGTTGTTTATTTTGAATGAAGAAAACAGCAAATTAGGCTGATTTAGCCTGAATTGTCTGTGGTGTAAATACAATTTGTCTCAACACCAGGAAAATAAAGAATTCTAACGTGATAGTCGGAAGAACATTAATGTACTAACTCACCGGAACACTTTTCCTCCTGCCTGGGTCTCCAGTTCTGGTGCTACTGTGTGTGGGAGTTTTCCAATTCTTCTGAGACATGCACTATGAACAGATATTAAAGAGAAGTGAAATTCAGGCTCATCCATACACCTCAGGCTACGTTACTCTATTGACATGACAACCGTTTATTTAAATGTTGTCATAAGACATAAGAGACGTGACCATTTCTTTGTCACCATGGAAGGTACATGAAATTAGATTTCACAGCAATATAGTGCACATATTAAGTGTGGTCTAAAGTTGCAAAGCTTTCATTCACTTTTCAAAAAAATATTTAAAAAAAACTACCACTGACAGGACAGTAGTTTCCAGTTTCCTCCTGAATAATCAATTCAAATGACAGGAGTCAACCTGAATGAGCCGTCCTAAAGCTTATCACTGGCCAATGAATGACTTCTGCCTGGTAAACAAAGGTTTTTGAGGATATTTCATCTGTCGTCTTAATTCTGATTTATTCTACTTTACCCTACATTTCTGTTTGAACACTCCAGGGCTGCATTTGTATGGAAACACTAACAGAGACATTCACAACCGCTTGCTGATTGGGTCTTTTCGGTCACAACACAGCCTGTTGATTTATCACATGACCCACTTCAGAAAGAAAGCAACCAGCATAATCCTTGGCTACCAGTGTCAAATGCAAGATGGATAATCAATAGATACATTCTGCAAAGTAGGATGCAAAGAAGTTCTTGGTTCTGAGTTTGAACAGGGATTAACACTAGATTGTTTTAATTTTAATACGTTTTTTAGATTAAAAACACTGTTCCCGAACGAAAACGTAGTAGTTTGGATTGTAGCCTGAATGTTTCATATCGATGCTGCTGCTGCTTGAACACCAAGCCAGAGCATGAAACTTAGATATAGAGATGTCTAGTCCTATTTTAAAGAAGAATTTGTCAGACTTATCACAAGAACTACATCAAAGCGTGTTGCTATTTAATTCATTCATGAGCTCATACTGTGCAGGGTTTCTCCCTGGAAATTGGTCTGCATAGGTGGTGAAGCCCTGAGGGTCAGTCTTTAGTTTAGGCAGAGCTGTTCACCTTCAAACACTGAGGGGAACCCCTGCTGAGCTGTGATTACTCAACTGCATGACGTGTATATACAACTTTAAAACAGGACAAAAACTGCCCAAATAATTTAACTCTACACTTTCATGTACTTTAGAACTCTGGACCTATCAGTTTAAAGCTCAGTGTGTAATTGTCTGCCACTAGGGGTCTCTCAGTCATGACAGCGTTTGTTGTGAACCAGTCAGTTACTCCCGGTTAAGATGCCTTCAGTGTCAATCAATCAGGAGGTTTTTATCAAGAGCTAGAAGAAAATTATAGAGCTGGAGCTGGTGCAGTTAATAATACGCAAGCAGCACTGTTTTCACCCTCCTATGGGATTTTATGTTGTCATCTTCCAGCGCTGCGATGCCAACTTACAAAGAATGAACCTGAGCTGCCAGAGGTGCTCATCGAGTCCGTAGATAAGTTTGTCTTAGCACACGAACATGCCTATTCTCCTCTCGTATGTGTGATACTGTGATAGAGTGGGGAAAGGGCTTTCTTGTGGGAAATGTTTACCCATAAGTCATAGCGTATGAGGCTTATTCCTTTATTTCCCCATTGATGTCCTTTACAAAATATCCTGTTTCACATAAGTCTGCAAGGACACTGGTGCACTGAAACAAATGCGGTTGTGGTTTTAAACTACCCTGTGGCCACACTACAAAACTTCAAATAAAACTGCAAACGTCTCATTGATAAGATAAATAAACCAAATTTTAAATGACCTTTTAAAGGATTAATGATCTAAAAGTATCCAGCTACATCTAGCACATGAGCACGAATGCTTTATGTAATTAAGTCGTCCAGCTGGAAAAGTTAATACAAAATCACATTCATGCAAATTCTGAAACCTTTTTCAATAGATAGCTTCTCACCTCAAAAATATTCTCCCTGTCTTTTCCCATGTTGTTGATGACGGCAGGAATCTTGTTATTTCTCAGAGGGGGAACAAATGTCTTTGACCTTGAGCCGCTTCATATGATTCTCACACGACCACACACATCCACCTTATCTCTGTATCAAGCCAGTGTCTGCAAGGAAACGGAGAGAGCAATGAAGCAACAACACATCTTTTCTGGTATTCAAGAAACGACTGTTTACAGATACAAGACAAGTAGGGCATACATAATTTAGGAGTTTTGTTTTTGCCACTGATTCCAATCCGATATTAGTTTCTTATAAAAGAAAGAACAATGCACTCTCAGCCTTGAATTTGATTTTCGCTGAAACTGATCTCTGGGTTCAAACTCTTGTCTGAAATTAAATAAAGAGGCAATGGCTGGCAGAGAACATATTAAGTTTAATTTGAATCTTGTGCTACTGTCTGCATTGGTAAAATGACCAAAGGGGTGGAGCAATGAAAGATGAATGGTAAAAAGTGTTTTCCATTAATCATTATCGAGCCTGTGGCAGCCGACCATATTCGTCCTGCCACAGATTCATAATGAACCAAAAAACTCTTTCACACTTCTCATAAGAGATCTCTAACTCGGTGCGTGCATTGCGATTTGCAGCGCTATCTGATTGTTCACTTCGTCACACTACCACGGGCCTGCGCTACCATGAGCTACTTCGTGCTAGCACTGTGGTCCACAATGTTGTTGCTGTCCACGCAGACAGTCAGACCACATAGTTTCAGCTGCAGTTGTGGCATCGATGCAGTTCTGTCTCTCACACGAGAAGTTATCTTTTAATCTTTAGCCTGCACACCTGTCACTTGGAATCTGTTGCATGTTAAAGTGACATTTGTACGCATGTGTGTGCAACACATTACCACAGTTCTTTGTTTTTAAGTGACCAGCATTACACAAAAACTACATGACTGATTACCAAGGAATTTGTTAGAAGAATGAGACATGGCCCAAGGTAGAAACCTTTGAAAATTTGAGTGGATCTTCGGAAAGGGGTGGATGCCACAATTTGTTGTAATTTCGTGTAACATTGAGAGATAGGGTTTCCAGGGAATACAAAACCATGTAAACTCGGAGGACTGTTGCGCTTTGGCGAAGGTATGCCCTCCACTGAGTGACATTCTAAATTCAAGGGTTTTTCCTTCGCTACAAGTATTTGATCACAACTTAAAAGACAAGACTGAAATGTGTATGTGGTTTCCTTAGCGTCATAAGATTATAAGCCCTTGAAACAAATCTTCAAAAGAAAAGGCCGTTTCCCAGGACCTGTGCTGGCTACATCACATAGTATTAAGCTTCCACTTTTTGATCCATACCCTTAAAGCCAGGGAGATACAGAACCAAGAGCTCGCAGTACGGGCGGCGTCAGAATGCAATTTTGGTTTTGAGATGGAAAAATAAAAACATATCAGAGTGGGGGTTTTCTTAGTAAGGCCTGAGGCACGAGACAGTGCAGATGTCAGCCGCCACATGGACCCAACTCACAGCAGATGGTAACGGAATTTCTGAGGACAATAATCTGCTCATGAGACCGAGGAGTTTGACATCTTAGTGATCAAAGTGACGTCAATGAGTTCAAGTCGCACGTGATGTGTTGACTTAATAAATAACAGCCTGTGAACTGTATTCATCTTACCCATCACTTATTCTTATAAGTACTTATTCAAGACATTACAGCACTGACGGAAATATGAAATCATTCCAGCTTAGACTGTCCACAAGACGTACAAGCAAGTAATTGCTGTTTGTTTGGAGGAATTGTGCTTTTGTCACAACACGGACAATTAACTGCTACTGCTGCAAAACACTCAGAGGAAAAATAACACTAACAGTAATAAAGGTAGTGATTTTGACAGGTCACAAGCAGGTATTCTGTGCAATTTGTCATTACAGCTCTCAGACAAATCTCCTGACTCAAGAACACAGCATATCCACAGTAACGTTGAAAGTCTTTAATTATTATAATAATTAACCAGTTCACCAGACATTATTTAACAAGCACTCAACTCGGGGGGTAGGTGAAGACATACGTTTCAATATAAACATATCCAACACACTTATCATTGACCGAATTAGAGAACAAATTAATGATCAAGAAATGTCTAAGCAATCTGTGTGGGTCATGCATATGTCCAGCTTCCACAGACAGACGTTAATGTCCATGAGTTTGTCTTAAGTGGGCTGTGTGAGTAAAACTAATTTACAGAGGAAACCAGGCTGACACCACAAACACCCTGCACCCCTCTGTGATAAATGTAGCTATGGGAAACCATGACACATGCAGGTGCAAATGGAACAAACGAAAACAGGCTGCAACTTCCCTTAAGGTCTTACACAGTCAAAAAGCCCTGTTTACAACAAGAGATGCAAACGCAACAAGTTCAGGTTTTTGTAGGTTGAAGCCACGCAGTCATTTATTCAATGTTCCTCTGGAGCTGCAACACAAAACAGCAAGCGATGGCTGCGGTGGGACGCAGGTGCAGGACTGATGCTCTGTGGCCTGGAAGCATGTTCATCATCGCGAGAAAAACAGTGTAGGACCGCGAGGCCAAACATGACCCAGACACGTAAACAGAACAATCAGTACGACACTGGGCAACATGTCAGAGAGATGACACCTCGGAAAAAAGGATGAAGCTTACCTCAGACAGACACAGGCTACAAAGGAGCAGGAGGTCACGCCAATTCAAAGTGTTCACGGCAGCACTGACAGCAGGAACAGGATGACTGGTTTGAGGATTTTTTGAGCCCAGTGACTTAACTAATTTGTACAGGGTGGAGGGGGGGTTACAGGGAGGGAATATGTGTGTGTGTGTGTGTGTGTGTGTGTATCCCTGCATGTTAAGCAGTCAGAGGGCTGTGTCTAAGATCATCCACCTGACCAGCTTCTCATGGGGTGTGTGTGTGTGTGTGTGTGTGGCTACGTGAGAACTATTGCTGGGACATTCTGCTCATTTTAGTATTTTTCCCTTGATGTACATCTGAATAAAATGTACCAATACGAAAAGCAGTGATTCAACTTGTTCCTCTTTAATTTACCCAATATTTGCACACAAAAAAATGGTGAGTTTATTCAAGGGAGCAGGAGTAGGTTAGATAACATCACTGGGCTAGTGGTGAGTTAAGGGGGTAATAGCAGCTGTGTGTGACATCAGATGTTCACAGTCACAGTGATGCAGCTGCAGCAATTTGAAAGTAGAAAGAACTGTTGGCTTTTGAAATACTGATCTCAACCACAATGAAATGTCTCAACTTTGCTCTTAAGCAAACTGCTGCTTTTGCTAGTTTTGGTTCTCCTCAAGACAAGAAAGGTTCAAGCGACTTACTGAACCACAGTTTAAACAATTATTCTCATATGACACAACAGAGGTTGAGGTTTTGAACAACATTGCCTATTTATGCCGTATTGCAATAATTGAGAAAAGTTAGTTCCTCAATTAAAAAAAACATTTGAACGCCACAACACCAAATCTTTAAGTCTGCGAAGATTTTGGAGAACCAGTTACTGTCGTTATCACTCATAAACCAAAAAGTATGATTTTACAATAGTAGCTTCTAATGTAGCTCCAGTATGGAGTTTTTCTATATGATCAACGTGCATTCGTTTTAACTTATTTATGTCCGTCACATCTATTTGTACGTAGTAAGGAAATATTGGAAAGTTGTTTGTTATACAACCCATTTTGTGTGCAGCGTCCATGGTTTTTTCCACGTTCAAAGTACATTAACACACAGACGTCGGAAAAAACAAAAACTTCACCACTGGACCTTCCCAGGATCACGTGAAACCAGATATTGGTCGATATGACCATCAAAAAAACACAAATGTGGGAAGGACAGCCTTATGTTACTGTTCAAAATGCCATGTCAGCATGAAGAGCTGCAGTGTGGGAACAGTGTTCATGGAGCAGATTGTGGACATAGTGAGCACTAAATCAAACACATCAGCCTGGCGTAGGTTTACAGTATTCATAAACAAAATTTGCAGCTCGACACAACTGTTGCCATCACTGACTGTTTGGACTGTGCAGTTCAAAGGGTTTATTTATATATATTTTTTTAAATATTACAAACCTTCAATAGAATACATGTTTACTCTTTAGAGGAAGATGAAGTGCATCTCTAGTTTGGGCTGACTAAAATGCAAAAAAGCATTTTGGCCTGAATCACTCCCACTCTGAAGAGCGGCTCTGCAGCTTTTAAGCAACATCGTAAGATTCAAATTAGAGGTTACACATTAATAACAGTACACAAATTGCCACAGGTCATTTAAGCAAATCATAATACAGGACAGATCATACATAAAAAAAGTGGCATATTAATAAACATAGAGGCTGTGAATAATATTTAGATCCTACAAGACAAGTAATTTAGAGTTTGTGTCATCACATCATTGTTTGGAAGGTCATTGGATTTTAGCACCAGTGTGGTTGTGTATAATGTCCTCGATAGACCTGATACAACACATAATTCAAAGAACCTCCACCTTCTGTCCAGATATAACAAGAACCTCCAGATCAGGATATGACAATCGTTATCCTGTTTGCTAACTTTGTGTCCTACTACAATCCCAATAAGCAACCTCGCCTTATGTAAACAGTTGCGTACACAAGCCTACGTGTTGTGTCGACATACATGAGCCGACTTTAGATGTTGAGCGAGTAAAGATGAGACTTAAACACAACAAGTGTTCTAGCCCCTCCCTGCAACTCCCTCATACAACTGTACACATCTTATGAACTATCAATGAGTTTCCCACACCACAAAACCAACGCTTACTTATTTAGCACTGAAATCAATTGAATGTGCACAATTACACAATGGAGGTGTCCACTATGCTTTCCAGCTGTATGTGGTAGGGGTGTCACGATACCAAAAATTCAGTAGTCGGTGCCAATACCAGTAAAATAACACGATTCTCGATGCCAATTTCGATACCACAGTAAAAAAAAAGTGCATTCTTTGAATGTTGTTAATGTCATATACGGTAGTTATATGTGCTTGCGCATATACTGAGGGTTATACGGTAGTTGCAGACGCATGTGAGTGACGCATTGTTGTGAGACACGTTATGCATTAAATGATAATGCAACCATAGATATCATATATAAAGGCTAGATGTCTTGTTCGATGGAGCTGGACGTCACCACATGGCGGCCATCTTGCTACGGGGCATCTCGCTCACCCATAACATTGTGTTGGTAGTGGTAAATACCAACAAGTGCTAAATTTTCAACCAATTTTTAAACGATCTGGTTTGTAATAAACGTCAGAGATGTAGTTATGACACTGCATAACCTATTCTTTTTTTTAGAAAATAACATAATTATTCATAAGTATGCAGTGTCAAGCAAGTTATGGTTATTTACCACTACCAACACACAGTCACGGTCATCTCCCTCACGCCGGGTTTACACCGGACGCTGAAGCGACGCCAAAGCGACGCGTAAGCGCAGCACCAAGCCTTAAATAACAGCTGGCTCCCATCCACTACCATGTTAAACCTTTGTGCGGGTCCCGCTGCTTCAGCCTCCGGTGTAAACAACCAAGTGCCGCCGCGCTAGGGATAAGCGCGGCGCGGCGGCGTTGCTTCCGCGTCCGATGTAAGCCCGGCGTCAAACGCAAAGTACTCCCATACACGACTCTTTGTGCCTTTTTAATAAACAAGTCGTAGTGGGGCGAACGCTGCAGCTGCAGTCTTGGTTTTCTGAATGTAAACGTCGACTGGCGCAGCACCGATGCTAATGCTAAGTTGCTAACAGCTGGGAAGCTCGGTGCCTATGGTGCTTCAAAAAGTGGGCATCGTCGGTGTTTTGTTATCTAAGAATCGAAAGGTATCGTAAGTATCGGTTCTCGTGACATCCCTAGTATGTGGGTATCATTAAGTGTGATGGTTTACTGTATGTGGCAGAAGTAAACAAGGTCTAGTGATGCAGCTTAATTAACGCACCGGAATGTCCAAACACATTGTGTAAAAAGATCTCCACAATCCTCAAAACCCAACTTGTGTATCGTTCAGCAGAAGAGAAGACTTGCATTTCTCATGGAGTTGGTGCAGGTTTATGTGCAAACATGACATAAATGCATATTAATTTTCTGTCGATTTTTATGTTTAAACACTGGATCTGATCTTTCAGGGCCCCGCCCTCTAATCCTGAAGGTGTAGCATGTGTTTGTCCTGTGTAGTTGACTTGGGCTTATGAAGAGGGACAGATAAGCAGGGTGTCCCTCACTGAAAACTAGCACTGGCCCACCCAACAAATATTGAACATGATTCCGTGAAAGATGACATAAAATAATAACTCCCTGAAATCGGTATTTACACTGGTCGAGAAATCCCACTATTAGTGCGGCTACATCAGTTGGTTAGTTTGTTAACTGGAGGTACAAATCAACTTTCCATTTTAGACAAGACTCAAATAAAGTTACTATTACTGTTAACTTTGAATTAGCTGAGGTTAGTCCTGCATCCCAGGTATTCAGGTGCATCTAGAAAAATACCAATATTAAGGAAAAGTTGGCTTTGTTTATGCAATATATTCCCAAAGGTTAGTTTCATATATTTCAGATTCATGAAATGTTTTTAAAAATTAATAATAATTAAAAAGCACAGCAATATCATGGTCAACAAACTCGTTGGTAGTAGTTTTGGCACTGTGTATTATTACTGTGCTTGACTGGTCAGACTAGTCACCTGACTCCCATAGAGAATCTATAGAGTATATTCAAGAGGAAGAGAAACATCCAACCCATCCATACTTTTTGGAATTAAATAACAAAAAACATATTCAAATTTAAGTAAATTTCACTAAATTACTGATCGAGTGTGTAGGAAAATCGTTTTTAAGTCCCACCACCACTGTTACATTTTCTGTTGCAGCAGCAAAGCAAACTTTTAAAAATAGGCCTCAGAAGTAATAAGTAAGCATGACATATAAATGAGATATCTAATGTAAACAATGTAAAGACATTGCATATGTACCAGTAAAAACTAGGGATGGGGGGAAAAAATCGCTTCAGTTACAAATCGCGATTCTTGTGAATGACGATTTTAAATCGCCATGCTGCCTCCCAAATCGATTTTTTTTTAAAAATAAAAAAAATATATTTTTTTATTTTATTTTATTTTTTTAAAACATAGTTATTGGTTTATACGGGGGGTGGGGCAAATGGGGGGGGGGCAACATCACCCCAGAGCATGTTGACCAGCTCTTGTTTTTGCACAATAATCTAAACATACCCAAACACTAGCTTTGCATCGCCTACATGCAAACAACAATAGCCTACTTTTTGTTTATTTCAAAGTTTATAATTTAAGTAAACTTTTATTCATTCTATTTAATTTACCTTTTATTTATTGTTTAAAAGTAGCCCAAGACCCCATTTCTTAATCTGTCAGTTTGTGTGCAGTTGACAGGGGCTATACAAAAATAGGGCACATTTTTATTTATTTTCTCTATTGGCTGCCCGGCAGTCATTGAGTTAAAGTTAATATTTTAAATAAAAACCTGTGAAGTGAATTTGACTGTTGTATTTGAAGGAATGATTCAACATTTTTCCATGGTCCAGTATTTAAAAAAAAAAAAATAACCAAAAGAAATCCCAGGAAATCGTAATATCGAATCGCAATACTTACAGAATCGCAATACCCACAGAATAGCAATACATATCGTATCGCCACCTAAGTATCGTGAAATTATCGTATCGGGAGGTCCCTGCCGATTCCCGTCCCTAGTAAAAACCAAAGTTGTCAGAATAAGGAACTTCAAGAGATCACTGGATCGAATATCTTCCGATGTTCATCTATCTGATTGCAAACCACAATATTCAAACATTGAAAATAAAGTCTTGATAAGAAAATTCGGATCATAAGGAAGTCTTGTGAACTTGTTGCACCTGCACCTCGTTTCTCCACATCCTGACACATGGAGGATGGAGTATGTGGAGACGTCCGGGGAAGGAAGTTAGGTGTACTGGTTTATGAAAGGACCATTCAACTATCTAAAAATCATATTACTGCACATTTGATGAGGATGACTCGTTGGTCTGCAGGAGATGCTTGTAGTGCAGAGCCAACAACTCATCCTGAAGCTCATCACCAGTTGTGTTGTCCTGATGCATCTACACCAGTGTGTGAACAGGGAGGGTATTGATCATCATGGAAGGGTGGGGGGGTGGGTTTAGAGAACAGCCTCGCTGCAGGAGAAGGTGGCAGCACGTGGTGGGCACCTCATGCAACAGCGCGCCCTCCCGCCGCTCCTCATGACACAACCCGCAGCCCACCCCACGTTGCGGGGGGTCAAGGTACCCGGGTGGTCCACGAGCAAAGCACCGGGGGGGGGGTCGAACCCACACGACCGTTCAAAAACCCAACCCAGCACACCCCCCACCACCCCGCAGTTCCCCCTCTCTCCCTCTCTCCTTGATGCTAACTAGCTAGCATGCTAACGAACGGCAACAACCCCAGCCGGCTAGCTGCTAGCACCCAGCTAGCGCCAGTCAATAGGGAATTAGCTTCTTCCGCCAACAAAGAGCAACGCTGTCATCTTGTGTGAGACAAGCCGCGGGAAGCGTCCTCTGCGGGGACACGCCGGGGACACCGACCCGTCCCCGCCCGGGTCCGGGCTGTGGCAGTGAGTGAAACCGAACGGGTGTTTTTATATAGTTACCTCACTCGAGTGCCGTGTGCATCTCCTCTCCGCTCGGTACCAAAAAAAAAAGATGCAGTCCGATTTACGCCAACGCACGAAGCGCCAGTCATTCACCAACGCCCCCTGCGACGTTTGCGTAGCGCCCCAGACAGACAGGGGCGGAGCGGCGGCCCTACGCTACGTGCGCAGTGTAGAGAACAAGCGCTGACGTCCCCTTGAGAGAGAGAGAGAGAGAGAGAGAGAGAGAAAGAGAGAGGCTAGTGAACCAGCCTGTCACATACACACCCTCTGATTCATACCCTCTGTATGTATCTTAATGTGTGTGTCTGTGTGTGTGTGTGTCTGTGTGTGTTTCTGGATTATTTTAGATGAGGTCATAACCTTTGAATAGCACCTACTCCTGTAGTGTTGTTTGGAATCTGCTTTTTCTCTCTTCCTGTGTTTATGCTCCTTCACAATTATTCCTTGTCCTCATTTTTTTTGTTATCGTTTGTGCGCTGAACGTTGTGTGTAGAGCTTTTTAAAGATTTAAAAAAAAAAAGAATTTGCTTTATAACTGTTCATGTGTATGGCCTGTATATAAGTTTGAATAATTCACTCAACTGGTGTGATTTAATTTCGGCTTAGGTCTGGTGGTAAGCAATCTTCACACCCAAGTTGACAACTTTTCAAAATAAAAGCTCTGTTTCAAGCATTGCAGCAAGAAAACGAACGCCGTGCAACGGTATGAATGTGGCGGCCATGACAGAGATCAGCACCAGCGTCACCCGCTTAATGTTTGTGTCAATCTGATGTGGTGAAAAGAGAAATAATCAAGCTATCACATTGGTCTGGGGCTGATGTGTGTGAGGACCTAAAGGAAGACTTGTTCAGCGGTCCACAGACGGAGCCCCCCTCTACAGAATGGTGGTTGACTGTTTATTAAAATTGAATTGATATTTAATGTATCACTGCACTTCCTGGGGCTATTTACAATATACATGCCATGTGTGAAACATGACCAGGTGGCGGGATATCCACATACAGACCATAGACTGTATGATACAGACTGACAGATGTTTGTGGTATTAGTAGGTAGATAAAGCTTTCTAATATTTGATTGGCTGTCGCAAAGTGATGGCCCACATCTCAAAACTAAAGTTAATATTTTTCTTACCAATGCATTGTGAAGTCGCAAAACTGAGGCAAACGAGCTGCAGTAAAAACACACAAATGAGGGCATCATTTAAAGCCTCCACTAAGTGTATTGAGACTATTGGTAAGTTAGACTGAAACACAATGAGGACAAATAGGAGGAGAAAGGGAATAAGCAGTGCAATCCATCAGGCCAGAGAAAGAAGAGTGGAGCCGAATCGGCCGTTGCAACCAGCTGAATCTGTTTCCTTTTGGCGTCCGGCTTTCCCATTCAATTAGGCCTGTTAATGGTTTGAACAAACACACACTTAACAGCTTCTTTTTGCTGTGGCCCGAGATCAGTACATTTAACAAGCAGGTCCCCGGTGCTCACTGGATCTATTCAAACCATGACTCAATCCTTGGACTTTGAAGTTTTTCACAACTTTACCCGCCTGGGAATGTTTTTAATGGTCAAAATGTGTATTCCATCGTTTTGCACTTATTGAATTACAACTGGAGGAGCTTTTTTTATTCTACATCTACAAATACCCTGTCCATGCCCTGGTTTTTAGGCTGATTCTGGTTATTTAAACATTAGATAGAGTTGGCAGAGTTTTTTGATGCCTTTGAAAAAATTTAAGAGCCATGATGCTGGGAGATTTAGGCGTGGCAGAGTTACATTGCGATGGGGTAAGTGGTGGTGAAGTCACTCAAACTTGTTACTCAAGTATGTAAAACTAGACGGACAACTTGAAACTATTTGTGTTTGCAACGGTGGCTTCGGAACTCTGGGCTCACATGTGATTGTGTCCTGTTGAAGTCCAACTTAAAAGCAGGTTTGGTCGTTTTTTTTGTAAAGAATAGTAAATGGTCTGTATTTATACACATCTGCACTTTGCTGACAGTAAATGGGTTGCGTCCAAACTTTAAAAGGGAACTTTAAAGTTCAGAACAGATTCAACATACCAACACTCCCACCACTGACAAGTGCAGTGTTTCATGGATGGCTGCAACTTCCACATCTGTACATGCACACTTAAAGGGCCAGTGTTTAAGATTTAGGTGAAAGGGATCTATTGGCAGAAATTGAATATCAAATAATCGTAGTGATGTTTTCACTAGTGTGTTTCATCTAAATTGTATCAATTGTTGATTTCTTTACACTAGAATGGGCCTTTTATATTTAAATACTTTATATTAACATCATGAGCGGGTCCAGAAGTAGACGAGGAGTGCACTGTATAGTAGAGATGAATTCAGACACAGTCTGGTAAGAAGAATAGCTTTGGATTTGTAACCAGCACTCATATATATATAACTACAAAAAATATTATATCATAATTAGAATGAATCGTACATTTATTTAGTGCCTCAGGGATACACTATCTCTGTGCTGATTTCACGTTTGGCAGTTCTTGCACTCAGATTTATTTACCTCATGCAGAAGCCAAAGAAATCAGGTGATATGATTTGGTATTTACATGCACAGGAAAGGTTGGTGGACAGATGACCTTCATCCAGCTATTACTCAAACCTGAATTCTGATATATACAGCCACATTATTGGGACAAAAAGTGAATCCCCATAACATTTGCATAAAATTTCAATGTGAAGACACGTTTTAAGATTAAAGATAGTGGCTAGGTTTAGGTTAAGGCGACGGTTGGGGTTGGGCAAGTAATAACAATGGCTAGGGTTAGAGTCAGTCTCGAGGAAATCGATGTGAGTCAATGTAATGTCCTCTGAAGTCATGGAGACACAACGGAGAGGGTGTGTGTGTGTGTGTGGTTTTGTGTGTGTGTGTGTGTGTGTGTGTGTGTGTGTGTGTGTGTGTGTGTGTGTGTGTGTGGTTGTGTGTGGTTGTGTGTGAGGCACTCAGACGTCGAGAGTGGACCCGCAGCAGCTAATGTCCTTGCTCCAGCTGGGTCCACATCCCGGCTAGGTTTCCTCCTCTCCTGTCGGCCGCCGCTCCTGATCACATAAAGATTAATAACAAGTGATTGGCAGCCCTGTTCTCACTTAGCGCTCCAGTCCCGGTGCCCCGGGGGTCTCTGCCGGTCGTAATGCGACGGTGGAAGTGCCGTCGTGGCTTTCCACCGACATTCAGCCAGTACCCTGCCTCAGCAGACACAGGATGAGAAGTGCCAACGGCCGCTTTGAATTATGAGCTCGACTCAGCCCCGGTCGTATATACAACCCCCTTGCGCAGGGAGCCATTTCCAGCTGAAATGCCTCTTGCCGCAGATTACTGAGGTAATATTTCCTGCGCTGCGACTTGAGTGGTTATGGTCCACGGGCAATCTACCTGACGCAGCTTCTGCCCACGGAGCCACGGCTGGCATGAGTGACGAGGCATCGGCTCGTGGTGGAATTGCCCTTTTTAATCACGCAGTGGTTAAAAAGGTGAGGTGATTTTTTAATGAGGACAACACATATCATTTCTCACACCAGCCTGAGACCATAAGGACTGGAACCGCTTTCACGCGCATAATTACTGACACAAGTGAAATAGTTCATTTGGGTCACATAGACTATTAAAAACCTATATTACCAGAGTCAAACTAAGGTTGTCCATGTTGAATGTGTCCTCCTACTTGATGGTAGTAGGCACTGGGGATATTCAGTCTGGATCTTATGTGTTTGTGTGTGTGTGTGTGTGTGTGTGTGTGTGTGTGTGTGTGTGTGTGTGTGTGTGTCCCTGGCTGACATTTTGCTGATACAGAGCAGTACTGGCACCCAGGCAGACCCGCGGGTGCTCTGTCCTGGAGAGCAGCCAAACTGAGAGGAGAAGAGAGAAAGAAGAGGAGAGAGAGAGTGTGAGAGAGAAAGAGAGATACGATAAGCGTTAAGTTTTAAATATCAGCTCATTAGCCACCTGTAAAACCATCTAATGAGCGCTCATGGATTTTTTCATTCCCTTTCATCGGGTAGAGGTTGGAGAAGGCGAGCGGATTTGCTCGTTTCCCCCTTAGCTTAGCTGTTCTTGCCAAGGCAATGAAGTGCACACATACCAGTGTGATGGCCAACCGAGGCTCTCAAGCTCCGGCTCACACATCCTAAATCGATGTGGACAGATGAGGAGGGCCCAACAACCTCCATGTTGGATGCACACCCACCCTTCAGTGTCATGTAAACTTCAAGAGATCGCTGGATCGAATATTCTGTCGATGGTTGTAACAGGTAGAAAAGTCTCTTGAGCTTAACACTGTCGTCTATCTGACTGCAAACCACAATATTCCAACATTGAAAATAAAGTCTTGATAAGAAAATTCCGATTATTGACAGGAGTTGACATTGTGATCATCATGTTAAGCAAGAACTTTAGCAAAAAATCCAGGCACAGCGTAAACAGGCACAGTGCATCGCTTTGCATCTTTAAAAAAATTGTTTATGACTGGATGATATCACAATTTAATTTGGTTAAACACAATAGTAAGGAAATGTTTCTTTTTGACTGGCAGTTGCCCAGGCAACTATTCTGTGCACGTCCATGATATAAAGGAAATCTTATAGAGAGACTGTTTTATTTTCTTATTTTTGTGGATATTCTTTCATCTCTCTCTGTGTGGAGTGTTGTCTGTGCTGCCGGCTGCCACACAACCCCAGAGCTGAATATTTCCACCTCAGTGCTTTTTGTCCAAACACATCTTTGCTGATTGTGTCAAGTGAGCTGCTGATGTTGCTTTGTGCACTCGATGGTCGGAGTCAATTCCTGAGACAGTGGCAGCGATACGTCTTAATGAGAAACATCGAATTCAAACACAGGAAACACTGTTAAGGCCCATTTTGATGACGGCGCTGATTCGAAACACTCTCTACATGCTGGTCGACAGAGAAAGACATGAAAAGTATTTAATACATACCATGAACGTGGCCCAAATATAACTTTTAACTTGTAAAGTGTGAATGGTTCTCAGAAAGGACATCCGTCACCGAGGAGGCAGTGAATTCTCCCGGCTCAGTTACCAGTGACCTTGACCTTTCCATATTTATCAGCCTCATCGATACAAAGGCATTTCAGCAATGACGTATGTTAACCTGAACTTGCCCAAAGGAGGACATGCTATGAATAGTTACTCTATCAACACTTCAGACATGGTATTGTTGAGGTTGTAGGTAAAGTTTTCTTCTGATGACTCTTCCATGTAGATCCATGTTTGTGCATCGATACTGAGACAGTCAGTTCTGCTGAGTCAGTTAACCCCCCCCCCAGCTCCTCCACAGGCGTGGGGCAGCAGACTTTCCCTTCTGCTGAGAAAATGTAGAGGTTTCTTTTCAGAAGTGTTGTCAAGAGATCCACTAAAGGAATTTGGCATTCAGGCTGCACAACACAAAGTACATTAAGGACAAACATGAATCACCACTGATGAGACTTTTACTTGGAGAGTCCCCTTTGTGTAATTACTGTCCCTGGCACCTAGGTGGTCTGTGTTCTGTCTTTCTGAATTGTCTGATTGTCTGCGTGGTCATCAGAGGTCATGTGCTGTTTTTCATTTGGCTGACTCGTTGTTATTTTGGGTCATCACAACAGGGCACAGATATTAAATCCGTGAGCAAAAAAACACTGGTGGGCCGGCCATTTGTAATCAATGATCCGTAATCTATAGATGCATTCGTTATATAAACTGTTTCTTTGCTAAAATAATAACAACACTAACACAAACGAGGCCCAGAGAAGAGAGTACAAGTCAAACAGCCTCACTCAGAACAGCACTACAGTTGTTCATGTCAATGTTTGCGATGGCATCCTCGTCGCTAGTAGCAACATCTCTGAAGCTGCAGCTACCCCCTGTCGACCTCCAGGACCCAGTCAGTCCCTGAAACTTCTTATTGACAGAATAAGAAGCAAACAGTTGAACAGTGCCCCTATGTACACACAACATACATTCTAAGTTGCACTGCCCCCTGGTGAAGAGATACTGGCACCCTGATTATAGATCTTCCTGTAAATAAAGCCTCTGTGGGTCACATTACATTTACAATAATTGTTTTTGTGAACCCCAACCTGAAAGGTCAAGGGACACGTGTTGAGGGATGTTTTATTTTACACTATGGTGACAGGGACAAACAAAAAAGGAAAAGGACAATGTGTTCAGTCCCACAATGAATGCAAGCATGCATCTTTTAAAGTAATAGTTTGTAGTTTTTGACTACCAATTAGCAACTTGTAGCAGCAATCACATGCATTTACTATGAAAGTGCACATTCTCGCTCCTGTTCTTTTATAAATGAAGCAGCTTGAATTAGTGACATTAGATGTCCACTCTTGCGAGTTTCACCGGCTTTGGAACCTCTTCACTGACAAAAAGATAAACAAGAAAAACAAAGATTATATATATGAATAGATATTGAAGGTATATGAATTGTTATTCACAGGCTCCTTCACACGAGACAGGAGTACATCTTCAAGGTGTTCACAATGAGAGAACATTATTCTTTCAAGCCAAAGTCTTTTTCCCACGCACGGAGGAGTGTGTTTCTTTCCTGTCATTCCTGACATTTCCTTAAATCCAGCCGCAGCTCCTCCTGTCAGTAGCGGGCGGCTGTGTGGCTGCTTCTTTATTTCTCCCTGAGATCTTACAGGGAAGGAGTCGGGCATGTTCAAAAGGCCCCCTGCCGAGACACATCATTTCAAAAGTGCTCAACATCTCATGTCTGCATAACAGGGCCAATCAAAGGAAAGGCTCTTGATTTGCTTTTTTAATAAGTCGACAAAGATAAAGGGGAGAAAAAACGACAGCATTGTACCCCGTTATGTTGTATAAGAGGAGAACGTGTTCTGCTCTTGTTGAAGTAAAACGTTACTGTCGCTACACTGACGTAATAAGTTAATAAAACCCATCATCTGAATCCTCACACCGATGGAGATGGTTGTTAAAGTTAAATCTGGTTCAAAGCCGATGAAAAGACCAACATCATGAGGTGTTGCTGGTGGAAATGGGAGATTTGGTCCCTTGAACTGGTTGAGTTGCTCAGTGCAGCACTCTGGACCAGCTTGTGCATTTTATTTTATATTTAATTCATTTCAGCCCGAACCAAACGTCGGGCACAGCCCTGTCAGATCATCTTGAAACATTGATGCGGTGTGGTTGATGGTGTTTTCAGGTCAGGTCATTCTAGACGACATTGACTGACAACGTATTTTTCATTAAATGAGGAGGACTCGTTGCTGGAGGGGCAAATATCATCCATCAGAAACCACTTTAGTGGTTATTTTCAACTATAAATCCAGCACATCCACCCTGCAGGGGAGAGTTTCTAACCTCTACCTCCCCCTTCCCGCTCACCCTTTCCCTTCTTGACATCTGTCTGGACCTGGTTTCTCAGGAGATCACAACGAAAAATATATGAGACCTGTCACTCAGATGAATCGTTTGTTCTGAGTGTCGTTACTTACTCTTCATTAATTTGCCATCTTCCTTTCGTTATTCTTCTTCTTTCGGTTGACTCTCCCTTCCTTGTCCTTTTCTCTTCATCTTCAGAAAGCCCACTGACAAGAGACGAAGCAGCACACACGATCACGGTACACAACACACACACAACTCTCTGTCGCGTCCTTGTGATCAGACACTTATGCTTCATATTACAGCTGTCACATAAAAAAAAGGTTCATTGTAACGTGAGACAGAAACCCTCGCTTTGCTCTGTCACGCACTTCCAGGTGTAACTGTCTGATTGCAGTTCACACATGACCACATAATAGATGACATTTGCATTTCACTTGAATGCAAATCCTTTAGAAAAAAAAGCATCATCTCACAATCACGCCTTTTCTTCCCGGTTCTTCTTCTCAAATGGCCCACGGCATGGCAACACAAAAGGTGATTTGATATATACGGATTTTATTACGCCACCCAATCATTATCATGATTTTACGAGTTTTCCGTCTCATTCGTTGTGGGAACTGTTCCGTCTGATGGCCGTTCCTCGCCTCCACCCTGACATCCTAAATCCGTTTTGCCAAGTGCTGTCACAATCCATCAGTTAAATTTGAAAGATCACAAGCGTACTTCGCCACGAGCATCGATGCTGTTATTCAATAAGAAGGCCATGTTTCATTCTTCATCTGTCACGGAGCCAGCGAGGAAAGTGCACAGGGAATGAATCTTCTCTTTCATCCCCGTGAACAAACGGCGAACCCGTGAGACCGGCCTCTCGGAGATCCGGGGAGCCGAGGTCACGGGAAAATCCGATGATCTCTCTAAAGATCAAGGGTCAACTTCATAAAAGTCATATAACACATGAGAAAATATGTTAAAGGAGGCATGTGAGACAAGAAGGGGGGGGGGGGGGGGGATTATACTGGAAATATCCAGGAAGCACGACTGGACACAAAAAGACAAAATGTAAAAGCACCGTTCTCAGCGGCTTCTGATGCTGATACCATACAATGATTAATTGTATATGTTATTAATTACTTTATATTTATAGAAATTCATATAGCAGTTTTAAAAAGCAGATGCTACAAAGTGCTTCCCAAAGACTACGAATAAAAACATGAATACAAAACATCAGAGACGATAAATAAAATAAAAGACAGCAAATGATACAGTACAAAAACTAAAATCAAAGACAGCAGAAAAATTATACAACATAATTGAAAAGTAATAGAAAAAGAAAAGGACAAAAGAAACATATATAATTGCAAAAAACAATAGATTAAAAAGTATGCTTGGAAAACCTACATTTAATTCCATAATTTAAGTTGAATAACAGGATCGACATGTGGCTGTAACAATAACAACAGAAAACACAAGCACCATCAACTCCTATTAAATGCCAATCTATTTCCAACAAGTAAATTAAATCACCTACCACAGCATTAGTGTAATTCCAAGAAAAGGTTGTGTCAGCATGGAGCACAAGCTTTGCTCCTTTTTCTTCTTTCAGCTCATTTCACAGCAGCAGCAGTGAAATGAGCTGAATTTCCTTCGCACATCTTTAAAATTGATGTAATTAAAACTATAGAGCAGGTTTCTCTTGTCAGTACCAGTGATGCTCAGTGGTCCTTGTGGACCAAATAACCCATTTGTCTCCTTCGACACGCAGTATTAATCCAAACCTCACAGCCTCTTAATTCAAGTTTAATTTAAGCCTTCATTTACTCCAGGAGTTTAATCTTCCTGCAGGAAATCAGTGCAGTTTATGGGTTAAACTCTTTTTTTGGTGTGTGGTGTTTGGTGTGGTGTGTGTTTGTGTGTGTGTGTGTGTGTGTGTGGAAAGCTAGGCAACTGTATCTCAATCCATGTGTGCATAATCAGATTTGTACATGTGTAAAATAATCTAATCTTAGTAAAATAATGCTAAGATTTGCAGATTGCGTATATTATCTGCAAATATGTATTTATAATCTGTGTGCGTCATCATATTTGTTAATGTGTTAAAAAACATCTATAATATGAATTGAGATTTGTGAATGTTTAGACAAATCTGCAAATCTGTGCATAGATAACAGCAGCTGAAAAGGTAAAATTGTGTTTTGCTCATTCACAAATTAGATTAATATTTAGTTACACAACTCTCACACACACACAAATAATATTGCTATGATATTATAATATTGGTCCCATATCCATGGCCCTTATCCTGAGGTGTTGTAACAATTTGTGACTTGACTTGTGTCTCAGTGTTTCATATACCTTGTACCCTTATGGTGCATTAAGAACGGTCAAAACAATAACTATGATCACTTCTAGGCTACATAGCGGAAGGAGAGAGATCCCAAAGTATTACCAAACTTATGAAAATGACAGTAGATATTTTGGCAGGTGATTGCAGCTGTCCCTTTTGGTACCAAGTCCTACGTGATAACAAGGGAATGGTGTTTGAAGTTTTAGTCTTTTGGTAGATGGCGTCACGGTTTGGGATTTTTAGTTAATAGGCCCTGTTACAGGGAAACTGCAGTGAAGTGTTTTTAAAGGGCACTTTCGTCCAGTGAGACTCAATCTCTGTCCTGGAAAATGGTCCCGAAAATTAAGAAAGACAAAGGAAGTTCAGTAATTTGAACGCCGGCCCTGAGCAGCAGCAGTTGGATGGTGCCTCGGGCAGCGGCCTGTGCCAGGGTATCCTCCAAAGAAAAGTCTGCTTCATTACAGAGAAAAACTAAAACTTTATCTCAAAGTCCTGCATGGTTTGGACTTTCCCCTGCTTTTTCATGATCTCCGATGGCATTTCAACGGGGGGCAAAGGGCTCCCAGTTTGAGTTCATTAATAACAGTCTAAAACACAAAGTGAAGGCAGATGACTGGAGCTATTCCTTCTAAAGGTCAAGTGGATCTCATGCAATTACTGGCCAAGGCTTGTGCTGGGATTCGTTGAAGAGAAGCGAGCATAAAAGAAGAGCTTGTAAGTTCTTGTATAACCATGTTCCCGCTGGTTGACGGGAATCTCAATTCTTCCTGCTGCCTCACTGCACAGGGTTCAGAACAAACAGCTGATCTGTATCTTACACAACAGCTTCAACACAATAGTTGTGAGACAGTGAATCAGCTCATTTCTGTAAAAACAGGCATAAATTCTGTCTAACGCTCAATATCTACTTGGTAAAAACAAAGTGCTATGTGCAACCTTATCATGCATTTACTCATTAAGCCTCTGTCTCTGCCATTTTGACCATAAACTTTAAAAAAAATACACACTTAAGAGAGTGCACAGACGGCAATGTCAATTTGTTGCTTGGTTCGCTGCATTTGGGCAAAACTAAAAACATCTCAATTAATAACAGATTCGTTGCAGTACAATTCTGTCCAGACATCCTTGGTGTATTTCTGCAGTCTGCCTGTATTTCTACACGCAGCTTCATCAAATATTCAGACCCGATTTACTGTGTTGTAGTTTTAACTGTTAACGGATCAAAAGTGTCTGCGATTCTTTTGCCCATCAGTCCAAACTCAGGAATCCATACTGACAGAGTGAAAGCATGTATCCGTTTACAGGATAAGAAAACCATTACACAAGCTGTGAAATCCCCCCCCACCACCACCACATCTGCTGGTTCGACACCTCCAGCTCCCACTGCCTGTAAGCGTCCTCTTTCTTTAAAGGACCATCTCACCTTGCCCATCACTTGTTTGTCCTCCTGCCCTCAGGAAAGTGCTACAGATCACGCACCACAAGATTAATGAACACTTTCTGCCCCAAGGCCGTAGCCGCTCTGAACTCTGCACTGAAAAACAAACCCCACAGATAATATTTATACTGTGCACCAGCTACCACTGTGCACCTTCCTGTTCTGTACTGAGTCATTACTCAGTATTCCTGTAGAATATATTAAGGTGCATATGAATGCATATTTTGTATGCATGAGAGTATGTGTGACTGAGTTTTGTTTGTACAGTTTTATATTCCTATAACTCTTTTTTATTTATACTCGTATATTTTTTCATATTTATAAGAGCTCTGCTCAGGCATTGTGCCTGAATTCCGTTGTAAACACTGGTTCAATGTCAATAAGAAAATAATGTATTCTCGCTGTTTTTATAAAGCTTTGAGTGTTTCCAGGAGCACAATGGGGATGTTATTCCCCAACAGTTGTGAAGTTTGGAGCCACCAGGACTCTTTCTAGACTTGGCTGGTCTGCAAGAACTTGGTCGAGAGATAGTAGAAGCTGCTGGAAGGACAACAGTCGAAGCAGAGCTCCATCAATCAGGCCTTTTTGGAAGAGTGGCTAAACGGAAGCCACTGAGTGAAAGGCACTGCAGCTCACTTGGAGTTTGCCAAATGGCAGAGGACTCTGAAAGCACGAGAGAAAAGGTGCTCTGGTCTGATGAGACAAAAGTTGAACTCTTTGGGCAGCGCTCCAAACTCTACATCTGGCGAACACAGAGCGTTCCTCGCCACCTGGCTAACACCATCCCTGCAGTGCAGCATGGTGCTGGCAGCGGCCGAGACAGGGAGACTGGTCAGAATGGAGGTAAATGATGAAAGCAGCCAAACACAGAGAAGGTCCTTGAAGAAAAACCTGCTCAACAACTGCAATGTGACTCTGACTGTCCTCGAGTGAAAAGCTACAACGACTTAAACCTTGTTGAAATGTGAAAATGTCCGACACACACAGTTAATGTTATGGCACAGTCGTGCGATGGTATCTTTTGGGTAAAAAAAACAATTTGGTTAAATTGATAGGTTAGGCCTGACTTGTGTATGTGAGAGAATCAAAAAGCATGTTGGATAAGTCCGTTCACACGACTCTACAGATTCGTGTCATACGTTTTGAAGCCACAAACTGTACATGGTGATATAAGGATGAACTGACAGAGACAGACGCTCAGACATTTATACACCACATCAATACGATCAATCAACTTGCCATTTGAAAGGGCAGCATTACGTGAAGTAGTTGGTAGTGTTTATTTGTGCTCACTTATCTACTGGGTTCCCCATGACCCCTCTGCTCCCGGAGCATGTTGTGGGACATATTGGATTATTCTCCCGCTTTCAACAGAAAGCAGAAGAAAATAGTGATTTATTATTAGGCCGTTCTCTCGGTCACAAGTACACCCTTCACATCAAGCAAACACCTCGTTTATGATCCATGTATATTTATGAGGAACCTTTCTGTAATTTCTCACCTTTATCATTTTGAATAATGTATATCAAGTGCCTGAATCTCGCTCTCTGTCTGGTTCTCCTTCTTTCTTCCTCTCATTATCTACCATCCGCCTGGAAGACACTGACATCAGAGCACCGCCACGCAGCACCGGGAGACTCGGCATTCGGTTGCAAACACTGACACCTCCGGCACAGACGTGACAGTGAGACGGCAAGTCAGTGGGTCTGGGTCCGGCCGAAGAAGCAGAGCTGTGATGAAAGGAATGTGCTGTTATTAACGGAGCACTTCTCTCTGACCTTCCTGAAAGTAGTTCACATAGTTTGTCAGCAGACCAGACCTCATGCAGCTTGACACAAGGGCTTTTTATTCAAGTAATACAAAAAAACCACAACACACACACTTGCCAAGTATGAATTCCTAATAAAAGCCTCTTTCAGAGATGCGGTCTCTAGTTTTCTTCACACAGCTTTTCTTCTGATCATGTAAAGGAATAGCAGTTTGTCTTAACTGTACACAGAGTCAAGATTGTGAGTAACCACTGGATACAGCCTCAGACACTCTTTCCATCTGCGGGGTGATAATGAAGTGTCAACAGCAACACTGTTACCGGGAAGTACTGTCACATCCCATCACGTTGTTCTTGTGGTAGCTTGTTGCAAGCGAGAGTAAGTGTTCCTGAAGCCATTTGCAGGTTTTCTTCACGGGCACAATGACTTGATAATGGGAATAAAGCGGGATCACAGTTCCTCACTCACATACCTAACTTTAGACCACTTGTGTTTTTAATGAGGTGAAGGAAAAAAATTCAGATTACACAGTTTTGCTTTCTTTTTCTTACCAAGAATATATCTGCGAAAAATGGCGACAATTATACACAGCTAATTGAAGCAAATGCAAGGGACTATGATAATTAATTCAACTGAAAGTATCAGCAACTTCACAAATACAAAATGTTACGAACATGAGAAGAACTTTAGCCGTAAACGTGTCTCTTCTCTTCTCTCCTTGACACCACAGATATGAAACTCCATAGTCAGGTAATACTGTCTTCAAAGCTAGAAAATATATTAATAACTAGCAAACCAATAGACTAAATGACCTGTAGGGTTTTAAAGTGTGACCACAGGAGATCAGACTTCAGAATAAGAGAGGACATCATGCACAGTTGTTGTACTGAAACAGTCATCTGTAGATTGATAATATGTGAACTGATGATAGTGAGAGACTCAATTTATTATGTATAAGCAAAGTTTTGGCAAAGAATAACTCCGGCATGTCTCTGGTGAATAGGGCCAGGCAGAAAGAGAAGGCCTCTCTAACCCATAACATGTTTGGGTCCTTTGGGAGGAAACTGTCTTCTGTGCACACTGTAAGTCATGGGAGCGTTTTGGGCCAGACTGAATAAGTAATGACACACAGAGTAAAGCAGGAACAAGCTGGCTAAATATTTCATCCCTCCAGTCTTGTGCTGTGACCCAAAATTTGGGCTGCAACAACAGTCTAGTGGCAGTTCTAAAGCACCATTAAAATGAATGGAATTGTTCCTGAGTGGTGCACACAAGAGGATGTTCAAATATTAACCAATTTTTAAAAAAAGTTGGAGATTAAAAATAAAGGTCGAATGAATGACTGGGTTTGATACTTTAGCTGTTATCGCAGACTCCAGATGATTCAGTCCAGACACATGGCGTCTACCTACACTGTATAGATTTCGGTGCGGCTGTGGCTGAGGGGTAGAGCGGTCGTCCTCCAACCTGAAGGCCGGGAGTTCGATCCCCATTCTTCCCCATCTGCACCCTGAATTGCCCTCATAGAACAACAAAAGTGCTGCTAATAGATGCACTGTAGGAATGTGTGACTGAATGGGTGAATGTAAAACTGTACTGTAAAGAGCTTTGAGAGGTCATCAAGACTAGAAAAGTGCTATTTAAATACAAAAAAACATTCCAGGGATTTGGTGTCTCAGAGACTTGTGTGACAAACATTACATCACATTTAGCTGATGCTTTTATCCAAAGGGACTTGGAGGTGGACTGTCATCATCAGCAGGCTGCATCTGTGTGTTTAACGTTTAACATCAAAAAACAAAGTCATGGCTGATAAGATGGTTTCGTCCTATTGCTTTCCGTTTCGCAACTGGAGGTGAGTTACCAATGCAAGTGTGATGGAAAATTCCACTTATCAATGTCTTACTTCTGTTTTGACTGTTTTCTGTGCCCTTAGCGGATGCAACCTCAAAGTTCAAGCCCTTACTTGGTAATTTCACCTCCTGTTGACCTTTATCTGTGCAACTGGGTGCTGGGGTGGATTCCTCTTTCTGTATCAAGCGATGCCTGACAGCAGACGCTTCCTGTCGGCTTTCTGTTTCGTTTCCTGTTGATCACATTGTATAAAAACCTTCCTTTTGAACGACTCGTGGTTGCACTCTGAAGCCTTGTTGCTGACTGTGTAACCCCCTGCAGAGTTAATAATCAAAACTCAAAGACAACTCCGTTCTGAAAAACTCATTATTTCACATCTCGAGATACATTTCCACTACACAAGCTACAGCAAAAAAAAGTTAACATTGTTATTTCAAAGAGTACGCAGAGACCTTTAAGAAACACATGATACTGAATAAATTAAAGTTATTTTGAACAGAAGAAAAAATCTTTGGCGCTTGTGGTGCATTCACACCAACAGCAGGAGAATAACATTACATCCAGAGTCAATGTAAAGACGTGAGGCGACGCATTCGCTTCACTCGCTCGAGTTGAAATATTCAAATAGAAGAATTTGTGTGACGTGATGGAGAGCCAATAGAGACAAGAATAAAACCTACCGGAGACGGGTGCTGGCACAGATTCGAGCTAGCAGCTCATCAAACCAGCCGCTGGTCATAGAGACGCCGCTCCTGGAGAAGAGCGTGAAATCACCTGAGCTGTGTTTGGGTCAAGATGGTTCCATGGACCCACACACAGCAGCACTGGCTTCTCAGGGATTTCCACAACAGGCACAAAGGAGAAACTGCACTGTCACTTCAGCCACTTGTCGTCCCACTGGAATATTTGCAGGTTTAAATTTGTGTTCAGATGCATTGAAGATAGTTTTCCTGACTGAACCTTTGCGTAGTTTCCTTTGTGTACATGTGGAGGAGGTTCACATTAACATGGGACACATTTTTCAGTTGAACAAAATTCCAGGACCCATTTTTCTGTTCTTTCTCATAAACGGTGACAGATACGAATTGTGAAACAAAAAGCGATAAAGATTCCTTTTTTTTAAAAGCTCTGGAGTCTCTGCTTGTCAAGGGAAATGGGCTCAGCTGCCTCATTTCAATGGTCCATATTTTGTAGCCCACCAACGGCACTTAAAAATAATTCACTGTCACACCAACGCACAATTTGCAGCATTCACATGTGATTTTTCTGTCGAGTTGATGCTTCAAAAATGTGTCTGGCACATCAGTACATTTCTCTGCTACACCCACAGAGTCTGCGGCGTCATCTCCATCCTTTCAGCATGAATCAGTGTTCAAGGTGTATTTTCACAGCAACCTATTCAAGCTGTTGTCGGGATGCTTGTCTATCAAAGTCTGTGACAGAGACGAGTGCAGACTACTGTTATTTCTGTTGCAGCCCATAAATAATCAAATTACAAAAATCTACCATTATTATGTAATTTAAGAGATAGCTTAATTGACATAGTTACACTTCCATTATGCTGTGGATGAGGAAATGACAAAAAAAAACATGAGAGAAGACATGAAGCAGGTACACGCTGTAAAAGTGAACCAGTACTGTAGGAATTATACATCGTGTTGCTACGCAACAACCATGCATCTGTCAGAAAACATAACAATGGCTTCAAAAAGGTTTGAACACAAGAAAAGACGAGCGCCCATGCAGGAGTCATCAGATGAAGGTGCAAGAACAGACGTGTGTTTCATGCACCGAGCGGAGGACTGAACTCAAGGTGAGCATGTCGACAAACTGACAGCTGGGTTCTCAAACAGGACTGTGATGATGACACGCGGAGGAAAGATGATTCCTCTGCTTTGTTATAAGTCGTATAAGTTTAGTGAGTGAAGTATTTTTTGATTGCGGAGTCGGGGGCTGAACACAAACCAAAACTTAACTCAAAAAACTGATATTAGCTCATATTTTTGAAAGTTATCTGTACATCAATTAAATACTGTTATTCTGTTTTTGTATCTATAATAATCATTAAAGTCCATTACTAATCTATTGTAGGGCCCTATTTTTGGTGGTGATTAAAGCTAGGTTTGGTAATCCTAGAAAAGCTGGAAAGAAAAGACCCAACCTCTACCATTGGCCTTGTGATCAAAGCCACACCCCTAAAAAAAACACATGACTGTGCAATGATGTCTCTCGGCTAAAGAGACACACAACTTTATTTGTTAATGTCTGTCGGGACGTGAAGATGATTTCAACTTGGTTAAACTACTACTTTTAATGAAAAATGTAATTCTGACATCTGTATTAATTTTTCTTTCTCCTGGGTCTGGAATTTTCATTTTTCTATAACCTTTGGTGTATTGTTTGTCACTGGAGCCTTGAGTGATGATTCTGTCAACTGAGGTTTCTGCCAGAGTCTTGGTCAATTAACATGAAATAGAATCACATTTATGTCTTTAACCTCCAACGATTTCTTGCATTAGTCCCTCCACTGTTGTTAGAATGGCTATTTATTAAAAATGATGACTCTTAATGCATCTTAATAAGTTTGACCAAGTGCAGAAGAGGAGCAGAAGTGATGATGAGTGGCCGGGACTCAATGTTTTTTTTTGTTTCCAGGGACAGAGAGCAGAGAGATGTTTCTTCATGCCTCCTGCAGAGGGAGTCTTCTGCACAGGTCGCCCTTCTCTCAATGGCAAATATGAGACGCCTCAAAAATTGGCAGTGCATGGGGGAGGACTTGATTCACAACCCTCATTAATAGTTGAAAGCAGTGGCTCCATCTAATTATGAAGCTCATCCATCAACTGTAACAAGGCCTGTCATTGATATTTAGTTGGGCATAAAAGCCGGCACGCTGCGCTTTATATGCTAAGCGAGACGCCACAAAGAATTTGCAAGTTCCCAATCTTGACACTAATGGCTTTCCATAATTTAATGAATGATGAATTAAACGGAGGTGGGAACCTTGGAGAACTGGAGGAACGAGCTGGGAGACACAAACAAAAGTCAGTGCCTGTAATTTACTTGAGAAACTCTCGAACTCTGCTGGAGCCGAGCAGGGCACTCGGGCGCTCGCGTGTATTATTTTTCTGCGGCGAGCTGTCAAAGGAATGCAAAGGGCAGCTCGGTGTCTTGCTAATTAACACCTCTTAATTATAATGAGTTGACTGATCAGCGATGCGTATCAGGAGGAAGTGAGGAGATGATGGATAACAGTTGATCTTGTCAGTAATTGCCTCGTACAGATAATCCACTAATATTTACTATGACTTCCACGCACAGCACAAAGGATGACTCGCTGTGAATTGATCGTCTCATATCTAAAGCGGGGGGGGGTTATCGTTTGAAACTTTTGAACATTGATTCCAACTTCATGTTTGCTGTGAAGAGAAACATGCGTTTGATAGCGTGAGCTTTGTTCTCGGATGCTGTGATAAGACACGTGCACGCTGAAATCCTTCCTTACGGGCGCTGCAATATTTTTCCTCTAATGAAGCCATTATTTTGCCTGTATTAAATTTGGTAGTGTGAGGTTAATGGCTTCATTAGGCAACAAATCGCCACCCAGGGCCGGGGTAATGCACTTTGCCTGTTGTGCCTTGGCTATATTTCATCGTTTGCTATCTATGAAAGTATTAAATTACAGGTAAACGGATTAGCCGGGGCTAAAAACATGGAATGCCTCTATCGCCGAATGAAATTCAGAGCCACAATTTATATTAACAACGGGGTCTACGTTGAAGTTTTGGCAGCCTGTGGGCATGGTGTCAGAACTGATTGGTGTCTGACATCAGAGAGAGAGAGAGAGAGAGAGAGAGAGAGAGAGAGAGAGAGAGACAGATAAAAATAAGAGGTTGAAAGACAAAGACAAATTTGTCCTTATCCTTAGATACAACCTATCGGAGTGTTTCCTTAAAAAAACACTATGTAGTTAAGCTTCTGGTTTGGTGGGTTTAGGCACAAGCACATTTTGCACAACAGTTTTTGGACACTATAGAACAATCAGGACGATTTTAGACCCGTTTTACCCCATTTTAAAAAATACAAAAATGGCTTTTGTTTCAGAGCAGGAAACAACCAACGATCAGACATAATTAGGACGGTTCCTGCATGGGCTATAGCTAAGGGCTTGTTTTTACACTGTACTTGAATCCAATTAACTGAATGATCCAGTAAGAGTGGCTCCAGCTTCCGATGGAGCTGCTGTGATCAGTGGGAAAGTTAGACCTGGCCTCCGTGAGAAACATCCAAAATCCGTCCAGGTTTAACGCTTTTCACCCTCGAGCTATATTTGCTCGTGCGCCACACTCGCAGGGCTACACCAGAGGCAACAGAGTTTTGTGAAGTGTGTATTGCTTCTTCGCTGTTTGTTTCCCTTGGGGCCTTAGAGAGGAGTGAAGCTGTCCAAATATCCAAGGCAAGATGAGCATGTCAGCAGAATTCAGTGAGGGCTCCGCTTCTCCTGAGGTGCCTGCAAGGCAGTTGGCCGGCAGTTCAAACTTTTCAGGTTTTCAAGCGTCCACATAATGGTGATGTTCATGTTGTCCTCTGAAGATGGGCTCCAGAAGTACCTGCAGAAGGAGTCTGTGGCCAAGGAGGAACCCAGATGATGCCGACGCACAAGAACGAGAAGAAGACAGGATGGGAGCAGGAGATAGAGGACAAAGAGAGGACAAGACAGAGAGGATGAGCGTTGAGGAAGAGGAAGAACAACCCCCATGTAGGGAGAGAAAAGAAAAAGGACAGATCTAGCGGTGAGGTTGTATTACACCGGATAATCTCCGTGCCGGCAGGGTACTAGTACGGCTAGTGAAGTAACTGTGAGTGTGTAAGAACCCTGATGGAAGTTTTCACGTCTGTTCTTCTTCATAGAGTCCATCAACAGCCACGAGGGCACAGACACGGAGGTTGAACCGCAGTAAATGTAAGAAGGTAAAGGTGCGGAGTGTGCAACTCAATGCTCATCATGAGAACCATAACCCCTGAGCATAATTTGTTTCATTATATTTATTAATCATAAACGTATTGATGTAACCGGCCAAACCTCCAAGATGCTGATCTTCCTTCAAAAAGACAAACCTCAGGCCAAGTGGATCGCCGAGCGGGATCTTAATTCTCATCGTGAGTGACTTCGTTCTCTCCGCCCACTCATTTCACCTCCAAGATATGAAAATATTGATTAGTGCTTTAAGGCCTGGGCATCCTGAATATTTAATGTTTGCAACAAGGCCGTTCACGTGCACTGCATAATCCAGACTTCATTGATGGAAGAAACATTCTTGTCTTTTAACTGAGTGAAAGTATAAAAACACCACAAATGTCAAAACACACAGTATCCAAGTATAAATACAAGTAGACATTATACATTCGAAAACAAGTGCAGTTTAGGATTAACATAAAAGTACTTACTTTGCAGAATGGCCTTATAAATACTGTTATATGTTATACAATATAAATATGTTTTTTATGATTTCTGCTTTCACCTTTTCACCTCTTTCCTGTTTCTTGGTTTGTTTGTTAGCATGATTATGCATAAGATTCCAAACTGTTTTCTAAGAGACTTGGTGGAGGGATGGAACAGTACGTTTTGGCCTGGATCCCAACAAAGGGGAGAATCACATTTTTTAAATCACTTTTTTAACATAGCAATCTCTTATAAGATGTGAGGTTTTGTACATGCACTGCTGTAAAGTAGGTGTTTTGTACCATCAACTAAAAAAACTACCCCTTGCCCACTTAAATAGATGTAAATACAAATAGGTGTACAAGTACTACAAATAAACTGTTCATAAGTACCCAAGTGTACCTGCTTACTGCTTGCCATAGGCGTTGTGTTGTGTTTGCAGTCTGTGCACAGTATTTATGAGATGCAAGGTGTCAGGGTGGTGATGTGTGTGATCGCTTCACAGTGTTTTAAGAAACAATTACGATGCACCCTTTGAAATACGGACATGAGCCTGTGATATGTCTCTCTGTAAATATGAGCAGCCATGCACTCAAAATACATGGTTTAGCTGTAGACACCTTACAGCTATGATGTTTAATTCATGCCGTGTGTGTGTGTGTGTGTGTGTGTGTGTGTGTCTGTGTGTGTCTGTGTGGGACTCATTTCATTCCAGGTGAGTCTGTGACAATCGCTGGCCCTATAATGGAGTTGGAGGGGGTTCTCTGGCAATAAAAATGATAATCAAATGACAGTCAGAGGCCACATTGGGCAAATAACTGTAAAGCTGGTGAGGTGAGTCAAGAGTCAAAGAGCCGCCTCAAGAGTCGGGCTTTTTTCCTGAAGTCGTGATCTTATCCCGGATGAAAGGATGCTATCAAATTGGAAAATTCTGAGAAAGGAAAAAGCGCCCATCTTCATTCAAGCCCGACCGAGCTCTGCAGTAAACAAAGCAACAATGCAAACAGTTTTCCCCCGTCATCAACCACCTGTATCTGTGAGATCCGTGGGTCAGATCTATTATCATGCAACAATGTCACTGCTGCAGCTGAATGACAACACGGAATCTGACAGCAGTATGTCGTGTGTTTGACTGATTCAATCCAGATTTCCAGAACCACAGTTAAATGCATGAACCAGTGACTATACAGAGCGATGGAGTACGGGTCTCCACTTCCTCTGAGTCTGTGCAGTGCTGATCGGAGTGTGGAGCCGCGATATTTACTTTGGTTCACCTGCTTGACCAGGTGCGTGTCAATCTTAACGTGTCCCTCCACCAACATGGAGGAGCTTTTGACCTGTACTTCAGCCAGCCACTAAGGGGCGACGTTTTGGCCTCACGTTTGGATAACTGCCGTGTTGTTCCTCCGTCTTTGGTATTGACCCACAACAAACTGTGATTTGAATACATTCATCAGTCCCGCACAAGGTTCCGGGGGTTAATTTGAAATTACACTCATTAAAGCTGCCCAGGCTTCCATGGCCACCTTGGGAGGATTTGTAAAAACATATTGGGTAACTACACAAAGGGGATGGGGGGGGGGTGAATGAATGTCGGGAGGCCACAGTGTTTGTGGGTTTTATCGAGCTCGCGAGGGCACATCCTGAATGCACACGACCGGTTTCCTCTGAATTCATTCATTCACCAGCGGCAGACGGGAAATAAACCGATAACCTCTACTTAATGGAAACGTTACATTAGAAATGAGGCTAGTTTTTCCTTATTAACTGCACACAGAGGAGGCGCAGCGGTAATAATGATAGAGCATCCAGAGAAAGGCTCTTTCAGCAGCATGTTTCCGTAACTGGAACCAAACCAGTGACAGATGTGGAACTAATATTAAAATTTCCCTGCGGCACCCAAACATCATGATTAGAGAGAAGGGGAGAGGGAACTTTCTTTTTTTTTTTTTTTTTTTTTTTACCCTTTAGGTGATATTTTCCAGCTAAAACTAGATTAATCCTCTGTGAATCTGAAGGATAATTTCATTACATGTGTTCAGAGATTTAAGACATCCGAGCCCAGCTGTAGTTTAAATACATGGAGGTGTTGTGGAGACACCTCATTACCGAAGCTGGGTTCCGTGTGTGTGTTTGTTGGATTATATATCCAGTGTGAACACATGCTCTTAATTTGGAGCTTCCACAAACTGTGCAGCATTAACATTCACGCAGAGGAGTTTCACATGAGTGGGGGATAATGAAAGAAAATGAAAGGGATTTACTGATTCCTGTTTCTAAAAGAACACATGAAAAAGAAAAGATGACGTAAGATTTATTCAAAGAGCAAAATGACGCACGCAACTCACGGAACAAGACTTTGGACGGTTTTATATATATAAATACATATACAGCTATGATGTATCATTCATGCCTGTGCGTGTGTGTGTGTGTGTGTGTGTGTGCTGCACTCAAAGTATTTGTTTGAACGTGATAATAAGCCAAAGACATATCACGTAATTAACTTTCTAGTGTTCATTCAATATTATTCTTTATGTAATCCCTGATCTTACATGTTTCCCAAGTGTTGTTATTGATGCGATAATAAAAATGGATGTACACAGGCGGAGATGAGGGGGAGGATGAAGAGACAAGTTTGAGAATCACAACTTTACTTAATCCGCAGTCTAATCAAGATCAGTGAGAAGTTAATGATCAATGTATGAGGTTAATTCAAAGTAAAGTAATTATCAAGTCTGCCCTGCTCTGCACACTGAGCTGACTCCAGCATCCATATCACACACAGTATCTCTGACTCTCTGCTGCACGCTTCCCACACACAATTTCAAGGAAATTATAAAACTCCACACTATCAAATTTTAATTTAGAATTCTTGTAGAAGTGGTTTACTTTGTGGCCAGTGTGCGAAAGAAGCTGAGAGAATGTGATTCATGAAGGAACAAGAATGAAACTGGAGCAAGTGAGAAGGATGACTTCACGATTCAGGCTGAAGCAAAACTTAGACAATGAAAACAACTTGATGGAATAAAAGACAGACAGATTCTCAATAAGATATGTTAATCAACTCCAAAACATAAATAAGCCTTTAGGGTTTATGTGTTTCCTGCAGTTGAAGCAAAATCTATTTGCACAAGAGAAACACACGAAGAGAAACAGACTGCTTCCTAAAGTCTGCTATTTCATTAGGCCCATTTATGTAGAAGTGAGCAGGTGAAAGATTCATGAGAGCTTCATTTAACTGTAAGAGCTGAGGCTCTCTCTCTCTCTCTCCGTAGCCAGAGTTGTTACACCACTCTTATGATTCCCGGCCCCGGCTCACAATAATGATCTCCTTTGGGGCCATAATATGACTAGAGACGGGAGACTAGGGAGAAAAAGCTCAAATCGATGGATAATGAATACCAATCAATCACTGCTGGCGAGGGCGGGAGGACGTGGCAACACAGAGAGCGTTCCTGGTCTCTGGCATCTCTTTGATTAATGCCTTGTCTGGCAGTGCCTGGTGACCGGGACTCCCATAATGCATTGCCAACCACTGTCTGGAGACTTAATTTTCCTCAATCGCCCGAACCCTCTCCGTCCTCTCGGAGCTCTACGTGATGATGCCCCCCAGCTGACTGAGGCAGTAATGCGACCATCGATAGTGTTGCCATGGTGATAAATCACAAACCCTGACTGCTGCATCAGAGCTCGCCTGTCGCTGTCTGAAACAATAGATATTTGGGGGCAATTCCCGTCGTCCTTGGTTTGGCTCACCCTTCCCGCGCCTGTGCAAAGCCACATTTAAAGCAGTTGTTCGAATCGTGAAAAGGACGCCCTAAACAAGTGAATCCACATTATTTCCTCCGCCTCACACCTAGCAGGTTACATTTTAGAGACGCTTTTATTAGCCGTGTGTTGCACTTCTCACACTGAAGCTCCTGCAGGCGACACGCTGCTTTACCAAATGAGACGAGGTGAGAAACTACAGACAAGACGACGCTTCATTTGGTCCCTGTGGGGAATAAGACTCTCTGCTCTTATAGCATTCAGCAGGAAGAAAAGACAATGATGATGAACATGCAGAGCTGACTGTGAGTACACAATAACAACAACACTGGTGGTGATTAAAGAAGACATGCTATGCTCATAGTCAGGTTCATAATAATCATTTGAAAAGTTTTGCATGCTCTTAATTTTCAAACATTTCCCCCCCGTACTGTCAATTGCTGCAACTCCTCTTTTTAGCCTCTGTCTGAAACATAGAGGCTTCTTTAAGGCCCCCCCCCTCCCGACAAAGCCCAGTCTGCTCTAATGTGATTGGTCGGCCACTTCCAGCATGTTCTGTCATCCTCTGTTTTTTTATGCGTTACCTGGCTGGGGGGGGGGGGGCAGACTAACAGCTAGAGGTACATTATGCAAATGTGGGTCATGACATCATTAAGATGCAGATTTATCAGCCAGACTAGAGACGAGACGTTTCAGGAGCCGTCTCTACTCTTTTCACTACGGACTTTGGGCTTTTTCTAACAGATGTCGTATATAGACATGCTTACGTATTTTATAGCTCGTCAAATTAACGAATAAATACAGTAGATCAATAGGAGGGAAGAGTTAACATTTCAAAACACAAAAAGGGAATGTCATTCAGTATCTTTAGAAATGTGAATGGTAGACAATTGTATTTTCCTGAAGTCAAACCCTATCATTATTAGAATCTATGGTCGTCAACAGGCTTCTGATGTATTTTAATCCTGTAATTATATCTTTATACTGTAGTTTCCATTGTTAGTGGAGTCACACACACACAAGGGATTTACAGGAAGCAATGCATGTGTGTCATTCAGTCTCATTGCATCAAGCATGCGTCTACTGTTTATTTTGTAACTCGATCTTCACCCCTGAGTAAAGTGAAAGTGTGTTGGAGTTGGGGTCTTCATGAGTGACTCTTCCTAAGCTTTGTCACTTCAAGGTCCAGGATGCTTTGAAACACAGGGTGGCATTGTGAGCCGTGTTAAAAAATGACGACTCTTTTTATGCATTTTCTAAAATAAATGTGATTTTAAAACCAACATTAATGTATTTCAGTCCTGTAATTTAGTTACAGCTGCAACAACACACTCAACTGGGCAGTATCACTTTGATGGGGCCCAGTTTTAACTGGTAGCAGGACGTAATGGAACAGGAAGGAGCTGGGATCTGTGAGATGGCGACAGGCCGCAGCTACAGACGCTGGAAGCAACAGATAATTGGATTGTTGTCAGAAATATTATTGACTTACTTCTTCGTTAAACACCTAAACTCTATAAACTGCACTATAAACAGACACTGGTTGGTGTTCTGGTGTATTTCATTTAGCACTTCTCCCTGTAACTAACTTATTTTGGTGCAGATAATATCTGGATCTTGTGGAAGGCGCATCCCAAGCTCTGGGCGTCTGCTCTCTAATCTCTGTTCCTTTTTTTATTCAGATAAAACAACTAAAGTTTTAAGGAAATTCAGCTAAAACAAACCCCTCCAATTATCCTGGGCTACAATGGAAATTGGTTATTGAAGTATCTTTTGAGAAAAAATAGGCTTTAGCCCGGAGCACTCAAAATGGCCAAATATAAAATTATTGAAATTGTGAGTACCGATCTCTGTGAGTCATCTTTATTGCCTCCTCTCTGCTCTTAAGAGGCAACAACAAGTGCACACGAGCAAGGCCTGGATTAGTGGGTAATGGCTGGCATCAATATGACCGTAATGTCATTTCGTGATGCATCCCGGTCGTTACCGGCCCCGCAAAGAGCGGCCCTCAGCTCGCCGTAATGACTGGGATGTCAGGGAAACAAATGTTATTACGCAGCAGTATTAAATATAGCTGTTATTTCTGTGGCAGAAGTGCAGGAGGAGAGCAGTCAGCTGATTTCTAATGTGCTTCCTTCAGTCAGATGAAAACACATTGCTTACTGTGAGTCCTCAGCAGCAAACAAACATCTCACACGGGCAGAGAAACACTCGCTTTCTTTGGATTTTTACTGAAGCCGGTTTGTTTGTTTGCTTTATAAACTGTCACACACACACACAATGTAGAAGTATGTGATTCTTGTTGATCGGCCGAGAAGATATTTTGTGTGTTTTCCAATTTCGCTCGCCATGCAAGTCCACTATCAAGAGGAACGAGTGGTTATTAGTTAAAGCTGATGGGGTGGTGCCTGTGTGAGCAGCAGCTGGGGGAGATAAAGCTGAAATAACTGGGCTGTGCAGTAAATAGCACATCACACTGTGTGCACTCACTAGTGTGGAGCTGGAAAACAAGAATGAGTGGAGCAGTTAGATACACATGGACACAGCTTTATTGTCATTGACTGGGATAACATGGACTGCAATATTCCAACTGTTGACCTTATTGTGAATAGTGCAGTATCTGTTCTGCACATGCTGTTTGCTTGTCCTGTGCTGATGCTCCGGAGCTACTTCAGAATTATTGTCACTGTTTATTGTTTGTGTTCTGGACGTTGTGTGCAGAGCTTTTTACAGTTTATGGTGCATAGTGAAGTGAAGTGTCTGCAATGAAGATTTTATATAAATATATAGCACGTTATTCAGGAAATGAATCTGAATTTTCGTTAGCACAATGTTCAGTTACGAGTTCACAACTTTTCAAAATAAAGGCTCTGTAGTTCAGTTTAAAATAAATCCTGACAGCATCAAAGTAAAGTTTTTTGATATGACAGAAATCAGCAAGACATATAAACGTCTGTGTGGAACTGGAAGGTAGATAAGATAATTTACATTATGGTGTTTAAATGAGTTGCTTATAATAAAAAAAAACAATATTCCTGTTATCATGTTGCAGAGCATAGCCTGGTTATGGCTCATGTCGTTACATCCCACGTGATTCCCTCGGTTTGATGAACAACGCTGCTGTTTGACATTTGGAGTGATTTCTTTACTAATTTGGCAAAAGCTTCAACTCAACTCCTTCTTGTTTTTCCATCTTGTTTACACCCAGGAGAAGTGGTGTGAAGCTGTAATTACCGTCAATGTCAATGTCAATGTCACAAAATGCTGTTAAGACCTCAATTGGACGTCATAACATGATTAAGATGTAAACATATATCCACACAATGAGAAAGGTCAGAATACTCCATATGTCTTAATTTGATTATTGCTCATTCCTGCTCAAGTAATATTGGAATATTAGTAATTACTAAGACAATGAAACTACAGATTCCTCATGGTGCGCGGCCCCTGTAACAGATTATCTAAGAAATAAATAGACGGATAAACATTTGAATATAAGATTGGACAGTTAGATAAAGTTCTAGGTGTGTAAAAGCTCCACTTATTTCCCACTGGGGGCACACACAGTGCATTTAAAAGTGTATAAAGTTACTGGGCTTGCTCCAGATATTGCACACTGAGGGGGGTGGGGTGGGGTGGGGGGTGGGGGGGGGGTGAGACGAGAGCTTTGAGCTGCCCCGACCATCCAGCCACCATCTTTAATTACTGTAGAGAAAGAAAGAGAGAATCAGCGGGTGTTTAGAGTTAATTGGCCACTGGGGTGTGATATTTTATTAAGGTGCTTGAATAGTAAATTAATAAATCATTTCATTGTAACTTCACTCTCTTTATTTGTCGTTTCAGTGACTAATAATCAGATTTGTTGTTTTTTTACTCGAGGCCTTTTCTGTTAATAGGCATAAGGAGTAAAAATATATAATCCCTGCAACAGGATCCTGAAATAGACGGCATATGTCCCGAAGTGCTTAACGAGAAGGGTTTTATTATTAGCACCGCTAATGAGAACAGAGAGATGAAGACGCAGAACGCATTCTGTGAAGTTAAAATGATCCCGTGCTCATTTGTTCTGGTTCGGGGGAAAGAAAAACTGCAATTTAGCATTTAACAAAAACCCGGGCGAACGCAAATGAAAGGAGACGGTACTGTTTGACGCAAAAGTTGTACAGTAGAAAAAAACGCTGAATATTTGTGTAGACATTGTTGACACAGTTTTCATGCTTAGCAACACACACACACACACACAGAGCTGCAGCAGAACATAAGAGAATGGAGACGAGAAAAATAATCATCATCCAAAGGAAATAATGAGCCAGCGAGGGATTGTTGAGTGAAGTCCGCGGCCTGCTGTGGTCTGGATCCTGCTCACGTCATTTCATCATGTGCAGCAAAGACTCGTGTGCATTGTTGCATCTTTCTCTTGGATGGATTTCATCTTTTCTGCTATGAATTGATGATAGATGATACATAGTGTATAGGTCAGATTTAAACTTCACCCCCAACTTCTGTGGCCCTAAAATCAGCCGAGCGCAGCAGAGTTTGCAGGAGGACACACACCTGTGTTGTACCTCGTCTCACTTAGCTAAGAAATGACCTGGTTTATAAAATGTGAAGTTGGTTAATAGAGCTTTTTTTTGCTGCGATGGCTGAGATGATGTTTTCTTTTGTTTGTCCCTTGTTGTTCTCAGTCGGAGAAGCACTCAGGAGACTGGGGGAAGGTCAGGCTACGCAGCCGCCCATTAGAACTCATTATGTTTGGAGATTTCAGGTCAGGTTCAGTTCATCCTTTATCAGAGCTCCTGGAGACGTCTGGCTCTCTGTGTATAATGAAGAATGCAGCTCCATGTGAGAAGAATATGTGTTGAATGCTCCAGTCCAACTATTCTGGAGATATTATGATAAAATCCACCTGCAATGACAGAATCCATCGTCCAGAAGTTTACTTTAACTGGCCCATGTCCCAGTAACTAACATGGAGGAGTCGGAATTCATGACCTACAATGCATCAAGCCAGCAGGTGGTGATCAGAGACAGTCAATGGTTAAAACACGTTGGTTTTTTGACACTGTACAGAAGGTGTAGATGGAGGAGTGCGGTCGGTGCCTTATCCAATTCTTCCGCTTCTTCTAAATATTTAAAGGAAAGGATACGAGGGATGTTGATGAATGAAAAACATTCCTGATTCTGAACGACGAGCACGTGAATTCAAACCACACACCCGGACGTCTGGAGATTGGTCTCATTCACAGCTGCACCGTGGGGCCTGCTAACTGAGTGGGATGCGGGAAAAGTCATTTAAAAACAATTCATGAAATGAATGTGGTTATTTTCTTTTATTATTATTGTTATTATTATTATTATTATTATTATTATGCTGCACTGTAATTCAAATGTTTTTATGACATGCACAACAGTTTGCATTTCTGCCGAACACAAGCCTCTGTGTGATTTGGATATTATGATGCAAGAGCAGCTTCACACTTGATTAACCTCGTGTCAGAGCAGCCATGAAAGTATGCGTCCTCTTTTCTTTCTCTCATTCCAGGCTTCTTGTTCTTTCGTGTCCTCATTATCAAACGCTTTCTCCGCCGACAACGCTAACTACAGCTCTCGTCAAGCGCCGGGCTGAAGCTTTTCCTTTAACAACCCTTTCCTCCTCTTATTAATGTGCCTCCCTGCTTCACACAGGGACCAACACTCATTAATCATAATGAAACACGAATATTCCCCACAGTTTCACATCTCTCCCCGGCAATCCACCCTCATTTGTTGTCTCCCTCTTAATACAGATACTAAGTGTTCAAACAGTGGGACGTTTTTCATGTAGTGACATTTTAAAGTTTCTGTAAATCTCGGCGAATGATTTTTTTCTTCTTCCTCCACCTTCGCAGCACAGGTCGGAAAGTGGAGATCTGCACAGCTACAGGAAGGAGGCTTCAGACGGTGGAGGAGAAGAGAGAGAGAGATGCATCATTAGGATTTCCTTATGATGCCCTTGCTGCTAATTACATACAGTAAGAAACCTCTGAGGAGGATGAGGTGTTGCTTTATGTCAAGAAACCTTGGTGCTGCTCTTTCTGTCTCCCCCCCTTTGTTGATGATGTGGATAATGAGCCACCTGTCTTACTGGGGTCCTGCAATATTTCACTCAGTGTGTCATCTGCTGCAGCTCAGGAAATAAAATGCTCGGTGTGCTACGAAAGAACAAAGAAAGGAAGTGGAAGAGTCTTGGCTCGGTTGCTTAATTAACCTGTGCACAGAACAATCTTTAATCCTTTTTGGCAGATTGTCTGCACCCGCCTTCCCCCCCCCCCTCCAATCTCCAGACTTTTCACAGGGAAGTCGATCAAGGAGCAGAACTCAGTTATGTTTTATTATATGATATATATTTACTACATGTATTTCAAATTTTGAATCTTTAACAGTGGAAAAAAGAAGATTGAATTTACTGTGGTTGGTAATTCTCCCAATTCTCTGCTGGTGAGAAATGTCGATCAGTTTTTTCTTGTTGGTGTTAACTGGAAAGATCACCAATCATCAAACCAAAGCATAAGTGCAAAAGACACAAGACGACTACAATATCCACACAACAGAAACACAATCACAACAGAAACAAGCGACAACAGATGTTGACAATCCAAGAGACGTACTTACTTCCTAAAAAGGGGAGAGTTAAAACATTCCTGTTCTTCTTTTTTGTGAAGAAAAGAACGTACACAAACATTTTTTAGTCAATCCTGTAACATAACATCTGGAAACTAGTTGCATCGCTGCTGCGTCTCGCACACATCTGTTGTTCACGTGTCTGCTTCGGAGCTGCTACAGGAGGTTTCTGGGACGACCACTGCAATTCTTTTGAATAGAAGTTGCCTGTGTACTCAGCTAAAAGCCAGGACTCTGTTGCAGAGCAGCACATGCAGGAGAAGCAAATCTCACACTGACGATGTAGCTGCCTGATAACCTGGGCGTCGAATTAAAAATGATGCACAATGCACACGCAGCGCTCAAGCATCCAATGTAGCTTGGCACCTCAAACAGACAAACTTCAAATTTGAAGCTGCTATTGCCTCTGCAGCAAGTTACTGTGTTTTATTGTGAACATTCATTGTTTCAAGAGACGTCTCAGTCACCGTATCAATGACACCTTCACTGCCTCAGATCAAGACACAATGGTGAAGCTTCTAAGCAAGTGCGAGTGAAGATGCTTCATCTTCTTTTGCATTCGTGTTAACAGGTTAACTGGTCATCGTTTGGTTTCAGAAAATTATTTAAACCATAGACTAGTGTGCAGTAGATTGTTATTTGTCCCGATGATACAGGGAAATAACCTGTGTTAGATAGTTTACCAGAGATGCAGCTGTGTTGCACTGACATTTCTCACTGGAGCATCGGGGACCGGGCGAGTGAAGGAGTCGCTCCCTTCTCTGCAAAATGCAAATGTGATCTTTTCAGAGAAACCAACTTTGATGCCCGGGTCTCCTTGGTTAGCTGCAAAAGAACAAAAGCAGTGGCTGATGCACCTCCAGGTCTGATCAGGGGCCTGTTTGTGGTCTCGGCGGGTGGTTGACACGAGTGCTTTGTTGACTGCACCTACAGATACCACCGAGCTGGTAATGCCGGCTCTGTGGGTCACTGCGCTGCACTTTGTGGGAGCTGGTGCGTGCACAGGCCGGGGGGGCTTCTCCCCTGAGAGACATGTGGGCTCTGTGTAGCCCTACCAGCCAAAAGTCAAGAGATGAAAACAAGTGGTTCTAAAGGTGGACGGCTTATTCCCAATTAATTATGTTTGAATTCATTAACTTTGCCCTGCAAACATGCTAATACAAAGAATCATCTCAGAATACACTTATTCATTCCTCATTAGCTTAGATGTAATCCTATAACACAGTTTCATAAATAATGTGAAGACAATGTGACAACTAAAGAAACCCACAACTTCCCTGTTGTGGTTCACTCTTATCGTAAAGGAGGGATCTTTTTTATCAATCATTTTTCTTTGGGACAATGAAATGCCAGAAATATGCTCATTATGTTCTAATGTAGACGTTTTAATATCACAATAAGATTTATTGTGGTCAGTATCTAAAACCTTCTTCATTCTTTAAGCTTTAGGGAAATGCTTTACCTCTTATAATTATACCTAATGAGGCCCAGATCAATGTTTATATATAAAATAAAATACCACACAGTTCATCGATTAGACCAAAGTTCTGAGGATCATAATCCCCCAGTTGCTCACTGGCCTGTGTTGCTGCACTGGGCAGAGTCTAAATGTTAATATATGGGAATGTGAAGGAGGAATGTGGATCCAAAAGAAAGCAGGGCTCCCAGTAAAAGGTTAAAGAAAATATCCTCCTCTGTTCCATTCGAGAGATGTTTTATGAAAGTGACCTGGTTTGGAAGCAGATTCATTCGATGGAGTTGGTCCTCATTGATTACCCCGGTGGTGCAGCAGTGAGAGATGGTTCAATAACCGCCGTTGCATGCTATCATGTTTATTGCCTTGTCTCGTAATCCATCTTCATTGTGTGAGAACAGACTGTGTTGTGCGATCGCATGATGAAACAAAGGGACATATTCAGGGTGTCAGCCACGTCTTCTGCATGAAACAAAGGGACATATATCAGATGATATCAGCGATGAGATGCACGTTATTAAACAGAAGCACGTTGGATGAGCTGCGTGTCGCAGGCTGGACGAGGTTCATTGACACCGTCTTATGTTCATTGCTGAATCAGAGTGCTTAGTACTAGATACCTATCTTATCCGTTGTTCTTCTTCAGGATATATATTTATTTAAGTTCAATTATAATGTGCAACAAAGTGCCTTCAAAAGAAGTCTTAAAATTAACAAATATTTTTTGCTATCTGTGTCTGTGACCCTGAAGAATTTTCTTGTATTTTCCAAAGTTTGTTCCCATTGTCATTACAGTATGACTGAAAAGATGTATCTTGTCTCAGCGCCCATGAATTCAGGTTAGAAAAGCCAGACCTCTCACTCTTCTAGAAAGTCAAGGATCCTCCCTTTTTTCTCCATGTATCGTTACCGTTGGTTTTAAATTCTTCTTTATTGGTATTCGTTCTCTTGATGTGTTACGGTTCTGAGACCCTGAAACTGACAAAGCCAGTTGAAGTTCTGCTTTTTCTAGTTTGCCATGACAAAATATCTTCTGTGTAATTTAACTTCTTTACTAAGATTAGGAGAGAAATGTATTCATTTTATTTCATTTCTGTTATTTGTAGCATTTTGACTAATGTATCATATGAAGAGAATTAAAAAACGAATTATGCTTGATATTTGAGTTCTGTATTGCCTGGCTCAAAATGCATTTAAAATAATGGAATTGGAAACTGTAGAAAACGGATGATACAGCTTTTGTTTTTAAAGAAAAAAAATACAAAAAAAAGATTTGGTAAAAAGAAAAACCTAAATCTGTTAAAGCTGTATAAGGTGTGAGGAAATGGGACACAGCCTTATTCCCATTTCTCAAAATGTCTGTCAAAGAAAGTAATTTTAGGACTTGGCTCGCTGAGCTTGTTAGATATCTGCACCTTTGTAATCGATCAAACAGCTTCTAAATCCTCCTATTCCCTCAGCTGCCTCACTCACTTCTCATTGAAACCATTGCTTTTTGTTCCTCTTTGAGTTTTTGTCACTGCCATTTTTGCCTCCCCCAAGGTTACTGCTGCCGTTTCAATCTCAGTGTACCCCCAATGGTAGGCTGTGTAAAAAAACAAAAACAAGAGAGATTAGTATTCAGCTGTTCCCCTCATACATTTGACTTTTTAGTGAGTATAAAGCTGCCTTGAAGCCACAGAACCCCCAGAATACCTGCTAAAAATACTGGATTCTACTTCCTCCCAAATGTGTCGGTCCTGGTACAAAGCAAACTTTAGGAAGTGAGTAAATACAGAGATGTGTCACACTGGCGCTGCTTTAATTTAGCGGATGCTTTCGTCCAAAGCAAATCTATAACGAGAGACCTCTTCTGTGTTGGAAGAGATCACATCATCAAAAACAGCAAGTGGCTTTCGAGTGCTGCAGCACAAGCACCAGAAGGAAATGAGACTTTGGTAAGTGCCAGCATGGAGCATCAGGTGCAGTCTGGAAATAGGAGGAGCACAGAACCCATGAGGTCGTCAATCACGGAGTAGGAACAGAATATTCAAGCAATCAGCGTAAATCACTTTGTTCAAAGGGATTAGGAGATTTTTGTTAAATCGCGAATGCTTTATGAACGGATGAAGCGAATCAACATGGCGACCGCTGCAGGTAAAATACTTATATTGTAAGTATGAAATATGTGTATTCACGGGAAACGTTCTTTACTCTTATATCCTGTACGTGAAGTCAGAAAAAATACTTGCTCGCTTTTGTTATAACGTTTTACAGGGCGTCAGACAGGAGTCACAGGACAATGAAATGACTGATGTAAACACACCGTAAGAAGTCAGTATTATAACGTTGGCTGTTAATGTTTTTTAGTGGATATTGTTAGTCACTGTAATAACGTTGGTTGGCTGCTGATGACGTAGCGATGTCCCAGTTCCTCGGGTGAATTTTCTAGCCCTCTCCCTTGTGGCTCCGTTTGGAGGGGACACTCCCAGTGAAGGACACTTCATATCTATGACCTCCTCTAGGTCCAAGGAGGAGGTCCTCAATAACTGGCAAGGTGAGAGCACCTCATTTGCAGAGTCAACAGTTTTTTATTAAGTTTAAGTACTTTGTAAAAAAAACTGTAAATTGCAAAACAGCCTTGGAACTTGTGGCGTGTGAAGCTTTGGCTGAGGTAAGTTAGAATAAGTCAGATGTCTGTGCAGGGATCCAGATTCTTCTAAGGACCCGGTTCAGCTGCTGTTTGGTATCAATACTGTTTTCAACAGCAGGAATCTATTCCCTCCGCTTGTTGCACTCACACCTCTATCGTACCCGTGGTTGAATGAAAGAAACTGTATCCTGCTTTTGAGTTGCAGAAAGAAATGTTTGTCACCTCTCCTCTGAGACATCAGCTCATTCTTGATCTCATCTGAGGCTTTGTCTTCCCTCACGTGGAGCAAGAATTAGTTTTCTGCTCAAACCATTGAAAGAAGTCGTGACCCCGAACGCAGCACAGTGCGTAGTCACCAAACTAATTAGGCGAAGTCATATAAAAGTCATTATCAATCAAAGACGTGTAAAACCAGTTGAAAGTGAAGACTAATGAAACAAATGAAAGATTTGTTTTGCTCTCTGTTAGTCAGCCTTGTACGCGGCAGCTCCCCGATAGCATGACACATCACATTACCTTGCACTCTGAGGTTCATGTTCCTCGTCTTTGTGCAGCAGACGTAGCGACCGGCGCTACCCTCCGGACCCTGAGCTCGCACGTGTGTGTTGGAGGGACCGTGCATCTGGTGCCCCTGGTGCCTTTTAAAATCTCTCAATCTCCCTTTCATCGTGCTGAGATGGAAACAAAAAATACGCAATCAGTTTCAAGGGAGCAGAAGATAATGCAAAGCCAAAGTTCAGATACAAATGATGTGTGTGAGGGAGTGAGGGAGAGAGAGAGAGCGAGAGAGAGAGAGAGAGAGAGAGAGAGAGAGTGAGAGAGCAAGAGGCAGAAATAAAGAAATATGATTAATTGCATGAGTATTACAGTGTGTGTGTGTGTGTGTGTGTGTGTGTGTGTGTGTGTGTGTGTGTGTGTGTGTGTGTGTGTGTGTGTGTGTGTGTGTGTGTGTGTGTGTGTGCGACACCACCCTCTGTGGTTTTGATCTGCTCCGAGCTGAAACTCGTCCGATGTGCCTCCCGCAGTTTACAGGCGTATTTGCCTTTTGTTGCAGCGACGAGATGAGGGCAGAGACATCCAGAGACTCACACGTTGCCTGAATGACACACAAAGGCGCAGACAGACAGCACGGATGTTTGCGTGCGCCGAGCGAAACTCTTCTTTGTTGATCAAGTGCTCAGATTTGCAATCAGTGCTGCGGGATCTTCAAAATGGATGTGGAGAAGATGTGTCACTTCACGTTAAAATGTCTGCTGAAGCTGGAGATCTGTGTCTGTCAGCAAACATCTCACCGAGTCTTTAGTCAGTCATCAGTGTGCAGGAAGTTTGTGTCACTGACAGAGCTCAGAGCTACACACAAGCACACACACACACACACACACACACACACACACACACAAACACACACTGTCTACTTGTGTGTCTATCTTAGTGAGAACACTCATTGGCATAATGCATTCCCTAGACCATAACCTAACCAACACAACGTACCTTAACCTGAACCTAATTCTTAATATCAATTTTACTCTATGTGTGTGTGTGCATGTACAAGTCCACACACACACACAGAGAGTAATATTAATTGTGTTTACATGTGTATCGCTGTTCAGTCTGTGTATTATTTCTTGTGATGGCATCAGTGCAGTCATTCTGTAGCAGCTGCTCAAGTCACAATAACATGTGTGTGTGTGTAACAATAAGTAGAAGGTAAAACAATAATTGCTGTAAACGATCGGGTTGGTTGTGACACCGGCTCTGTGTGTTGTCACAGTCACGCTCCCATGTGCCAGACAGGCTGTGTGTGCACTGTGTGACAGGGCCAGCTTTGAGTTCAGGAATATGTCAATGACACTGCAGCACATTTGTCAATATGTTGTATCTTCCTCAGGTTTGTGTACATCTATGTGTTAAATTGTAAATTTTGTTGTTTTTTTGAGGGAAGACAAGCAAATACAACACACACGTCACAGGTAAAGCTGCATTAATGCATCTTCAAATTTTAATGCACTTCTATTACATGGACTTCCACCGTGCATTCTTCCATCACATGCACAGATAACTCCCAGCATGCTTCACTCTACAGCAGGGCTATTGAGGCCTGCTGTAGAGTGCAGGACTAGTCAGGTAAGTTTCCATGATATTACTGGGGAAAATATATTAGCATGCTGATTGAGGATTGTTCATCTGTTCATCTAGACTATTTCCATTCATTTATCCATCCATTGTAAAATATGTTTACAGACGATTCCAATTGTTTGGCAAACTATTTATATCTCTGGCATTGCATTAGTGTTTTTTTACAAACTTTTTTCTCATCTTATTCTACAGAACAATGCCACGTGCACTCTCTCATGTGTGGAGACATTTCACCTCATCCAATGTAGAAGGAAGGCTGTGTACATTTGAAAATACTGTGCAAAGACCTATGTTAAGAATGACACAACGATGCAGAAGCATATAGTCAAGTGCCCAAAGTTTCCTCAGGGCTCAAATCAGCCTATGACAAAACAAAATGTTTATATTTATGTCTGTATATGACAAGGTAAATACAGTTAGTATAAATTACCCACAACATTTCCAGTTTATTCCAGTTTATTCCCGTATATTCCCGTTTATTCCCGTTAATTCCCTCATATTCCCGTTAATTCCCATGGAAAGTTTCCAACTTTGAATATTCCCGGAATTTTGCAACCCTAACTGGGACACACTCTTCTTTCTGTCTGTGCAACTGCAAACCACACGATGAAGCCGAGTATTTCCATCCTTTTACTCAATATGTAGTGATGTCTGCTGAACAGCTCTGCTTTAACTTCCTCTCTCCACAGCAACTGTTTACACAGATGACTCCTGGATGTTGCCTTGTTCTCTTCAGACTTGGACCTGTGGTTAAGTCGTAGGTAGATTTCCTCCTCCTCCTGACTCTTCCATGTGACGCAGCAGCTTTCCTTTGTCAGCTGCAGCTCCCCCGCAGCTCCTCCACAGTCGTGAGGCGTCTTTGCTATTCTGCCCAGCAGACGCTCTGCTTTATCAGCCCGGGCTCTTCATCCTCCACATTTTGTCATGACTTCCACGGCTCCTGTGAACTGCCATTTCTTATTAACATTTCACACTGGGCAAAGTTCAAAATGGAGGCACCTTGATCCATTTTTATAGCCTCCCCTGCTTTGTTGCATCACTCGGCTTCGTCTTCTGATTCTCAGTCACTTGCACAAAGGTGTAAAAGAGTGAGAGGATTTATTAAGTGCTGATGATTCGTAACAATGACTCATGTTCTGCTGTACTTGAGTCAGTTTGGATGAGTATTAAATAATAAACTCTCCATCATAGAACAATTATTGATAATCTTGATAAGAAAGACTCATTTGTAGTGTTTGTTTGCTGCAGGGTTTCAATTGAACTATTTTACCTGAAAAATGTATTTTATAATCTTCCCTAAATATACAACTGTATATCTGAATGAGAGCTATGATGGAAGCCTTCACGTGCAGACTACATGATAAACTCACATGTGTACTATAGATACAAATCAGCTGTCCCAGTTGGGATCGTGCACAGCAGCAATGGCCGGATGCCAGTCTTCATCCTGCTCTCTGATATTTTCAAAGTGGGATGATTAGTGATATGACAAAGTGGAAAGCAGCAGAGGAGCGACTGTCCTTCCTCTTCCCTCCTGCAGAGGGCGCCGTGGTTCTGCTCATACTGCTTTAATGGCTTCTTAACACTGAGCTACTGTCCAGTGCTCAAGTGCACATGATTGATTTCATGTTTATTCTCATGAAATGTTTAGAGTCATGTGATGGGAATTAACAGGGGTTAGGTCACAACATGCTTAACACTCAACAAACAAATAATATACAATATCAACTTTTGTTTCTGGTGCCACTATAGCTCTATGCTACTCTGTAAATAAGGACTATTTAATAAACACTGTTTATAACTCACTATAATATAGTTATGAGCAGAATTTAGGACGTTTTACATTTTTAAACTCATTTCAAAGTGCCTGGCAACCCATTGAAAAATAATTCATTAAAAAGATAAGACATTAAAATTACATTTACGAGAAGATAAAAACAAGGCTATTCATAGTGCGTTACAGAGGAATAGAATCATTATAAAATCCTTTGAAAAACAACAACAGTGAGACATGAAAGCTGCATTTACAAGATCATAAACAAAAGCAGAAACAATCAAATAAATACTAAGGGATTAAATAGAGGTTAAGTATGAAAAGCTATATAATGACACAGGGAAAAATCCTCACAGTGAGTTTATGGTTATATAAAAATCTAAAGAAAATATCTTGACCTTGGTTTATTATTTGAATGTTAACTTATGCTCCACCAACTAGATTCCAATCAAATAAGACAAAAATATTTAATAACATTAAAAATAACATTAGAATGAAATGTTAACCAGGGAAGGGCTCAGATATACATTTTGTGTTTTGATTCCTATATGTTTCCCTCTATTTAACTGATGTTTTGTGTACAGTAAATATACATAAATACAATATCTGGGATTTAAAGTGTAATAAATGAAGAGCTATATGTCTGCACGACCACATGTGAAAATAAATCCACAGAAGAAGGACATTATCTCCCCACTTGCGAAACCTTCCCACTCTTTGCACCATGCTGGGCTTCAATATTAAACATGAAATACTGCACAGCTTGAAACAGTATCTTTCAGCCAAGTTGCTGGACTGTTATTGTATTTCATATATATATATAAAGTTATTCTGGCATTTCCAGACCAGAAGGTTCATATTTCACTGCAGTAAAAGCAGCAGGGGGCAATTTGCATGGTAAGGCAAACAGGTAACAAGTGAGACGTGACCTTTCTATTATTTTTGCTGTGATTTTATCCAGAGAAATCAATAGCTGAGTCCAGCACTGTGATACCTATTGCTCTCTGCGTGTTCGCCTCACAAAAGACATTTGCTTTTGTATTTAAAGGTTAACGCTGATACAGTGAGAGCAAAAAAATAAACAGATCACGGGATCGCATGTGTGTCATCGATATAATATTATACCACACGACCCGAGGTCATCTTAAAGCCGTCGCCTCACCTCAGTGTCACAGTCAATCAGACACTAAACAGGCTGTTAGAGCGGGAAGAGACTTTCACCACCACGGGAAGAAAAGGTGAAATCCAACGGATGTAAGCCGGCCCAGTCAAACCATCAAACTAAGAACACACAGTGCAGTGAAGATTGGTTCTCGGAAGCAACATTACGCAGCAATTTCACCTTAAAATAACAGTTTGATATCCTGAATCCTGACTGACTGGTATTAAGGGCACTGGTCGTCTTTTTCATTCGCACTGCGCACCCCCGCACACTAGGTCTGGGCGATATTACTTCAAGTCAATGATTGAAAAGTATTTATTTTACGTGTCGGAGCAGGAACCCGGATCATCTCGGTCACTTTAACCCTGCGTCGAGTCCAACAGAATGAAATACCACTTTCATGAGGTGAAGTACAAATGGAAAGAAACTTTCAGCCGGGCATCTTATATAATTGCATAATTCAAAGGATTTGTATTTTAAAAAGACCAGCGAGAGCAAAATAGATTAAATATTTAAAACTATAAACAGGACAATATGTAGTACAGTATTTTTAAAGATAACTTTTAGGATGTTCGGACCATTGAGAGAAAGTGACAAGCTAGAACTTCTGAACTGCTCCTCAGACACACACACACACACTTTTTCGCTCATGCACACACAAACATGCACACCATTTCACTAATGCATGTCCATTTGTTTGTGTAAACGCGAGGTGAGCGGTGCAACTGGAACTCAAAGTGCTTTGTTGCTCAGAGAGAGTTTGTGTGTCTCCCCTGCAGGACATCCACATGTCCCCACAAAGGCTCCTTTCTCCTGAATTCCTTTTCCTTCTATCTCTGTGCTTTTTCCCCCCAGGATGTTCTTTCTTCGCCCTGTGAAGCAAAGCACCAAACAAAAACCTTGTTCCCTTACGCCAGTCACATTGTACTGCTCTGTGTTGAATAAGCAACAATTATTTAATGCGGTTTATTCAGAATCATGACCATTAGCATCAAAAAGGGCTGCAAAATTGCACTGTAAGATCAAAATTCCTAGAGACTGATTTGTCTTTATTAAGCTATGACCTTCATAAAAAAACGACTTTCAAAATGAGATGATAACTTAAAAGAAAACTACACACACTCTCTCACACACACACCAATTCTCTCCTTTACCGAACAATCTTTTCAAAAGCTGCAGTGTCTCATTTCCGCCATCCCATCTTTTCATACATCCTTGCTCTTTCCTTGGGCATATGAAGGTCAGTGAGGGTAATGCTGGGGATTATGGGAGCTCAGTGACTGGTTCCTGTGTCTGCCATGAAAGGGTGAAGTTAATGGCTCGGAGAGGAGTGGGAGGTCTCCAATCTCTCTGCTGCACGCCATGAAAACGGATGGCTTTTATTGCAGATTGACCCTCGCAAGCTGTATAGCTGGAGGCCTCTCACCTGATGTTCTGAATGGGGACCTGGGGAAGGGAGGGGGGGTGGTTGGGTGTGTGTGTGTGTGTGTGTGTGTGTGTGTGTGTGTGTGTGTGTGTGTGTGTGTGTGTGTGTGTGTGTGTGTGTGTGTGTGTGTGGGCGGGATCTGGATTTACAGTTAATGTACCGGTGTTAATGAAGCTGCTATGGTCCACTGGCCCCTGCCATGTCCGACTGTCCAGCCCCTTGTTGATCACTGCAGGTCTGCTGTGGGTCATAAGTGCCGATAAAATTGTGTCCTCCCCTCCCACAGATGACTTTGGGTCTGATAACCAATGGGGGAGAGAGGCGGGGGAGGAGGGGGGAGTAGCAGTACAGCCGCTATCACATTGCAACGGTTACTTGCGGCTCAAGCATCAGCTAATATCAGCAAAACATTCATTGAGGATATCTACTAGAATAACATTGTGCAAGAGTCATAGTAAAAGAGTATTATTAATTGTATTAGTTTTAACGTGGTAACAGCAAGAAATGTATTAACACCTAAATAAGCAGAAGCTATAGGGACATTAGTTGTGGTAGCATAATGTTCCAATGTCGTAGTAGCAGTATTTGAAGTAGCTAAGAGTATTGCAGAGCATCTTTAGTAGTTGTACTTATTGATGGAAATAGCAGTTATAGCAGTAGCAGCAGTACTGGGGGCTACCAGCAGTTATAGCAGTAGTAGCAGAAGTAGAAAACTTCTTACGGCAGTTTTAGTAGGAATTTATCTTGTGGTTTCAGTACTAAGTATGAATGGTAAAAGCTGGATCAGTGGTAATCGGCAACTACAGTCCTATTTGTAGTGGTAGCAGCAGCAGTAACCTACAGTAGAAGACTAGAATAACATTGTGTAAGAGTCATAGTAAAAGAGTATTATTAATTGTATTAGTTTTAACGTGGTAACAGCAAGAAATGTATTAACACCTAAATAAGCAGAAGCTATAGGGACATACGTTGTGGTAGCATAATGGTTGATAGACATACAAATGGCAGTAGTTTTAGTAGGTGCAGTTATAGTATTAGGGCAAGAGGAGTGTAGTAGTATTTGCAGTTATAACAGAAGTGGTAGCGATAGTTAACACTATTGTAGGGCATCTTTATTAGTTGTAGTTATTGATGGAAATAGCAGTTATAGCAGTAGCAGCAGAACTGGGGGCTACCAGCAGTTATAACAGTAGTAGCCGGAGTAGTAAACTTCTTATGGCAGTTTTGGTAGCAGTTTATCTTGTAGTTTCAGTACTAAGTATGAATGGTAATAGCTGGATCAGTGGTAATCGGCAACTACAGTCCTATTTGTAGTGGTAGCAGCAGCAGTAACCTACAGTAGAAGACAAGAATAACATTGTGTAAGAGTCATAGTAAAAGAGTATTATTAATTGTATTAGTTTTAACGTGGTAACAGCAAGAAATGTATTAACACCTAAATAAGCAGAAGCTATAGGGACATACGTTGTGGTAGCATAATGGTTGATAGACATACAAATGGCAGTAGTTTTAGTAGGTGCAGTTATAGTATTAGGGCAAGAGGGGTGTAGTAGTATTTGTAGTTATAACAGAAGTGGTAGCGATAGTTAACACTATTGTAGGGCATCTTTATTAGTTGTAGTTATTGATGGAAATAGCAGTTGTAGCAGTAGCAGCAATACTGTGGGGCTACCAGCAGGTATAACAGTAGTAGCAGAAGTTGTAGCAGGAGTAGTAAACTTCTTATGGCAGTTTTGGTGGCAATTTTTCTTGTAGTTTCAGTTCTAAGTATGAATGGTAAAAGCTGGATCAGTGGTAATCGTCAACTACAGTCCTATTTGTAGTGGTAGCAGCAGCAGTAGCCGACAGTAGAAGGGTCGTAGTGATTGTTTCACCAGTATCAGCCCAGCACCATGTGGTCCCACCATCACCTCCCCTGTAGCTCTTTGACTACTGCTGGGCTCAATGTCATCTGAAGAATGGAGAGTGACAGAGGTGTGAAGGGCTTGGCAGAACCCTTAATGGAGATGAATGTATGTGTGTGTGTTTGTGTGTTTGTGTGTTTGTGTGTGTGTAGGTGCGGTGAGAGGAACTGTGTGGGTCACTCACAGACGGATAGATAACCTGCTGGATTCCCTGTGATAGTAGAAGCTTGACGAGTCGATTTGGTGAAAGGATTTTAGAAGGTACGTGTCTTTACACCGGCTCGGTGCTTAGACCCACAGCAGAGGTGATTATCTTTATTAAGTCGTCACTCCAAGTCAACAGAACTCAAGGGTCAGGATCCCACAAATAAATCTGTCAGAAACTGATGTTCGTGTAACGGGTCTGAAATGCAGCTCATTCAAACTTTGGCAGACATTTTGTTATGACTCATATCTCAGACATCTTGACAGGCTCTTCAGACACTTCCGAGTTGTCGGATATACATCTCAGTATGTTCAGCACTTCAGCCTTGGCCGTATCAAATAAAAAAAAAATTGCTAGTGTCATTTAAGGATACTTATTTCAAGTTTTAGTTGCTTTTGAAACGTCCCAACGAGACTTGGATGCAGAGAAGAAACATAACATTCTATACATGATTCACCTCAGCACAGTTTGGCGTGTGGGGCTCAGTTGGCAGGTGTCATCACAGACGTCTTGGTGCTCCAGCAGGATTCAGACCTGCCACCATCATCCCAGTGATTTCATGTACAACCTATCATAAGCACTGTGTGAGGATACCAGAGTCTAGGACAACATTAGCAGTAAGGCAGCAGGGTTTCTCTCAGTTCTCCTGGACAATGAACGCAGGTCTGTTGTGAATGTTAATGTGAGAGTGAGAAAGACAGAAGCCGAGTGGATCAATGTGCTGATTCGCCATAATTGAAGCAACAGAAATTGCTATCTTGGAGATATTTTTATGTTATTATAAAAAGTGTATAAACATCAGAAGACACCTGAAAGTCCCAAGCAATGGTTCCTGTCTTTGTTACATGGGTTCCATTTGATTTGACGTGGTTAGATTGGTTTCACATTTTAATTTAAGAAGGGGACTAAAGACTTTGATGTGTCTATACTTGACATTGATTGGCTCGTGGATCGTGGTAGTTTTTCTTTACGTTACAAAGGAGGAAATTAGTGAACCAGGTCCTCTTGTTCATTTCATACACACTGTCAAATCCTTATGGAACATTTCACACCACTAAGGTAGGTGTGAAAGGCCCTTAAAACTAACATCACTTCATAGGATTAAGACTGGATCTAAAAATAGTCGACAAAAAACCCCACTATTATGGATGGTGGATATAAATATGGATATATGTTAATTAGTCATGGTCATATCAGAGGCTGCTTCTCGACTCCTTCGCTTTGCCTTTCTTCCTAAAGGATGATGACACGATACAGTTTAACCTTCATCATATTCTATATTCTGTGGCAGTGGTGGGGAACCTTTTTCCAATCAGAGCCCATTTCACTTTTTATAACATCCTTCTCGGGCGGTGACACAGAACGGCGTTGTGTGTGTGTTTCATTCGGCCTGACCGTGACCTGACAGCCAGAGGGGACCGCCCTGAAGCTCATGTTAATGTTTATATGCTATCTCAATGCTGTGAGGAGAGAAGTGTTGCTTTTTCGGAGTAGCTGTTTTTTTGCATTCTTGAATTGTCTCACAGGCCATATCAAACTGTCAAGCCGGAGGTCCCCCCCCCACCCCCCTCCTGCTCTACGGTATGGAAACCGTACTGAATCAGACAGTTGAGACCCAGCAGTGAATGTTGAGGGGAGCTGAGGTGATCATCCGGGTGTCTCGGCTCCATCCAGGACATCTATCAGGAGAAATTCTCTCTACACAGACCTCACAGTTTGACTCTCGGCCATCTGGCAGGAGAAGCTGCAGCTCGTCCAACGTAGTGAGTTCCAGACAAACTGTCAAAGTGCACTTACAGCCTCCCAGCCCTCCGTTCTCTAACATGGACACACAAAAACAGCTGATCACTTTTTACCTTATTCATACATGTATAGTTTATATAAACATACCTATTCTGTTATTGCACAGCATGTGTTATGTCTTGGTTTGTTTATTATACCATAGCAAACATTTCCTCCAGCAGAGGTCCAGTTAGGGTTATGAGTCAGTGCAATTTATATTGAAATATCAAATGTATCCACATCTGGGTGTGTAATCAAAGAAACAAGAATAAAATAATACTAGAACAGTTTTTATTGTAATTTTTTACATTGAACCGAATGGATAAAAGATTAAAAACACAAAGCTTTTTAAAAAGTACATTGACTCATTCTCATTAAATAGTCTCAATTTCCACACATCTAAACAACTGCTTTTCTAATCATGTCTTTGCATGTGAAGGACTCCCCCCCCCCCCCCCTGTAATACTTGACATCCTGTAATGTTTCATGTCATGACATAAAAACACACACTGCAGGCAGCTGTTGTTCATTGACGACCTGTCTCCTGTTCCGTGTTGACCTTTGTTGACGTGTTTGCTGCAGGTTGTTGTTGTTTGTTCGGCTGTCAAACTGTGAATTCATGTCCACAGACAGCGGCTGGTATCAACTATCAATACGCTGTCGTATGGCCATGAATCCAGAGGCCTCTGGGTTGTGGAAGCTAACGTGTCCTAGTTGTTGTTTGCACTTTCTGAGCATGTGGCTGTACTGTTAAGTATCCAAAAAACACGTGGGCAGTTACAGTTACTAAATTTTGAATTATTAATTCTTAGATCATATTACCCGTTTGGATGTTTCTGATTGTCTTCAACATCTAATCTTCTGATTTCTGTACGACTAATAAGGGATTATCTAGTTGTTCGTCAGTTTTGTTAATGTTACCAGAACTGGTAAAGCATGCTGTTTTACAGACTTTGCCCCCCCCCAACCATAACAAACCCTTTGGGGGGGAAACAGCAGTATATTACCAAAACTGCAGGAACTCAGAGACACTGTGCTCAGGTCTGATATGATCAGGAAAAAAATGATTAAATAATGACAAAAATAATTACATTTGATTTACCTTGATTTGATTAGCATGCACGGTATAATCTGTATCAAACACATTATGCCTTGCATGCAAATTGCAAAATTTCTACTGAGGCCCCCATACTTGCTGCAGTTTTACAATGAAACCAAAGTATTTTTACACTTCCCGGTCTTGCATGATGAGCGTGTGTATTTTCATGTAGAACAGCGAAGTGTGATCCAATTACAAGTGCTCACTTCTAATGTTCGGTATGTATGTTGTTTTGAAACCTGAAGTAACCACATTCTGAGCAGTGAGCCTGACTGAGAGCTCAGGGACACTGCACCTGCGTACTGCAGCCATCGGACGGTACGAGCTATCAATCAGGTACCGTACTTCATCATTTATTATTCTCTAAATGGAACCCTCATTCACTAAATGAACATCATGCTGTGACCATATTGAGACAATAAACTCTTCGAGAAACAATTTACTGATGTCATAAATCAAGTGAGAAGGGGTCATGTTTTCATAGACTTGGACAAAGGCTGACTTCTTTGTGAAAACAGTGGAGTCGCCCTCTGCTGGTCATTCAAGAGTATACGGGTTTCAGGCACTTCCTGGTTGGTTTATCTGGAGTCTACGTCCATTTTTAAGATAGTTCATGGTGTGAACAGATACTGTAGAGTTGTCCACTTGTGATTGGATCTCTCAGGGCAGATGTTGATGCCAGGTCGACATGGAACCAAGGAACCACAACACAACCCTCTGCTTTATGACAACATTTACATCGGTCATCACATTCTGTAGACAAAGACGTGTTGAGAGAAACATCAGTTTGTCCTGACCTGACCTGTTTCTGTCACAGCAGGGTAAACACTCCTGAGAAACGATGACGCCACATCATTACTCGCTTTGTGATTGCACTTTGATATGCTGTGAGGTTGCGGAGGAAGGGCAGTGCCAAGTATCCCAGCACCATTAGTTAGCACTACATTACCTCCCATCACATCCCTGTTAGCAGGTACAGATGGTGCTCCTCTTGCCACTTAAAGGTGCGTACAGCTGGCAAACCACTGTCTGCCTGGACTTTGGCAGCCGCAGAGCAGACCAGATGGGGGAAGGTGAATCGACCCGTGTACGAGTGTAAAGGTGGTTACATGTGTTACGCTACAAACTCAAATAACTTATGAGAACTGACACACTTGAAGAGCCATGCCAGCTGTATCAGGAGCTTTCACACAACCGCTTGGTTTGATATGTTTGTAGGAAATTTACCTTTTCTTATACATCTTAAATTTCAACTATTTAAAGGTGTTGAGACTTTAGTCCCTCTGTGTTTGACTGTAATGACTGATAATGGCCAAACAGGTTTTCCCTTGTGGCTTCCAGTGGTATATTCAATTCGAATTTAGTTATTTTTTTTCCCACAAAGGCGTTGTCATAGCCAGACACATAAGGCATAACCAAGTGGCTGGCATAGTGTACAACATCTGCGTCGATTATGGGATGGACGTCCAAGGTCTAAATGGAAGACACCTCTATAGGTGGTTGAGAATGACAGAACTAAGATCCAGATTGAAAATGGTGATGGATTACCAACTGGACATCATGGTGGTTGGTAAACAGCAGAATAGCTTCCGGGATCTCAAGGATTTTGACTGTGGTATGATTGTTGGTGCCTGATGACCCAGTTTAAGATAAGATAAAGGCTACACTGACTAAGACAACCATTGCTTTTACAGCTCTGGTGAGCAGGGAAGCATCTCAGAGACAACAGCACATCCATCCATGAGGTGGATGGTCTACAACAGTAGAAAACAGCATCATGTTACACTCCTGTCAGCCAGTAACTGTAATCCGAGGTCTGCAGTGGACACAAGCTCACCAACAACTGGCCACGTGTTGCCTGGTCCCATGAATCTAGACTTCTGCTGAGGCTGCAGATGTCGGGGCTTAAAATTTTGCAGCAAAAACATGAATCCATCAACTTGCCTTGTAGCAGGCAGGGAGAGGTGGGGGGGTAATGGTGTGGGGGGAATGGTTAGTTGGCACGCATTGAGTTGCAATCAATCACGGTTTGAAAGCCACTGCCTGTATGAACATGTATATTCCTTCATGGCCACGTCTTCTAATGACCTCTTCTGTGACAAAACCAAACCATCTCAAGCTGGCACCATTAGCACTACACACTAACACAGTGGTATGTGTACATCAGATAGTTGTTAATTATCTAGATCAACCTTTTATTCATGTAGCTGAAGGGCAAAGAAGCAGCAGTGGTTCTACTCGAGCGTTTGACAGTTTACCAAACAGCTTCAGCAGCACCAGCACCACCAGTCTCATGACCGAATGGGAACCGAACCTGATTCCCATGTTACCCCCGAAAATTGCAACAGATTGTCACCAGATTTGTGATCTCTAGACATCATTATGATTGTAACACTTTAAATGCGATCACGTTCCATTCCAATGAGTGATTTATCACTTCTGAAAGATGTACATTGGCATATTATGATATGTAATGCAAGCTGTGTTTCCATCTGAGTCGTTTAGAACGTTTCTGTATTCGGAGGACGGATGTTTCTCTGCCTTTTTAAAGGATTTCTTTCTGTCTGATGTTGTTGAATTCAGAGTGAACGACGGTAAAAAACCAATACTTCTTTATAACATGATCCAGACTGAGGAAAAAGCAATAAAAGCATATTGAGACTTATAAAGGAAGCGAAGAGAAGTACAGTACAGTACAATAGGACCATTATATCCCTCTCAGCCTGGGATATAATGGTCCTATTATTGTTCTCTTATATAAAAGGTCTTTTCAAGGTTGTTTTTAAGTACATGAAGTGCTTAACACCAGCAGGGTCCATGAATTGACATCAGCATGTGGCCTTTGTTCTGTGTCTACACCTCCTTCTCGTCTCTGTCTGCTGAGCCGCCATCGTCTGCCCCGCACCGGCCGATACACATGTGGTAAATGCAAAGCTCTGCAGGATTCCCTTCCTCATTAACAAATGATTTCACGATGCATTGCGAGCGCTGACCTCGCCGCGGCCGACAGCTCGCCGGGCGCCAGACGTTTGGCCTGTCCCTTGTCTGCCTGAGGTGCAGCTGGCCCTCCGTGGAACACCTGCCAAGCCACCGTCTCCAGGCAACAGGCGCAGGGGCCACCTGTCATTTTGGATCAATGGACGCACCTACACGCCCACCTGCCCGCCGTCCTGTCACACAGCGAGACACAGGCAGAAAAGAGAGAGGTCGGGAGAGAGAGAGAGAGAGAGAGAGAGATTGGAGCTCATCTTGAGTGGTTGATGACCTGATTCTCAATGAATGGACGCCTGTGAAAAGCCTGATGAGAGATGAGATTGAGGTTGACAGACCCGAGAGCGGCTCGTGCGTTGCTGTGAATGTTTGGCTAATAATGACAGATGTTGCTTTTGTCCGCCTCCGTTTCTCACTGAGACGAAACATATAACGTTTCACAAAGATGATTGTTCGGAACCTTCACGTCTTGTTCTCGTACAACCACGGTGCCGGGACTTCTTCTTCCTGCACAGGCTGAGGAACCACTGTCACTAACTCTCCCTGTGTCATAATAACCATTAGTTCCAATTGGATTCATCCTCTGACATGACAGATGATTGACAGCTCGTGTTCAGCGAGATTGCTAAGAGAGTGGAAACACCTAATTGCTCTTAATACTGTCAATTAGGGTACATATCAGTGCAGGAGTCTTTTTCATTAATGAATGCACCAGTGACCTCTGCATAGTCTAGAGCCTTTTTTTCCTTTGAGCCGTACAAGTACAAGAACTGGGATGAATGGCCTGAGGGAGCATGACGGGAAACAGCATCATCCTGCACGATGTGTTCTTAGTTCAGTGGATTTCAATCTCTATAACATCTGATGATGTCTAAACTCTCAATTATTTATCACTGCTGTCAGAGGAAGTTGTATAACATGTATTATTGTAGAACTTATACATATTTTACACATTATTTCTTCATAGACCAGGCAATGTACGTATTATTTTGTGATTTTATTTTTGACATTGTTGCCTGAACATCAGCCCAGTTTCAGTTCACTTTTCAAGTCTGATAGTTAAAGCCTGTCTGAGGACCACATAAGGTTTGTGTCCTACGGAGGACCCAGTCTTCACGGGCCACTGAGACTGAAATGAGACGCTCTGGTCCACAGAGGATTCCCGTGGTTGGCGTCACTAGATCTACCGACCCCTTCTTACTGTTGCCTAGAAACAGAGCTTCAGCCTTTGGCTCACTTTAAACAAGAGGTCAAGATGCCAAACTTTTTCCATAATTAACTGCACTGAATTGCCTAGACCCAAATACAGCATGATCCCCCCCTACATATAACAATAAATTACCAAAATCCTTTCACGAGCTCACTGGAAGGAAAGGAAATAAAAGAATGACTCAAAAGACATTTTACATAACTAATATGACAACGGAGAGACAGAGACTAAGCTGTGAGCTGCAAATTCACCGTTTTAGCAGAAGATAGAATTGTCTCGGAGCCAAACCAGGCAGGTGCCTGCGTGTAACTAGACAGGATGACAAGGATTTGACTCCGGAGAGCAATGTGAAAGTTAGGAGCGTTCAATTTGCAATGTGGGATGAACATCTGGGGACGTTTTCAGTCGCTACAATCACACACACACGTACAACGTTGGGCTTCTATCTCAGTGAGGACACTCGTGGCGTAATGCATTTCCTGATACCTCATTTCACTCCAATCCATTTCAGTAGGGGAATATATTGGACCTGTAGCACACTCAGTTGACGTGTAGAATGTCGAGCTGCAAGCAGACGTCCACATAGATGCGTACACGTGTGGACACGGGTGGAGTAACCCTAACTTTTACCCTAAACCTAATTGTAACCCTAACCCTGAGAGCAAGTCCAAACCCTCAAACAGAAAGTATACAGAAGCACCGATGTCGAAACTTGATTAAATACAAGGTGCTGGACAGAAGTGAGGAAAACCAGAGGGCAAGAAAGGTTCGCCCACCAGAGGAAGCTCCAACAAACTTGTTTATTTGACCTCGCAGGTTAAATTCTCTTCCACAGTCTTCAGAGGAAGACGTTGTCTGCAGCTCTGTGCTCTGCAGACACAGGCTCTGTGTGTGTGGAGATATCACCGGCACCTTTGGAACATAAAGTCAAAAAAATAACTTTTATTTTCTTCTGAAAGCAGTTTTAAAAGTTTGTGTTGTGTGTTTTTTTTCAGAGTGATAGCGTCTCGTGGAGGTACAGAATGTAACAGAACAGATTTTTATTCTGTGTACGAGGCTCCTTAACTCCAAAGTGGGTGCTATTTGTCACAATTACACTGAACGCCAGGAGGGATGATAAAGTTGTTTATAGAAAGAACAATGTGGGTTTCTTTTTTTATGTTGATCCTATGAAAGACGACTTGTTTACTTGAACTTCACTAATGCAACACTAGACTGTTACTTAAAGCAATATGGTTATTTGATTAATACTTCCCTGATAATTTTCGTTTTATATCCCCAATTAATTCACCTATTTGATCTATTTAAAAACGTCCGGAACCAATAGATAATTTACTATTACATACAAAAGAAGTCTTGTTTGAGAACTCGTCATCCGGGCTTTTGCTCTGCGAGCTTGTGTAGTGAGGTAGTAATTAGAGATGTATAACGTGGCTGCCCTTTTGAGAATTGGTTTCGAGTTTATTCAGCCCAATTAGCCGGCTTTGATAGTTTGCCTAAGGAATAAATTGAGGAGCTGTCTTCTGTCCCATAATTGTATCTACAAGCTGAAAGGGGGGGGAGGGATGCATTGATGTAATTTTTGATTGGCTCCCCATTCAATATTCATTTCAATTATCCAAATTACTTGGTTAAATTGTTTTGCCTTTTTCCTGTGGACTCCTAGAGGAATCCTCGTTGGCCTGAGAGCGATTTCGACGAGTCAGGAGCCGGTGGAAGAGAAGAAAAGAGTCGAAAATCTTCCACAGGTCACATGTCAGTGTCGGACTCGCTGCTCTAAATTCAATGCTGTCATATTGTATAGAAATGCTCATCTGCTTGCAGTTCAAGATGTCAGCCTGCTTCGACTCTTTTCCCACTTCCTGCCGCGGTAAAATATTTTACAAAACTCAGCCGACAAGGAAAACACTTAATTACCTTCCTCTGTCAGTGTCGAAGCCGCCCTTCTTCTGAATTCAGCACAATGTGAGTGGGCAGCTGAATGCAGAATGGATTTGGTGGATCACAAAGAGGTTTATGTGACTACTTGGTGAATTGTAATCCCCCCCCCCCACCCCCTGCCCAGCATACCCACACTGCCATCATAATTTAGGTCTGATTATTCCTTCATGCTCCTGTGATTTAAATATTTACCGACCACCCCGTCAGCATCCGCAATCCTCCGCCCCTCATCTGCATGCCGATGCGCAGGCCAATGGGTCTGGGAGGTCTGGAGTAAATACACTGTGTCATCAGCATTTGCTCACCCGCAGCTGAAATTAGCATGGACCTTTTGGCCACCGTTCTCCCAGCAGAAGTGCTTCTTTTTAAAAGTGGCCATGAGGGGTCATGATTCCCCTGAGACGGCAAAATGGACTCATGTTCAGAATGTGCAATTGTCTGAAATCCTGCCAGGACTGAGCCGAGCAGCGAGAGTGAGGCAATTTTCTTCTGTGCAAAGACCTGATGGTAAAGATGTGACTGTAATGTAATGTTGAAAGGGGGGGGGGGGGGTGGGGGGGGCTGTTTACGTATTGAACTGGCCCCAGCTGAAATCTGATTGGCCCCTCAAGTGCCCCTGTCCTGTCAGCAGTCTTCATTTAACAAAGTTCTCAATTACTAACAACACCCAATAAATATGACAGTGTGTTAAGAAATGTTTTATAAGCTTGAAGTGTATAATGTGCTTATACAAGGAAAACAAATCTAAATATCTAAAGAAGAAGAAGAAGAAGAAGAAGACGTCTGACGACCATGTTATAATGTTGCATTCATTATTTTCAGACCCTTACACAAATATGAAAAAAGGAAAACAGTCAGATGATACACTTTACACTTCCAGGCTAATGAGCACTCAAAGTACTTTACATACCTCACATTCGCACAATGATGGCACCAGTAGGCCTACCTTGCCAGAGGACACTTCCACATGCGGTCTGAAAGAGGAAAGGGATCAAACCAACGTCCTTCTGTTTAGTGGACGACCCGCTCTAACCCCTGAGCCACAGGCTCTCAAAGTGCTTAAGTATAATTCAAGTAGCTATTTATCAGCTCGGTGGAGTCAAAACTACGGGAACTCTCACAAGAAATCAAAAAAAAAATAAGAAATACATGAATTGGCAAACAATTTAAAAGTACCTCTAGATATAATCTGACACAATACATATTTATTCGTGGGTAAGGTTGTATCACACATCGAAGGGAAGATAAAAGATATGATAAAAGGGAGGATATTAAAGGTTAAGTTGTTGTCCTGACATATATTTACACTGACGAACTGTGGAGCCGGGGGGGGGGGGTTTGCAGCACAGCCAGGCAGCTAACGAGCTAACTAAGCTGCATGGATTACTTTAAGGCACTGACATAAACATTCTGCTGCACTTCCCCGGGTGCCGCGGGTCCCTCGTGAGCCTGATGCAAAGAGAAGAGGAAACTATGAGGAAGCCAGTGGGAGCCCAGAGAGAGCTCCGGATAAACAAACACTCCGGCTTCCAGCAGCAGCATGTGGAGTGAACATAGCATGTGGATGTTTTACACTGTGGTAAATGTGAGGAAGTAGCAGCCAAGCAAGGCCTGTGCTCTCTTTTTCGGTAAGTACGGCAACGGAGTGAAACCTGGTAATAGCCATCATGTGAAGACTAAAGATAGACTTAAGATCCATAGATACACTTTATTTGTCCCACACACATGCACAACATGCACAAACACGCTCATGCAATGAAGGGAAATTCGTCCTTGCTCAGGGGCACTAGGCAGGGTAGGGAGAATAGTCTTTTTGATTTATGGACAGATCCAGGTTCGTCCTTCGTTGTTAATCGATCCAGGTAAGTTTTTTGTTGAAACTCCGTGGAGGCAAACCGTGGAGTCGAACCAGCATCGAACCAGAGACCTATTCTGCCAGTAGTCCTAGATTCTGCCACTAGTCCACCGCCTCTCCGTGAAACAGTGGAGGTAAACAACGCAGTGATGCAGAGAGAGGATAAATAATGAAATACATTTATAAAGCATCTACGTACAACACTTTCTTTATCCCACACTGCTGACACAACTGTCGGGCGGTTTCTTGCACCAAGGACACATCGGGTTGCAGAATTGGGAAGACTGGGATCGAACCACAATCTGGTGAGTGGGAGACCCGCTCTACCCCTGGAGCCGAAGCCCTTGAATCTACCTATAATCATTTCCGAAATCTGTATGTGGAGCGCATATCTCATGATCCGTTCATCTTCCCGCCTCCCACTTCTGGATTGTTAAGGGCCCGAGAAAATGTTTGATGTGATTTGGACACGTCAAATGTTCAATATTAATAAACTTTGAATAATCAGGAGACCAGCGCTCTGTGGCAGCAGCGGCCGGGACTCATCAATATAGTAACTCCAGAGTCAGGATTCACCGAAAAACAGGTGATTGGTGCAGTAGCGGTGGAGAGACTTCAAGGTTCTCCGGCGCCCGTTTCTTTAAAATAAGAAACACAAATGTTATATTTATGTTTAAAGAGTTTTTCCCACCTGGAGTTATTCTTCATCTCTATAGTAGATGTGATGTGGTTCCTTACTAAAGCAGCTCGGCGATAACAAGCGGGAGGAGCAGTTCTCGTTACGTGCCACTGCAGGTTGAGCCAGAGGTTATACGAGGCTTCAGCAGGATTTAGTCCCATATTCCTTTGGGATACGCGTTAGGAGGGGTTAAGGTTACGGTTATTTAAAAAAGAAATTATTCCCTAGACGATATTGCACGATCGTTGATATTCGTGAACTTTGATCTTCACAGGAATGCGCCCGAGCATGACGGACAGTCTGGATGATTGACCCGTTCAGCTGTGGCAGCCATCGTGGTGGAAGGGCAGACTGAGCCGTCATGTGGAACACGGCGCTTTGGTCTGGTTTGGAGCGTGAGGGAATTTCCACATGTGTGAGACTGTGAACTTCCAAGTGGACGATCGAAGCAGCTTTCCTGCGTCAGTGTGGATTTTCTTTAGATTCACGAGGAGCCCGAGATGTGACAGAGGACAAGTTGTTCTCTCTTGACTTCATCCCCTGACTCAAGTTTGCTAACTTTGCTCAAGCTGCTCTGCTCTGTGATATACCTCACACAGGTTTTAAATGATAACCCACTGACCACGACTCCAGTTACAGTGTTTAAGGACAAGTGTCTGGTTGTTGGCTAATATCACTTCTAGGATTTTGTGTTATTTGAAATGCACGATATGTCCGCTCGGGGTTCCTCAATCAAAACATCTACAAATGGACCTAGTTTCATAATGTCCTGAAGCAGTGTGGGATCATGGGAGTTTGTTGTCTTCACCACCATAATCTTCTCGGGTCACTTGGTTCCCATGTGCATTTATGCTAGTCATGGCGAAGACTTGTTACGTGTTCTATCTTTAATACATTGAGATCACTATTATATGTCAGGATATGGACAGAATTACACACGTCCTTCCTATTTGAAACTTAGAGCAAACATTTGAACTTTAAATAATCTTAGCTGAAGCCTAGTGGAGTTTCTACAGGGGAAATATAAATCCCCTTCACACACCAGGTCGAGGTGAGTTCAACACGTGACAGTGACCACGTCTCTTACAACCCACTGGATGTGTATTAAAGGAAACTGACACAGAAAAGTATAGTTTCATTTGTAGTTAATAATTAAATACAAGTTCTATTTTGGTGGCTGTTAAGAATGTATGTGTGCATCAGAGTATTCTCTTGCTGTGTGTGTGTGTGTGTGTGTGTCTGTGTGTGTGTGTGTGTGTGTCTGTGGGCCCGGGGAGAGTACACTTCAAAGGGCCTGACACTGTCAGTAAATAACTCATGAACACACTAAATGGGTCGAGGCTAAAGGAGTCACAATGGCAGTGGCCTTTATGAAAAATCCAGTAGCTACAAGTGTGTGATTTGGACACCGGAGGGAAAGGCCTCGGAGGTTTTCAGTATGAAACCCTCGTGCCGCACTTCACGAGCTAAGAGCAGGAAACATTTTCTTTCTTCGCCTCCTTTCCGAATAATTGAAGCCTACTGGATTGAGAGACCACTTGTGAATGAAGCCTCGGTGTTCTTATTGTCACAAGCTTCAAAATACATCGCTACGTTTGCCTTCCTGCCATTTATACCTTAACCTTCCCTGCATTGACTGGGATATCTACGTGCCACTGGTGGCTGTGCTGGTGAGGAGTGGCATTGGGTTTTCTCAAGAGTGTTATTAAACGGTTATTTAAATACTCTTTAGAGACTCTGCCAACTTACATATATATTATGAAAGAATTTATTATTATGATTGTTTGAAGGGTTTACGCTAAAATCAGTTTTGTAACATTGTGTGATATGGTAGTTTTTTATTTTCACTTAATTCACGGAATAATTAAATCAAATCAAATCAAATCAAAGTTTATTGTCACATGCATCAATGAAAGCGTCATTGGAGCAGTGAAATTCTTGGGACATGGCAGGCAGCATCTACACAGTAGACGGGCTTTACAAAAATTTAAAAAATTGACATACCATATAACATATAACATATAATATATGACGTTTAACATATTAAAATGAAGCAGCAGTTTACAGGGTGAAGGAGTGGGGAATATTAAATTAAATAATATGAATATATGTGAGGTAAGTACCTATTAAGTGTGACCTGTGATCTTGTGACCTGGCAGGAAACATCTACTTAGTACAAAAGCAGCAGTTTATATATATATATATATATAAACTGCTGTATATATATGTAGTAAGTGGGACCTGTGATCTTGTGACCTGGCAGGCAAGGGCTTTACAAAAAGAAAAATAAAATAAAATACAATATAACATATAACATATAACATGTAACATAGAACATAGAAAAAATCTGACATGTTTAAGTGTAACATTTTCAGGTCAGTTTGGTTTCAATTGTGTATTTGTTGTCGTGATTGACAGCTGAGACTGACAGGACCTGGAAATCGTGGCTCACTATCGTGCAGACTCCTGGCTCCAAATGTGCAAGATGGCTGTGTTCATATGTGATAAACTCTGGCTTCATTTCTGCATAATGGGAAGACGTGGAGAAGTGTTGTCCTTCTGTATGTACAGCCCAAGGTACACACCAGTAAAAAGCAATCACACAAACCATAACCAAACCTAAGTTAATACAGCGGCATCAAATAGAGAATTAATTACTTGGTGATTCTCTCTAGTCTCTCATTCAACAATTCTTCCACTAGTCCCGTAACAAACAAAGCATGTCCATGACGTTTACTTTGCATATATAGAGATATACAAAAATCTTCATCCACTCCAGCAGATGCTATCAGCAGATGCATGAAGTAGAAGAACCATTGTTAGCACAGCGGCGTCTGAAGCCATGCATTCCGCCACATATGGTGAATTTAAGTGACAGGGAGGCTAATCTATAAATGGAAAACGTCAGTGTGTGTGGGGGGGGGAGCTGCATTGATTGACTTGTCATGATGCAGTCCCCTGGATGCCAGTCAAGCCCTCCTCTGTGACTGCGCCCCACTCGTTCCAATTACACTGCTCCCATCCTTCAGCCCAGATCTGTTATTTCACATATCTGTTAAACCCACTGTTGGTGAGAAACTGCATCTCCTGCAAAACCCCCGGAAGAAAAGCACGGGGCTTTCATCGGGTGTTTCCCAGTGCACAGACTGCATCTACTATCATTTACATCAGGTCAGGTGACTGCTCAGACAGCTGCCAATCAAACGCACATGCAGCGTATAGTAGGTTCCAGCCGGATCCCTACACACCCTCTGCAGTCAGTCTGTGCCGGGCGGTCGCGTTTTTTGTATTTGTTTGCTGACATTATTTATTTATCAGTGTTTAGCATGCAATCACGGCTGGCATGAAACTCCATAACGTAAATTATAGCCAGTCAATAGTCTGATTTCTCTGCCAGCTTTGCAGCTATAGAGACTTGGGTCCGTGCCACGCGTGTAACCCACACCTCTTATTGACAGGAGAGGCAACAAACAGCATGGGTATAGAATACTAATAAGGAAACGCGGCATAAAATTGTAGCCGCTTATCTGTTCTGAAGTTATGTCGATACACAGTGTCCCTACCCGCCGGCTAAAGGTGAAGTCTTGACGTGAAGGTTACTCTTGATACAGTTCTGGAGCCACAGACTTCCCCTGACAGGATTAGGGATTATTACAATCCGCTCTCCTATTTGGTCATTTGGCGAAAATGATTTTTTTCACCCCCTTGTTTTTCCTCTGCTTGGACTTATCATGTGGTTAAAAACAGAAAGTGATGGCGTAGTGTGCGTAACGGTGTGAATCAGCAGATTCTATTGACCAAGAGCTGGTCTGAGCAAATCTCAGGCGTCGTTAAAATGGATCTGGAGTCTTTTCTCAAATAAGATCAATTGAGTCGAAGCTGCTGCAGTTGATTTAAATCTTTTACAATAAATTTGTTTCCTTTTTTATTGTACCTCGTATGTGTGTTAGACAATGAATTCCTATACAACACTTACTGTTAGGTCCATTATTAAATCCTAATTATTCCGTCGTCCAGGTGCATTGTAAGAAGTACAATAGGTTTCTTCTTTATAACATTTCTGCTGCAGCCTCCTCAGACTGACTTTGATTCATATTGGACACTTTCACACTATTTAACACTGCTGCAGGTTGGACAGTACGGCTGTGGAGGTGGAGGTGGAGGTGGAGGTGGAGGATGGAGTCGAGTCTGGTTTGTTCATTCTCTGCCTCTTCATCTACGATTGTTCCCTGACCAATATATTTTCTTTCGTCAACATTCACCATGATTAAACCACAGATGGACACACGTGCTAACGATGACAAAAACATCTGTTCTGGTGTTTTCCATCCAGTTTTAACACCACAGGTCTGCTCATGTTAATGTCTTGAAGAGTGTTCACTTTGACAGACACAGTCCAAGTGTTATGGGATGTCTGGGTGCATTAGTAGACAGACTGGGAAACTCGTGGGACTTTCTGGCTCGGCGATAAACTCATTCAAATCCTGTTTGAAGAATATGGAATACTTTGCATCAATCGCTAATTAAACATCTGAGTGAATGGAGCTCGGGGGGGGGGCTCCATGACGTGGTCCCGTCTGTCTGTAACATCTATATTACAGGTTTGATCCCTGATCTTAAATATGTTTCTGCTTGCCACGGTCTCTTATTAAATTAACTGTTGGACAATTTGTTCACATCCTGGACTGAACTGTCTTATTCTCCGGTTTCATCAGTTTTTTACCACTTTATCTCATCTATTTTATTCCATTCATTTAATGTTATATGATCTCTTATTATATCGCCTTGTGTTTCTTTTATGTTCAGTCATAATGTCTTTTATGTCTTTTTGAAAGGCGCTAAAACATTTAATGAGCGTAGCCAATGAGCTGTCCCTTACCTTTAAATTAGTAAATTACAGCTGTGGAAAGTGTTGAAATCGAAGAAATCCAGGATTTTTTACATTTACATTATTGACGTTCTTGTGTGAAAGTAAATTAGAAACATCAACACTATCCTCACCTCTCACGCTATGATTCCTATAACCTGTCTATTCTGACCATCCGCGTTTCTACCATCTCCTGTCTCTGTGCAGCTGTTCAGTGCTGAACTCCAATAAATCACCTGGTGTGTGACTGTCCCCAGAACGCCGTGTTCCTGTGACTCAGCAGGAGAGCGTGAGATGCCTCCTCCAGGAACCTGCTGGGGGATTTGAGCCTGACCAAACCTGGCCTCCGCTTTGGCTGGAATTGCTCATCCACTTCATTACAGGGGAGGGAGAGCAACCTGCCACCTTCCCAGGGTGTTTCAACTAAATTTAACCAGCTTTCCAGCTGAGTTGAACACAAGGCGCCGGGTCCTTATTGCTCGTGTTCCCTTTTCCCGTCCAGAGCAGCGTGGACTGCGATGTCGAGCTGCATTGTAGAAAATGACACTTGCACGCTTGGCAGAGAACCCTCGCTCCCGGGGCTTCGCTCGTGTCAGAGCGCTGATGAGAGAGACTTGGCAGAATTGGCAAAAGTCTACAATGACTGGCCCGGGTTGTTCCTTTGTTCCAAGGCAGTACACAATCTAAAAGCGTGTTAACAAGTGGCGGAAAACAAGAAAGTCAGGGTCCTGCAGGACACGAGTGACGGTGAAATTCAACTCCGTCTGTGTTTCCGTGGTTTAAATCTCTCGCAGGATTTAACAAAACCACTTTATACCTAGAGGTGCACTCAGTGGAGCGTTTACCTCCGCCCGGGCCCAACAGTCCCTTCATTACTCGACTTTTCATTTCACTAGATCCAGATTTTTATCTTGGAGCTTCACCAAATTGCAAACAACTCACAAATACCAGTTTCCTAAGTATTAAAACGTTACTCTAAAAAGAATCATTTCAATTTCCAATGCACCCAAAGTTGATTTTAAATTGTGTTTCTTTTCCAGTTAAATAAAAGTCAATTATCTGGTTGTTTGGGTTCACTCTTATTCAGTTGGGAGTGACCATGACCCTTGAACCCATGCTGTCCTCATGTATGTGTTTTTCCAGAGCATTGCATGGCACGAGGGTTGATGATATTGTACGATTTTCAGTGTTGGTTATTCCAAAAAATAAAATAGCTTAAAACATGTTCAGTTTGTCATCGATAAACCTTAAAATAAGCTAATCTGAGGCTAACATCTTTACGTACACACAAGAGTATAACAGTGAAAACAAGCTCCAGAACACTGAGATGCAGTCACAAGACACAGATGGTGACAGCTGAGGGCTCTGCACCAGCTCAGCCAGTCGGTTCCGAGCCAGGCACAGCTTGTTTGAGACAGGGGAGAGCATCAGGGGTCAGCCATGGTGATGGTCTGCTCATCAGTGGGGGGACCACATTAGTGGGGGGGTCAGTGTCGCTGTCCCCCCCCGCTGTGAGGACGCACAGCAGACGGGTCGAACTTGGCTCAACCACGGTGGTAGAAAGGCATTTGGGAGGAGGAGAGCAGCTTGGACATCAAGGCGAGTCAAACTGTGAGAAGACCCCGGGGTGGAGCGAGAGAGAAAACACAGAAGGGATTAAATGTCTCATCTTGACCGGGGCCCACCTCGAGCCTCCTCACGCTGGAGGCTGTGGCCGGGCAGTGGGATGACTGGGGCGGTCTCGTTTAGCCCCGTGGCCTCACAACCTGAATCTTGGATGAGCAGGAGACAAACGATGAATGGATATCGCCGCTAACACCTGCCGCCTGCCAGCAAATGTAGCGAATAATCCTGTATCAGTCGCATCACATAATGTCTCATGAGACGTTTCGGGGCGAAATCCGAGGGTGACAGGAGAATGTAGGTTGTGTGTGTGTGTGTGTTGGAGTTTGTGGAAATGCCAGTGCACATGTGCATTGGATTTTCTGGTTGCCACTGTGTGTGTGTGTGTGTGTGTGTGTTTTATATGAACCTGTTTATTCTTAGCCGTTTCCCCGCTGCAATAGATTTCATTCTATTCTGAACGGAGCTATCAATTAACGAAAGATGTCTTCATTAAATTATCGTTCACTGTTTTGCATCGTAGGAATTTTATGGCTGGGGATTTTCAACTGAAAGCCGTTCATTCAGAAATCCCCTCTGAAATGGGTTCACAGCACGATTAGCAGTTATTGTTATTTCCTCATTTCATATCTCCTCAGATTTTGTTTCATGGGGGGATTAGCTGGTAACTATAGAGACACATAAACTGTATCATTCAGGTTCTACAGGTTAAAGGATTGAGGTTTTAAATATACTAATCCTTTAGTTAGGGTCATAGATCTGTCCTCTTTTGTTGCTCATTCAGCTGCATTTGACTTTAACACAATACATGCAGGTTTTTATACTATGCATGCTGGTTAGAATTTTGGTCCGACCTTAAAACATTGCGGGAGCTCCCCAGCTGCTCTGCTCCAGCTGCAGCACCTTGTGACCTCTGTGACCCTCCAGTTTGTCCAGATTGCTGTTGCTTGGCTTTCAACTAGGGCTGGGCAAGTTAACTTGTTTTAATCGAGTTAAGTCAAGTGATGAGTTAACTCGATTGTTTATCCGCCAATTATTTTCTTTTTTCCTGTTCTGCAGCAGTCAGCAACAGACTTTCACAAAATAAAAGCCTGACTTTCACAATAAAACAATAAATAATCAAACCTGAGTGAATGCGAGATAAAATAATTAATCGAGTTAACTCATCACTTGAGTTAACTCGAGTTAACTTGAGTTAACTCCATTGAAACAAGTTAACTTGCCCAGCCCTACTTTCAACACAACATAGGACACAGTCCGAAATCCTCTAGAGCCTTTGCCGTGAGGGCCCCTGCACTTTGGAACAATCCTGGAGATGAGAGAAGCAGAAGTGGTTTCCTGTTTTTTCTCCTTTCTTAAGACACATGTCAATGAAAAAACTTTTACCGCATGATGTCTATGACTTTTATTATCTGTATCTATTTTATTTGTGAATTTCATGTTGTTTGTTGTAAAGCACTTTGTTATTTGTATTGGAAAGCACTACACTAGTAAAAGTTACTATTAATATTATTATTATTACTATGTGAGTACGCTGGTTTTCTAGGCCATTTGCCTCTGAAGGACTTCCTCTCCCATGTGCTCCAGGATTAATTAAACCACGTCCAGCCTTCCTTTGCTCTGTATTGTGTGTGAGGCCCAAACACTGTGACCTTCCAGAGCGGCCTTTTGTCGGAGACCTGCACCGAGACCCTGGAACACAGCTCAGCACAAACTTCTGCCTTGTTCGGAGTCGGGACACAATTAACCAGTTTTCTCATTCAATATTTATTCTGTACAATACGAAGTGGAGCCTTTTGTCAAATGCATGAAAATAGATTATGCACCACCACATGCAATGCTCTCTGTTGTGCACACGGACGTCATTAGGAATGTGAAGCATCGACTCATACATATTTACAATACATACCATAAGGTTCATGGTTCAAAGGTTCAAAGGCCTTATTGTCATATGCAGAAATAAACAAGTTATAAATGCAATGGAAATCTTAGCTGTGCCTGGTGTTGTCAGTTTTTAAAATAAAAAATATCTCTCTATTGATTGATTTGGATTGAAAAACGTGTCCTGCATCAGCTCTATTTGCACTTTAAAATACAACATAACCGTTCCGTTTAACAAGTTCACCATCTGCTGCCGTGATGTGGTTGAAGGTTTATTTAATTCACCGCTCTGCTCGGGTTAAATTTGACCAAAAGCCGCATGTCCAGTTGCTCACTGAGATTCACAAAGTCCTGTTGCCCAAGAGGAGACTCAAGGCAGCTCAAAGCTCTGAGCTCTGAATCCTCCTCCACCTGTTTCCATGTGATGCCACGAAAGGTGCACTAACGCAGAGATAAAACAGAGTAGCTTAAACCCATTATCTTATCAGCTCGAGTAGAAGAAGAAGGAAATAAGAGGGGACAATTTGTCACAGTGCGCCTTAGCACGTCGGCACCTTGCTATATTTAGAGTGGGGGGGTTTTATCTCTTTGACGAGTATAAGCTTCTGCAGATCGGAGCAGATTACTTATTAAATGAAATTGCTGTTTTTATTGGGTTTTAAATTTAGAAAAGAACTTGTTACCTGCGATGCAGAACTTTAAATTAAAGGAGGAGGCAAGTGTGAGATGAAGTAAAATACACATAGAGAAAGTGCTGCACACAATTGTTTCATGAAGACAAGAAGACAAATATAAAAACAGACCATTTACACATACTTGAGATAAATAAAACCCTTGTACATTTCTAAATCATTATCTTAATGGAGACATATTGAACTTACTTAGTTTTTCTCTTTCTTCTGGTGTGTTATATAGATTTTTGTAAAAGGTCTGCAAAGTCTAAAAGCCCAACGCTTGCAGCTCCTCTCCTCCACTAAACACACTGCACTTGAAATGACACCGGGCGATACTCCCGCATCATTGTGATATCACGACGCATCACATTAGCATAATGCAAACCCAGCAGCTACTCTGACACGCCCCGTAACAAAAAGCCAATTCAATCGCAAAACGTTTTTGTACAGTTTTGCCACAGTCTCAAAATGTGGCAGCTGCTGCTTGGTATTCAACGGTAAAAGCAGCGATTCCAGACAGAAACTGTAACATCAATCATTTTCAAAATGTTAAATTATATATTATTAACACATATCGCCCAAACATTTCTTCCACAATGAAGCTCAGAATGGCCTTCAAATAAATGTAGGGAGCTAGAACGAAGCGATTCAGACAGAGGCTGAAAAGAGGAGCTGCAGCAGTCACAGTCTGAGGAAAGTGATGTTTCTGAACATGAGATCAAGTAAACATGATGATTTTCTGTTCTCCTTTATTCTCTTTGCTTTGTTTGCAGTATTGGTCAATAGTTATCAGATCTGAAATGATGCCTCACCGGACCTGGAGGATCTGTAAGATACTTTAAAACACTCAATTTATCCGACAGTAGAAAAATGACAAGCCGAAGCACATGGTACAATATTTTGCCTTTATCTTAAAGAATGTGATCTCCTGCTCTCAATCTGAGTGTTGAACGACATCACACTCATTGAATCTACAGAACAAAGATCTTAGACTTTAGTCTTGATCTCAAGAAACACAACAGAGACCAATCCAAAACCTGCCAAGGACAAGATCCCTGAGCGGGAGGAGACAAGACTTAGAGAAGCTACTGAGGAGGATGTGAAGGAGGGAGGAAGTCTCGATTAAACAGTGATCCCCACGCAGACCCACTCCAGAGCAATTTGCAAAGACTAACACATTTTCCAGTGCGTTGGCTTCCTGCCAGTCAGTTTCCAGACACAACAATGTGTCCAAAAGCTTCAGGAAATCTGCAGCGAAGAAGGAGGTCAGTGGTGAGAAGTGCCGCTGGCGTCCAACACCCACTCTCCTGGAAATATGCTGGAAACTGTCATCTGCAGGTGCTGTGTGGCTGCTTGTCACCGATTTGAAATGACAGCAGCTGGAATAACACACTGAATTCAGCATCTTGTGCTTCCTGTAATAGTTTGAATGTATTTGGAGAGGGCTGCACGTGGGCATGTAAGTTGCTTGATACTGTGATGGATTTTGCCCGAATTTAAAATGGAACTTCTATCAATCCATCAATTTTGTATTCGTATTTGTAATTAGAACTTGTCTCAGAAGGTGTGACATCCTCTGTTCTTAATCCTCAACAAGCGTCGGGAAAAACTACCAAAAAATAAACTATTAAAAGGCAGAAAAAAACTTAAAAAACATAGAAAGCCACATGTGGGGGATTCCTCTCCCAGGACGGACGGGAGTGCGATAGATGCCGCGAGTAGTTTGTGTGAAGGCACAAAGGAATGTGCTGTAGGGAGTGCGAGGGAGGATTTTACACAAGAGGAAATAGTTAGACAATAGCAAATGCACACACACACACTTATATTGTTTCATTTTCATAGAAACTACCACCCGTCATGGCCACAGCCGCTGGCTTCCTCAGGAATAAAAGGCAGGTGAAGGGAAGCAGTCGTATGAGATCCTCCTCCCACGGAAATATACCCGTGTATCGTGGAGCAAATGTAATTCTTACCTGGAATTAGTTTTCCTCGATGTGGATGTTTGTGTGTTTTGCAGAAGAGGACTTTGTCACAGACTCTGGCTTCATGTCCTGGATTCCATGTGTTGCTCAGTGTAGGCAACTGCTTGAAACAAGTGGCCCAGGTGAGAAGAAGAAGAGAACTTGGAGATAAATCTAAATAGTGTTGAGCCCGGTCCCTTCTGGACCAGACAGCGTGTTCGTTGATTCGAGGTTCAAGTGGGAAAGGTTAATAATTTAGACAAGTTCAGTGTTCAAAAGTTTCACAGTAATACGTTTATTGTATAAGAACAATACTTACAGAGAGTCTCTGGAGTTCTCCAGGACACGTCACCAGGTCACTGGATCATGTCGAGAAGAAGCCCCCACTTTTCCAAGTCCACAGTATTTGTAAAAGACACAGAGTGCAACACAGAGGCGGTTCTTTTCTTGAGGGCACGCAGCCATTGGCCAGATGTGAACTGTCTCTCAAAGTGCAGTTTTTTGCAAGCACTTCATTGTGAGAGAAGATTTACTCCACCAGGTGTCTCTATCAAGAAGGGAGTTTTTTACAGTGGAGAGACCAAGCAGATTAGACCTTAGAGGAGGATTTCATATGTTTCTCCCATAATAATTCATGAAATGGTTCATTGTTTTAGTCCTCTCTCCTTCCTGAGAATCCGTGCTTTCATTATCTCAAATCTCAAGATGAATTTCCTTCTCACGCTTTCCCCAAGTTGCACTTTGCAGTCAGTTTAACACTCAAATGGTTACGCTCTGTGTTTGACTCTGTACCTGAGTCCAGAAATTATATATCGCACCAGGATAAAATAAACAGTTGTAATATTGTTAATATTATAGATTACACAGCTAATATTGATTCAAAGGATATAATGTAGGTAAAATATAGTAAAATATATTCATAAGATAGAGAACAAAACATAGATATCTCAACAATAGCCAACTGTAAACATGTTTATTTCAGAGCAGGACAAACTGATTAGATATTATTACAGTAACGGTTTTGCAGACAGAGTCCAAACAAGTATAAACCGGTCCTCATTATGGTGATTGGAACCATAATGTAGGCAGCGTTGCAGATTCCCATTTGAAAAGCAATGTGTAATATGAATATGGGTTGTTCTATGACATAATTAGTCCTGTGCAATATCTGAAAGAGAGAGAGAGAGAGAGAGAGGGAGCCAATGAGGGAGTTGTCCTAAGAACCATGGACTCCAGGAACTGTATCCAGGGTCAGTTAGAGCTTCTGACGTCTCTGGTGATATTAACAGGTACAAAAAGAAGAAACATCTTTCCATGGCAGCAGACAGAGACGAGCTGGAGTTACAGAATGTGAAGCAAAGCCCACTGATAATACAGATGTAAACACCCCCATTGGGATAAACTGGGTCATTCAGCCTTCAGTTGACGGAGAGAGATAATCGTATTTACAGCGTGAACATTTCCCATGAATGCTCTTTCAAATCACTTTTTTGTTTGCAGAGCATTTTCTCTTTATTTGCATATTTTTCCACTTGATGGAAAGAAATAAAATGAAGCCAGGTGTAGTCTCAGACAAAGTTTCAGCAGCCACACAAAGACGTTTACAAAATGAGCCCACGTCACCTTGGAAATATAGAAAGAATGATTATAGAAAAATAAACTTATTATTTTCAGTGGTAAAGATTAAATGAACCGTGTCTCCACAGGTTCACAGGAAAACCAGACGTCTGCAGCTCAAGAGAAAGTGTTGCACATTACAGAGGTCCTTTTAGTCACTGCACTTACTTTGCCTGTGTCATACATTTGAACTACTTCTCTATAAAGCACCTAATTTCCGTTTTCCCTCTCTCAGCGTCAAACTTTTTAACGTCTGATTGTATGTGATGTTTCTCTTACGTCAGCCGTTTCCGTTTCTGATCAGATACTTGGGACTTATATTAAATGCAAATGTTTGGTCTCAAGCATCAGTCGCTGGTTTGACTCTCTTTCGACTGCAATATGCATCTTTACGTTTGGAGCTTTTCAGTAAAAACCGCAGCGTTGTCTCTGTTGTTTCTGCTCGACAGTGCATTCCCAGGCGTTACGTCCTTTCTGGTTAGTTCAGAGCACACACAGCCACCTGTCTTCATTTCGTTGCCATCCAATCACTTCATATCCCTTCTGTTCTCCATGGCAATACTCAATCAAGAAAATAGATTTGACACCTGCTAGGGGCAGGGGACAAAAAATAGTGAGAAAGGAAGGGAGTGGGAAACTGTATGTATGTCATCTCACAGTATAACTGCATCAGAATAACTGAAATATGTTGTTTGATATTCCTCCATCGGCATCGTGGTGAGTACATAATGAGTGAATTTCATTTTCGGGTGAACTATCCCTTTAAGTCATCACAAAGTGCAGCAAGACAAAGTTTTAGAGACAATCAAATTCTGTTGTTTTCTTTCTCCGGGACTGCATCAAATAGATTCATTCAGAATCAGGGAAAAGAGCAGATTTGCATCCAACCAAAACATCTGTGAACTACTGTGAACTCAGTGGCGTCTTTGGAAGAAATGCAGACTTTGTTTTTCTCATTCGCTTGTCAGCTCCTTGACGTCTTTTGATTGTTGAACAATAATGAAAAATTACTCCTTGTATTACTCTAAATGTTAATATTAATGACAAACTATTAACTAGCTGAAACTAACCTTCTTTTATTATGTCTTACACTTTACGTGAGGACCTGTTCCCGAGCTGTGTCGGTTCGTAACCAAGCTCCAGTGTACGTTGTCTCAAATGAGCCTCTGGTGCTCCCTGCTCTTCTCAGGCTTCCTCTCTGGTGTTGCTGTCAGCTGGGATTACCACATCTAACTCAACCTCCCTCCTCTGCTCCCTGTCAACCACTATGTCTGGTCATTAGCCAGCACTTGCTTGTCAGTCTGGAACTTGGAGTCCCACAGGATATTAGCTCTGCCGCACTGCAACACACGCGTGGTGATCTCCCATCGGGGACATCTGATCCATACTTGGCTCAGATGTGCTGCCATGATCAGAGTCCCTGTGCTGGTCGTCGGGCCTTTTTGTCTTTTCTAGCCACTGGTAGAACTTCTTGACATCTCATATTCCTCGCTGCTGACGATACATCCTATAGAGGCGCTTTGTGTTTTTGCTGTATTTTTTCTTGTTCCTCATTACCCGGTCTTCTGCTGCCACAGGCCCTCTCTTGCAGTTCATCCCGAGGTGCCGTCTTCTGATGTATTCTTGGATTATGTTCACAGAGTCTTGGGATGTTGGACATTGGGTGGAACCCTCTGTGGAATGTGAGGCGTCTTCATGTCTTGACATCAGTGACTGTGTCCTCGTATGGCATCTCTCTATTCCAGCTGAATATGTTGAGCAAAGTATATGAATGAATTTATTCCTACTGTTGAGCCGGATGGTTCGATGTGCAAGTCAATATCTTTCGAAACTCTTATATAGTTAATCCAAGCTTTCACATAGACATATTGACGCTTAGATTTTTTCAATTTTCCAAGGTTTTGCTTCTAAATGTACATATATAACCAGAATGGGGTTGTTCTTGACAACATCACATTTTGAAGCAGTAACAGTAGCTGAAGTACTTCCTCCTCTATCCAGTCTGATGTGTTTATTTGTTGATTTATGTAATATTCAGTATTTGTCTGGAGTCTTTGCTCAGTAATGGTTGTCTTAAAAGAATATAATGAAGCCTACTTCACGCCAGGATGAAGCAAAAGGGCGACTCAACTTCTGTCAAATGAAATGAATGTACCAGATGCACACGGCTGGAATTGTAAACAACAGGGACCCACCGTCAAATTAATTCCTCAAGTAAAACTAGTATCTTGATGCCAGCTGTCGCAGCAGTTCCTTCAACCGTCGAACAGGCATCTTATATTACCTTCTGAAGTGACTGTGTGCTACAATTTAAGCTCCTGAACAAAGCAGTGGAACTCAGAGTTCTCTTCTATTCATCAATATTGGAGCTGCCAAGGTATTTTGTGGTTTTTCTTTTTATTTACAAAAATTGGCCCCAGATCACCGTCTCTTCTCATCAGTTTGCTTTACTTGACCTCCTTCTCGCTCTCGCTCAAACTGTTTATCCACTGAATAAAAACAAATTTATAGCAGAAAACCTAGTTTTTCCCCTGTTACATTGGAGATCGGCTATATATTTTATTCAAGTGTTTAAAAGAAATAATGAATTTCTAAATTTTACCGGAACATGTGCTAACCCTTGAACAGCATTGTGATAATCTGGATTCCTAGCCTTGTGTTATTAAGTTGTTTACAATGCTGCGGCCTTTTCAGGGTCAATGAATATTGTATTTTGAAAAATCTATGAACTGCGCAGCTTGTTTTAAGCCTCACGAGACTCGAACATGCCTCTATTAGCAAAAGCCGAGATATTAGTGAACAGAAATATATGAAAGGAATTTTGTTCATATTCAATGTTTTTACAGTGAAATCTGACAGACCTGCACCAAATTGCACACACCCATGAATATCAGTCACCTAAAAATGTCTTTTAATTTTTTCCTCTCCCAGTGTTAAAGGAAAAAAAAAAGGAGCTGGATCTGTTCCCCCCCCCGATCTGGATCTGCACCAAAAGTTAATGGCATCTTCATTGGCTCCTGTTAGATCCTTCAACTGAGTGTCGTGGAAAAGCTTTCAGTTGTTTGTGTGTAATCTTGCTCACAAACAAACTAACGTTACCTCATAACCGAATGTGAATATGAATAGATGACGCTAATTAGCCAATCAGCTCGGGGAGCCAAGGATGTTGGTGCCTGAATGAAGCAGCTCCCAACAATCTGCTGAGTATTACACCACATCTTTAGAGGATGCTGATAAAATGACAAAACCCAAATTTACCGTTCGAGTAGATGGCATAGTTACCATTTGTTTCATCTACGGTTCAAACGCCAGTGACATAATGGATAAATTCCACGTGAGAATTGCTCATTTAGATTTACGGGAACAGTGCTTGTCCCGTTGCCAGCGGATCGAGCCAAGAGAAGGCCAATTCAAACATCATCTCACTGATTCATCTGCAGGGCATTATCCTCCAGAAATACTTCCCCTGGATGACCACTCATTCTCTTTGTGTAACACACACACACACACACACACACATAGTTGCTTCCCACAGCGATAAAGTGCATCACATCAATTACATCCAAACTTCTGTGACAAAGGCACTGATGGGCTTTTTTTTCCTGTTTAAACCTGACGGCTTCAGGCACTCAGTCCTCGCACAGATTTCATTTCACAGCAGCAAATTACCAGGACTGGGCAAATGGCTCGGCGTTTTTTTGTACATTTTTGAGAGATGAGTAGTTTTACAGTATCCTGCCACCAAAGAAAATAACAGTGTCTCACGTCTCCTCTCACCGTGAATCCTTCAAGCCCAAAGCCAGGAGATGGAGCAACAGCTCACGATAGCTCACATATTAGTGTTAAAGACATTTCTTCTCTCTTTATATAGAGTATTTCAAGGTGCTATAGATATTTTTGCACATTTTCCATGTTATTAATATAACTGGGAGAATAAACTAATGTTCTCCACCAGCATTCCCCAATAATTAATTCAATTTAAAGCGGTAATGGTGGTTACTCTCACGCACAAGGTACACAGACTAAAGAGTAACACGAAAAAAGTTTGGTTGGATTTAATACTGTATCACAATAAAAACAGGTCCATAGTTATAGATTCACCCCCACATCCGTCTCCAATTGTTGTAAAAAAATACACACGGTGAGTCTGCCAGGTTTGACACTGTGTTATAAATAAAGGAGGAGTCGCCTCTAGAATCAAGTATTTGGACTTTCAGTAAAAAGACTCACTCTGCAGTCGACAATACATGTTGTGTGAGTAAAGTTCTTCAAAAAACGCTTCAGGCGCGGCTGCTCGGAGAGTTTTCAGCGCCGAGGGAATTTTGTTCTCACACAGACGCGGGCAAATGCATCGCTGGCTTCCTTCCAGTGTTGACACAGAGGTGTTAACTGTTCCTGGGCCCGGACCGGTGTAGAGCAGAGCAGCTGTGTTGTTTTAAAAAGCACGGAGTCACTCTGCCTCTTTTACAGATTCTGCAGCGAGTGATGGGGACGAGTGTCTGGCTTCAGTTTGTTTACCCCCCCCCCCCCCCCCAATAAATTTGATCACCAGCCGCCACTGTTGACAATGAAACTGGCAGAGTTACCCACTGCGGTCGAGTGAGCCGTTGTTTGCGAGAGAACACAAAAGCCAGCAGCATCCACAGATTTAAAGCTTGGCTAGTTGAGGTGGTTTATATTTATAATATACTGTAATACCTTAAATGGACAAGCGTGTGCTGTGACATGTTCCTTTTTCCCATTGATTCACTTGTGGGAGACGTCTCTGGGGCACCACATTCATCTTATAAGACGCAGAAGTGAATAACTGAGAGAATTACAATGAAACTCACCATCCTGTTGTCATAACTGTATGTGACAGCAGATGGTGGAGCGGAGGATCTGAGAGTAATTCTGCTGTCAGGTGTGTGAGAGTACAGTAAATGTAGAGGACTTGAAGAGTTGTAACGTTTATTTACTGACAAACACCCTGAACTGCACACACACTTTTTTCTTCACGTAACGTCAGACAACATAACTGACTGAAACAGAGCTTTGCAAGGTTTGTTTTTAAAATAGTGCTGCAGGTTAAGTGGCTTTAATTCTGTGCATTCAACTCGTATCGATCAGCGAGTGCTCACAAGGCAAAGGAGACTTTGCATGAGAGCAAAACAGTAACACAAGTAAAAGACTATGAGAGAATATGACCTTAAGTATTTGCGTGTGAGCTCTATTTGACCTCAATAAGTGAAGGACAAGCTCCAGCTGCATCAATCTGAACAACAAAGCTATTTCCAGGGAGCAACAGTGTCCGTGAAAGATCTGCAGCGAATTCACCTCTGGAAGATGTTACTCACAATGACAACAACCCAAGGCACTTCACTAGCTTCCATTGATCTGTGTGGCTGTTGCAGCACAGTGACCCTCATGTTCCTGCTAGCAGACGGGCCTGGGAGGAAGGACAGCAGAAAGCCTTTTTTTTCTCCCAGGACATGATGGGTCAAGATTGACAGATTTCACTACTTGGAGGGATTTTTGAGAGCAGGTGAAAGATGGCACTGCCTCTGGCACATGACATTTGTCAGTGTGCCGTCTGCGATGTGGCAAAGACTCAAATGAAAAATTACGTGTTTAATATATCTGGATGTGTTTGAATACAAATTGTTTCCTTTATTACAGATGCTGCGTCTCCCTACTGTCTCATATATTACTAGTTTTGAATAATAAGCACTCAGGTGTTTACCACACTGCATAAATGTCAGCTTATGTCTACTTCCCTTCCTTCCTTCCTTCTGCCGTATCTCTCCCTCCATATTTTTTGTCGAAATGCTCTTCCTGAAATATTTATATATTTTTCTCAGAGGTTTAAAACGACTCTTCAGCTGAAATAAACACACACTTATTGTACAGGTTCGTACAAACAAGCGCAACCAGAAGGCCTGATGCTTCCCTGTTCCTCACTCCACATGCAGCCACTGGCCACCAGCAGACTGGACCGGGCTTTGATGAAACACCAAGTTGCTCCGGGGCCTTTGTCACCACACCACTGAGGCAGCTGACGTCCTGGGCAATTGATTTCCAGCTGACACTCAAGTGGCTGGCGGTGAAAAATGACCTGTCAGTGCCACTCAGGGGAGCAAATCTAGCGAGGCATCACATAGGGAGACTCATGCGAGAGATGGCAGGTAGACGGACACGAGAGACCCTGAGCTCGGCCTATCGGGGAACCAACTTTATTAATAGCCTCGGGTCAATGAAAGCTCCCTAACAAGCCAAGCATACAAGTCATACTTTTTGTATTTTCAGGAGAGGACTGCAGTTTGCTGGTACGTGTGTGAGTGTAAACCACAGACTGTATTAAACTGGAAGACGTCTATCAATCTCATCCCAATATCCATAAATCAAGCCAAGCTATCCACATATGAACAGAGCATTGAAGATTGGGGCCGTGGTAGGATGATCCCGCCGATACACCGGCTCGACCAATCACGAGTCGGTCTCGGCTGTCAATCATGACATAGCAACCTGTTTTTATAGCATGAAATAACCAATTAAAGCCAAACTTTCTTTCTTGTGTCTTTTTTATGGCTTAAGTAAATGTATTTTCGTGTTGTCTGTCCGTCCCAGTCTCGTGAACACGATATCTCGAGGGACTTTCTTCAAATTTGGTAAAAATATTTACTTGGACTCAAGGATTAACTTATTGATTTTGTAAGTTCAAAGGTCAGGGTAGCTTCACCAATCACCAAAGATCATGTTTATCTCGAATGTGAGATCAGCTTGACGGAATGTCTTCAAATTTGGTAGAAACATTCACTTGGACTCAAAGATGAACCGATTAGATTTGAGTTCCTGGAGGTCGAAGGTCATGGGTCAGAGTGACCTCCTGATCCTGTGATACCTCAGGACTGCCCGTAGGAAATGTCATTACATCTGCCACAATTCACTCGGACTAATGGACGACCTGATTAGATTTCAGTGGTCAAAGGTCACAGTGACCTTTAGAGAATCTGGAAAAATAATTATGTAGATTTATGCACAAGGAAACTGCACTTGCTGGCGGAGGCACACAACCGCGGTGCAGTACTTCTAGTCTTTATATCAAATGTTACTATGCACCAAGTGGAGTGGCACTATAGATGCCGTATCTTAATGCAATGTCATTAAAGCTTTCTATCTAACTTCTATTATATTTTAGAGACGCTTCTGGGAAGCTGGCATGTCATCCATCTTTAATATGAATAGGGCGCTATCAATATGTCTAGTGTTTAAATTATGGGAGATTTCCGATATCATAAAAAGGATTAATTGTTGCTGAAATCTACTGTACATTACTTTGCTGTTTGCTGTTGCTATCGGGAGGACACATAAAGGTACAAGGTAGTATGTTTATGAGGTAGCGGCATAAAGCATAAGCACAAGTCTGTCCACTTGACTTGTTATCATTTGTCTCAGCAAGACTGGTCCTGCTCCACTTCCCCACGGATCTCACCACGAGTCTCCTCAGGGACCAGAACCCGTCACTTTGGATCCTGGACTCCTGAGCCACATGTCTGCTTGGCAGCTCTAGAGTCAGCTCGACTGGTTCCTCACTTCATCCCGCTGGCCACTTGCCAGGGAGGTGGAAGGACGTCGTCTTCAGTCTGGAGCTGGAGCAACAGTAAGAGGCGAGGTCACGAGAAACCAAGCAACGTTGCAGAAATGTTCCTCGCGGTTACATTTATAGGAGCTCGACCTTTTGTACCATCAAAAGGGGAAAATTGGATCTTGGCTCTGCCTGACGCATAGTCTTGTCCTATTAGCACAAGTGAGGTGTGCGGCCGTTGGCGAAAATGATGTTTCTGGCGATGTCGGCGTTTGGATTAAATCGTTCACTCTGTGGTAGGAATCTGCTCACAAATACTGTTCTATCATTGGATGTAATGTAACACTGGAAGTGGTGGTGAAATTACTTTCACATGTTCTATACTAAGAGAATACACCCAGCAGTAGTTTTCTCGTGTGAATGATGTGAGGGGAGTGTGATTTCAAGGCTAGGGAAAGTGAGGGAAATCATACATCCCATTTACACAGTCACATCATCCCTCCTGGACGGATCGGATAGCTATCTGATGTGAAAACAGCCGAGTGTGGAGCATCCCCGTGTGGTTTAGGGATTAAGATGGAGACGGTGTTCTGCATCGCCCCTGCTTTGGGTCTGTAGCTTGTCATTCCCTCTTGTTTCCCTTCATTTCCTGTCATCTCTGCATTGTCAGATTCCCTAATAAAGACATGAGATCCCTCCAAACAATAAAAAAAAAAGGCAAGTCAATGCATCCGGGAGTATTCAAGACTTATTATAATCCAGACACACTTTAGAAGACAGGTGTAATTGGTCCCGAACTGTCTTGTAAGGGTCTCAGTATGAGTCAGGTGAAGTGCTTGTTAGACCATCCAACAGCATCTGAACCCCCCAGGTGTGTAGAGACGTCCAGAAGGTTTGAATTCCTCTTTTCCAGGCTGATCTTTTTTTTTTTTTATCCGTCACACAAGTGTCTCAGTCACAACCATGTGTGAGACCACCGGAATGTGTGTCCTTATCCCCCTCTGTCTGTATGATTCCTATGATTCATAGGAGAGCAAACCCTTTAAAAAGCAGTCTAGAAGGAATTCTTGCTATAGTGTGTTACCCAGAGATACCGTGTTTGTGTGTGTATGTTTTTTCCTTGTGCAACTTAAAACTTAATGAAGGGAGGTAACACCGAATTTTCTGAATCATCAGCTCCGTCAGTAACCAAGCTGACACCAACCCGCTGTTTGGTCACTCCCGGCCTCGGCTGGCTACACCTGCTGCCAACACCTTGAAAGGCAAGGTCGCTCCCTTTAATAAAAACATCATAAAAATCTCTGTCATTATCCAGTTAAATGGTGCAGAAGATTTAGGTTTAACGGGAAGTTTAAGTGCTGATGAATTAATTACAGGCAAAGAGGGAGTCACTTTTAAGCCCATCAGGTGTGTGTGTGTGTGTGTGTGAGACACTGATGAAGGTCACTTATATCTCTGACCAAGTAAATGATGCCTTTAATTCACCTCCGACTAGTTTTTATCACTGTACCTGTTGGGAACTCCTCATGGTCAGTAACTTCCAGAGTGGGGGAGGGGGGGGCGGTTACAATGAGGAACAGGATCGTTTGCTTGCACATCGCTTTCACATTCGTCTTCAAACAGTAGCTGAGCGACCCGAGGCCCGAGGATGTAATGACTTGCATACGAGAGCAATTGGCCATTTTCACAGGAACACTTTGATTAGTCATAGCAGGAAATCCACAGGTGCAGCTGATCTTTTTTTTTTTACAATGGCCCGGTTCTGTATTAGTGTCCTGAATAAGTCATGTGAGGCAGCATCCAGGGCGCCGCCGCTCCTGAAGCAGGGCACGCCGTCTGCAAATGGACCGCGGCCATTATTAATGTGATTATGTGCACCTGCGCCGCTCCCGCTCCGACATGCCAAACCGTCGGGCTTGAAAAAGAACTTTAATGGAAATAGAGAGGGTTGTGAGATGAGTGTGCAAATAAGGTCAATATCACACCTGTGGTTTGGTCCGGGAGAGTTTCAGCCTGTTTCATGCACACAGGGACTCTCTGTGATCGGAAGAGATCAAGAGACATGAAGTCATGTGGACCAACAGCTATGACTCACATTGTCGTATAAAGCTCCTTGTGGACACTGTTGCTAGCCGTGTAACTTCACTACTAACGTTTGGCTGAAGTGCTTCTACATAGAAATCGCACAAAAAAGCCTTTAGAACACAGTGCTGGGAGGCGGGGCTAAGACACGCCAACGTTCTCACCCCATGTTTTACTCACTTTGTCAAAATACACAAAGTTTGACAACAAGCACCAAAAGTACCAACACACCCCTGTTGTAAAACCTTTTTCCTCATTTCAGCTATTTGTCGCAGCTACTGTCTTGACCTCACATGCTCTGTATGAGAGAGAGAGAGAGTGTGTGTGTGTGTGTGTGTGTGTGTGTGTATGTGTGTGTGTGTGTGTGTGTGAGACAGAGGTTGTGTCGCGCTGACTAGAGATTAGGGTTGCAAAATTCCGGGAATATTCAAAGTTGGAAACTTTCCATGGGATTTAACGGCGAATTAACAGGAATAAACGGGAATTAACGGGAATATACGGGAATTAACAGGAATTAACAGGAATAAACTGGAAATGTTGTGGGTAATTTATACTAACTGTATTTACCTTGTCATATACAGACATAAATATAAACATTTTGTTTTGTCATAGGCTGATTTGAGCCCTGAGGCTGTGTCATCGTTGTGTCATTCTTAACATAGGTCTTTGCAAAGTATTTGCAAATGTACACAGCCTTTCCTTCTACATTGGATGGGGTGAAATGCCTCCACACATGAGAGAGTGCACGTGGCATTGTTCTGTAGAATAAGATTAGTAAAAAGTTTGTAAAAAAACACTAATGCAATGCCAGAGATATAAATATTTAGCCAAACAATTGGAATCGTCTGTAAACGTATTTTACAATTGATGGATAAATGAATGGAAATAGGCAAGATGAAGAGATGAACAATCCTCAATCAGCATGCTAATATATTTTCCCAGTAATATCATCGAAACTTACCTGACTAGTCCTGCACACTACAGCAGGCCTCAATAGCCCTGCTGTAGAGTGAAGGATGCTGGGAATTATCTGTGCATGTGGATGGAAGAATGACCAGTGGAGGGTTGAAACTCAACATGCATCGTGTGCTGCATTCCATACATCTTTAAAATAGAGTTTTGAATGATGTTTTTATTGCTCAGCGTTTAATTTGCGTATTTTTTTTTTTTTTTCAAAATTCCCAAAATTCCCGAGCTAAACTTCCCATGGAAAGTTTCCGGAAAGTTTCTGGAAATTTACCGGAAACTTTCCACCCCTTTGCAACCCTACTAGAGATCAGTCTTCAGGCTTTGATAAATATTAGCAAAATTATTGCCGACAATACACATTAAAACTTGCACTGAACTTGCACAGACAGGACATCATCATCAGACGGGCTCCTTCATAAAACACTGTTGGCAGCCACTTGAATGAAAGTCTTACGCAGTGAGAATGAAAGTTCAGTGAAAGCTGCATCTGATCATGAAGTTACCTTGGAGGCCACTGCTCCGGCCTCCACCTCCACAGGAAGGAACCTTGGAGTTATCTTTGACCAGGACTCTCATTTACACATTAAACAGAAAGCTACTGTTACAGCCACCTTTCACCTGCGCAGCATCATGAACATTCGCAACAGATGCTAAAAAACTAGTCCATGCATGTGTTACCTCTAGACTACACCTCTGCACTTCCTTATTGTACTAATATAATATTAAGTCCTTAATAAGCATCCATTCGATCCAAAATGCTGATAGGAACTAGAAAATTGGCTCTCAATTCTCCCAGTACAACAGTCTGTGCTGTGGCTGCAGTATAGGTCATTATACCCTCATTATAGTGGATGGGACATGGACCAAACTATAATGTCAAATATACGTCAAATAAAGGTTTTAAACTCATTTTAGGTCGATCTTCTCACACTGATGTATGCGCAAGTGTTAATTTCCCCAGAAATGTTGGTTTTAATAACTTCTATGATCTATCATCCTGATTGACAGCTGATACTCACTCGAGTGTTACCGCCACTCCATCACATGATCGCTGCTGCACCGACTCTGGTTGACAATCTTCTAGATGTCAGCTTTTGCATCAGAGATATTTTGGCTTCATATTTTGGAGAAAGTGGAGATGTGTCTTCCATCCTCATATAGAGTCCACGCTTCAGACCAATCAAAGCAAGACACTCGTTCATTTCAGTGAGAACCTTAATTTGGTGCAGAATATATATAAAGTAACAGATTGTATTGCATCAGATTTGTTGGATTACTTGACGAAATCATCTGACAACAGATGATGATAAATATGTGCAAGAGCAGACGCTTGCTGGAAAACTGTCAACGATCAATTCTGCTTCTTTTCCCCAGAGAAAGGTTCAGTTAATGAGAACTGAAAGCTTTGCTGTCAAATAAATACAAACATAGAAACTGGCCACATGGCTCCAAACATCACTGTGAACATACAGATGATATTCTGCATTATTATTCAGGGTCTTTCATGATATGTCCTTGTCTACAGTGTTGTTTGTTGTTTGATGTATAATGGACTGTTCTGCAGCTGCTGCAGCACTTTGGCCAGAGACATATTCCCCTTAGGGACAATAAAGGATTTTTGATTTGATTAATAAACATTTCTTTCCCAATAGGTATTAAAAAATGAATGGTCAAAAGTATTGTAATATAAAAACTAGAAAATATACAGTATATATATATATGTGTGTGACCATTAATGCATATGTATGAATACAGCACACTTTTATGTTAATAAATAAAGTAATTTATCCACATTTCATCTGAAAATAAGCCTGAAAATGTAACTTGAGCTTTAACATAAACACAGTTTTGGAATCAATTCACTGGACTAAGTCTATTGGTATTCACAGTTATTTCATTTGTCAAAATAAATGTTCTGTATTAGATTTACTGTGGCTGCAAAACCCAATTATTTGTTAATGAGAACCCGACATTGGCTGATTTTTATTCATAACATTTCGTGGGTAAGTAGGTTGAAAAACACAGCTACACATTGTTCCGATGGACATTTAAATGTATATTTGTAAACGTTCAGCTCCGAGCTGGGAAAAGTAAGAGTAGAAATCCCTGCCAGCTCCCTCAGTGTCTGCAGTCACTTCACCTTGTGCTCGGAAATCAAGATTGATGATGTGCATGACTCGGGAGTACAATGACACCCCCATTCCACCCTCCCTCCTTGTCTTGGACTTTTCTTATAAGCGGATACCGAGCTGTAATATTCAAAGTGACACTCAATTAGCTGTGCAGTGGCAGCGCGACGCAGATTGATAGGAAGAGTTTGTGCCTGTGAGCAGAAAGAAGCATCCAGTAATTGTCTTTGGAGAATCACAGGCCAAAAAACACATTTACTGCGTGAAAGGTTGAATCTGTGGTGATATACAATTATAATTTTTTGAAGGAAACCTGCGTTCAGATGCTTTGTGTTATTCTGACCCAGCAGTGCTGCGAATGTCTATCATTAACAAAGCATTGTTAGGAAAACTGTTTCCTCTGTGTCCTGCATTTGTTTTTCCAAAATGTCATTCTGGTCATGTGCTTCGAAGCAGAAGCTAAAACAGTGTAATGGAAAATATAATTAAGCCATCACCGCACATTAATGCTCCCTAAGTAGTAATCAACAGGGTTTTATTTTAAATAGCGTACTTATAGATGTACTCATACCTTAATAATCCCAGATGTTGCTGTTTAAACTTCTGAAAGGATCCTCAATCCAATCGTTTCCTCTTCTATGACCTGCCGCAAGTCTGCCTCAACGTTTCAACTGACAAAGTTAAAGAAGTTATGTTTAAATAAAGGACTGAAAAACATCGGAAACTATGTGATTCAGAGTAAGTATTACTTGTGACATAAATACACCAACCTATATTGTGCATTTTGTGTTATTTTTAAACTGCATTACAATCAAGTGTCAGTGCGAAAAAATACATTTATAAATATTACTTTTAATGAAGGGTCTCAATCAAACCAAGATGAACAATTTAACAAATGAGCGAAGATGCATACAATTAGCCCTTGAGAGTTTTGTTAATTTGATATAATAATAGTTTGTGAATATAACAAAACCAGAATTCTATGATTTGGAATTTAAAGCATCTTCAAATTCATCACGTAAAACACATGAATAGATCCCACAAAAAAAAAAACGGCTTCTTTTTAAAGTCTTCTTTGCTTCATTGGACAGTTGTGAGAACACGATCTCTCTCTATTCACTGCTAAGCCACTTGTAGAGACAGAAGTGATTGCATGTCTCGTTGAGTGAAGTGTGTTGGAAGTCCACTGTGACTTGAAGTCCACCTCAGTTTGTCTTCAGCCAGTATGTGAAGGATTAACTCATCCACTCCATGAATCCACGGCACTCGGCTGCCCAAGCCTCCGCAGGGAAACCGGGAGAGTAGCCACTGTTCTAATTGCGTTAACACTAACAACACTTGCACCCGCCCACATTCTCAAATTAAAGGGGCCACAAATTAAACCCAGAGACTTAATTAATCACTGAACCTCATTGGTTGGTCACATGTTTTAGTGAGTTGTCACTGTGGCACCTCCTGTGTGGACAAATAAAATAGGTTTTTGACATTGACTGTAACCGAGCACAAGGCTGCCATTAAAATAAAAATAAATAATAACTGGGACTATTTTATTACTCTTTAATTGGAAGGCTGGTCATCCAACGTACCCTCTATCCAGCGGGACTGATTTGTGCTGAACGTCTCCATGAATAAAAGCCTCAGGAGCCTTTTGACTGAATCGATGGACTTTACGCTGTCTGTCAGCACTGATAACATTTCCTCCTATTCCTACATGTGCTCATATTTGTATATGTACAAGTATACACTGTAGGTATATATATATATATGAGCTCATTCAGTTTTCACTAGAGAGCTGACCAGAGAAAGTTAAAAGGCTCTCATTCATACATTTACGTTCAAAAGGCAGCAGAGCGTCACTTGTACATTTACGTTCTCACATGCTTCCCTTTTCGAAAAATGATTCTTCTGAGTTAAGTGCCTGTCTGAAAGCATCTTAAGTGAGTGGATGTATACTGCAGATGTGATAATTTAAAGTTTACTATTGGTAGTTTCTTCGCGGTCCTAAAAGTACACACATTATGAGTTTGCTGTAAGGAAAATGCAAATTAATGCATATCTTAGTATATCTTAAAACATCATCACTACAGCAGCAGTTTCATTGTTACCTGTGGTAAAACTGGATATCACTGTACATCACATGAGTAAATGAGCAGGGCGGCTGTGGCTGAGGGGTAGAGTGGTCATTCTCCAACCTGAAGGTCGGGGGTTCGATCCCCAGTCTGAACCATCTGCATGCCGAAGTGTCCTTGGGCAAGATGCTGAACCCTCAATAGCCCCCCATAGAATAACAAAGTGCTGCAAGTAGATGCACTGTATGAATGTGTGTGTGAATGGGTGAATGTGAAACTGTACTGTAAAGCGCTTTGAGTGGTCTTCATCAGACTAGAAAAGCGCTATATAAATACAAATCCATTTACCATTTACCATTTAAATAATAACCGCATTAGTCTCTAGAAGCAAAGCATTGTGAAATAAAATGCAACCAAATCCATCCCTTAATTAAACTTGAAAAATATAGCCGCACATAATTTACACATAAACATTAAGGAGCAATGAAAAACCCAGTGATGGCTGCACGGCATGTGGTTCCATTTCAATGAGATCCACTTAATAATGCCAGTTGTTCCTGAGCGAGCCACGCCGGTGATGAGTTGAAATCGGCACTCGGAGGACACCTGTGAGACGATTAACTCAATTTCCGGTGGCATCCATTAATCGCTGACAGTTTGTCAACCTCATTATGTCAGTCTGCGGCGTGTTGGTGGAAACTGCATGTGGTGGAGGGTCCAGGCTGCTGCTGGTCACCTGTTCCACCGCTTTGTTGTCGGCGCCGTAATTAAGAAGCCCATTATTTCTGTGCAGTGCTCCTTTGCATAATTAATAAATAGGCAGCTCCGTCCAGATGGCTATTTCGTCACAAAACCATTACTCATCTTGTTGAGCAGGACCTTCAAAGTAAAACTATAAATTGGGCAAATATTCATGTATTTCATATTTTGTGGTTTAAACATGTTTAAAAGCATCTAATTCAAAACAGCAGGAAAATTCACAAATGAATAAGAAAAAACTTTCTACCTGCAATGTGTTATAAAAGTGAGCTAAGGGCCTTATGTCCATACACATGTTCCATAGCAAGCAAATAATTGAGACGTAAATGGGAGTGAAGCCCTCTCAGTCTCCCCTCATCTTCTTTCTTCTTGGCCCCGTTTCCTCCTCGTTTCTTTTCCTCTTAAGTCTGATCAGAATTCCCAAGAGGCCACACTTGACCTCGGCTCCGTTAACCCTGACTAAGCTCAGTGGCAGTTACTGTTTTATCACCTGAAGAGAAGCACCAACTTTTCCTTCAATCCTCGCTAAAACTAATTAAAGTCGGGGCAGAGGAAGCATCTGGCGAAAGAGAGAGAGGAAGAGACGGGTTAGTGAGTGAGTGATGTTGAGAGAGGGAGAGATTAACAAGTGCAGCCAGAGCACTGTCTCCCAGCGGCTAATCCTTAATGTCACAGATATGCAGTAAGCTGGGGCCTTTGTCAGTTAAAGACTGCCTTCAGATCTACCCGAGCCTTTGTCTGCCGCCGTGCATCCTCCTCCCCTTACACCCGCTGCCGTACCCACACTCTCCAAACTCCTTGGATCAGGGATAAACATGGCAGCACTAGCTCCTCCGAGCGAGATGAAAGGCTGCTCGGGGTTGAAAGAAGAAGCTCCTGCAGCCGAGATGGTTTGACATAACACCGGATGGATAAAAGAGAACGGTGGGAGAGAAAAGCAGAGGTGTACGAAGTGGCTCTATTTTCCTTCCCTTGGTGTTTACATGTCACAAGGAGACTTCGGCAGATTTGTCTCTTACCTTATTAAAAAAAGTTCCACTTAAGCCGGGAGAAGTTGCTTGGGTGGAATACTTTGTTTAAAAGTACGTGTAACCCAGGGATGTATGAACTTTAATGAAAACTTGTGTTTGAGGGTCCAAGTGTGCTTTAAATGAAGTGCCGAACTTTTACCTGCAGAGAAACGGGGGCCTGACTTTCCCATTTCGACTATTAGAATCCTATAAGTGAGTAGTCGGGTTTTGTTAATGTATTTCTGACACTGATGCCGAATAAGTGCCGAAACGGCTCTGGTCTTTTTGGTCAATTGTCTCCCCACCACTGGGTCCAGGGCTGTCCTCAGTCAAACCTGAAGAGTCCCTCAGCTTTGAAATATATTCAAATATATTTTTTAACATTTTGCTGTGAATCCTGTATAACTTGTCAATGGTTAAATTGCACAAAATTAGATTAGTTAGTTCCACAGTCACAACTTTTTCCAGCTCCTATGTGTCTTAAGAAGCGTGACTGCTAACAAGTGGCTAAATGAGACTGAGGTTGTGTTGAACGTTAAAAGGTCATCGTGCCACATAAGAAAAAAAATGTATTTATTTGTCTGCTTTTACTTCCCTGTACTTTTTCTAAACTATGACTTATTACTAACTTTCTAAGAGAGAAGGATTTTGCAGAAGAACTGTAGGGCTAAATCAAATTAAAAGCTGGAAGCGGTCGGAAGCTTAGTGTTTTTTGGGGAAAGTGACGTTGGTATTAGTGAAATTCATTTGTAGAATATTTTGAAGATTATTTTGCTGAACATATTGAAACAAAGGATCTTTTGTTTCAGGGCTTATTTTTTCCAATCATCCAGACGCCAGTGGAAAAAAGCTAAATGGCTTTTTTCGTGTAGGAACACTGGGTAATTCTAGCTTCCGGATTAGGCTACTAGAATATGTCAAACCTGCAGGCTCACCAACAACTTTACAAATTGTTTGTTAAAAAAATCTCAAAAAACATGAGGAGTTAAAGCTACAGAATCGAGGAAGAAAGTTGGTAAAACTGGTCATTTTACCATTGAGCTAACTGCAAACGTGTCTCTGTCTAGTGTTGGACCTTAAATATTCTTAAAGCAATATTTAATGTCTATGACCTCACTGACAAGGAAGACGGACGTAACCAACAGCCTGCATCTGTCTCCCATGGTCAGTTTGTTAACTGATATCTACAACTGGACCATGTGAGGACATATAGATTCAAACACGCCCTGAAAAAGGACGGACTTGACCATTCTTGCTGATCACTATGTTTTCTCCATCACAGTTCTTCTCTAGACACAGCAGAGTGAATTACCACCGACTGCAGTTAGCTAATTGAAGTGGATCTGTCCATGGGGCTAAAGCTGCTCAGGGTCAGTGCCGGTCCAGGCAGAGCAACAACAACAAGTTCCCCCATTAAACAACACACTGACGGGGTCTTTTCTTCTTCAGCTGGCTGCTAAGAGCAACTTCTGTCCTTATTTATCATGACGTGTATCAACAATTCCAGTGTTTTTACTGTATGAGCCACATACAGCATTCATTGATCGCTTAATCTGTGAATGAGATTGATGAAACACTTGTGTTAGCATGCACAGCTAATTGTCTGCACAAAACTAGCCAGTTGTGGAGCTATTTGACAAATAAGACTTGGTATCAGGCTCATGTGTTTGATTCATATCCACTCATATCGGCTAGAAACTTTATTGCCATAAAACAAAAGCAGATACAAATGATCCGATACGCTTTTAAAAAAAACAAATACATTTGTCCCTGTCAGAAGGAAACAAATTACCCAGCAGCAGCCATTAGCTTTCACGTAGCATATTTTCCTGTTCATGCTTTTGAAAACAACCCAAAGTAGAAAACTGACGGTTGAGTGCTAAAGATAAGAAAGGTTCCTCTGTCAGAGCCACAGATATCAAAGGGATGGCACAAAGTTTTTATCTTAGACATATTTAAATTTTTACTGTTTAACAGAGCCTTGACAGTTTCGGGAGGACCAGCCGGCTCCATGAAAGAAAGAATATATTAAAGACGGGAAAGTTTCAGTGTCGGCTGTAAGACAAATCCTGGCGTTTCATAGAGATCTGCTCCGCTCACTTCATGTTTGATTTTCGTCTGCCTGTTTGGTTCGGTGTCTACTGGAGAACCGTCCTTTTCACATGTAACAAAAAAAAACACTTAAAAACATGATCCTTAAAGACAGATTTTAAGCGACTAGTTTATACTCTTTCATGTGTTTCCACCTCAGTGACCAGTTGACCTGAGGGGCACAAACACTACTGTTGAAGAAGTATGCTGCTTAGAATGGAAGAGCTCTACCATCTTTTTTACAATTTTTTTGAAGCGTTCAAACGCTTTAAAAGAAAATATGAACCCAAGTGCTAAAGCTCAATCTAAACAGCCACTTGATTATTGATGAAAAGCTGAAAAATAAAAACCTTTACGAGTGCGGTTAGTAATTAAGTTGGTATGAATGGTGAAAGTCAACTGTCACTTGGAAGTGAAGAACGATGGCTTGCCCCCTTCTGACATTTATCACCGTAGGTTTTTACAGCTCGTGTGGCTGTCGATTCCCTGCAGGCTCTCTGTTGCCACTTATTGAACAGCATTGCTCAAATAATTGTATAAAAATTTGATTATGTGAGGAAGTGAGCACGGCTGGTTCTCGGTTCAGAAACAGATTTCCTAACGAACCCTGACACGTACATACTAATGTCGAGGCTGTTGGCGTTCGCGGTGCATGTTGTGTATCCGGAGTGACAACCCTAATCCCCCTGCAGCCTCCAGCCAACCTGTAATCTTGTACATAAAATAAAATATGTATCTCTTGTATAATCGGCAACCAGAAAGATGGGATAAAGATTTGCTTGCTCATAAGCCTAAAATTAATGTTCGGGCCAGAAAGTAGTAGTGAAGCAGTCTGAGATGTTTTGTTAAAACATTTTTATGAACCAGCTAAGACGGGAGATGTCCCACTGTTGGTCAGTTCTTGAGGAGTTTCTGATATGTATAGAAACAAATGTAATACTAAGTAAATGGTCTGTATTTATTCATCACTTTTCTCATCTTGATAACAACTCTAAGCGTTCAGTGTTTTGCCATTCACCCATTCACACACTTTCTCGATGACACGTCACGTACACATTGCCAGCACAGACTGCAGGGGCACTTTGGCGTTCTTGGTCTTGCCCAAGGACACATCGGCAGGCAGAATGGAGGAGCTGGGGATTCACATACCAACCTCTTTGTCATTGGCTGCATATATCAAGACTGTCCATCATATACATGCTAATCAATGTAAGCCTTATTCAGCACGGACGTGACAGAGATAGAGAATGAAATGTTAACCGTGATCCTGATTACTGATTGTAATGGGCAACATTTTAACCACAGTGATATTTCATGATATGCCCGGTAATAGACTTGGACATTTGTCTGGACAGAGCCAAAAGAATAAAGCCAAAGCCTCCCTGTGAGGCCGCCCGCTAATAGACGATGAGGTGTGAAGATACTGTGCGAGGTGAATTTGACTCGATGCTTAGAAATCACACAAAGAAGATGGCTCAGAACTTTGCCTGCATGAGAATCATCGTACCTTTTAAGTTTTTCTATTTACTCTCAAAGTGATCCAGAGTCAGTTTTCTGCACTTCCATGGGTTTACTGTAAGCAGCAGCTGCCACCAGCTACTCTGGTATTCTTTTTACTCTGCCAGTTTGCCAAAATGTAAACCAATTCAGGCCATAAACATGGGCCTCAAAGGAGAAGCATCAACATTACATTAAGTTGCTTTGCTTTTTTGCCGACTGACTGCTCTTCTTTGTGTGTGTCTTCATGTGTCTTGGTGTTAGCAACTCTTCATCCATCAGATTAACAAACATTTTTTTGATTCCCCTCCATTTCTGCAAAAACAGTCACACTGAGCTGATGAAAAAGCCGCAGCTCTGCCCATTGAAAACAACTGAGGGATCCACTTTTGAGATATATGGATGTCACTAGTGTGGATATGTGTGTTTGGGTCAATTGTTCACACTAAAATATGAGTTTAAGTCACTAAAACTGAGATGTGTGTACATGTCAAACGAAATGGGGACATCACACCTTCCTTCACACATGCCCACTTTAGCTTTGTGAATAAAGCATGTGCCAGAAACAACAACAATGTCGGCTATGTACCAGTTTCTCTTCGGTTGATGGGTCTAATTACAAGTTTGGAGTTGGAAATTATCTATATCTCCAGAAGTGTAGATAAGACCTTAAATGAAAGAAGTAACACACACACAGACACAATAATAGCCCACTGGTGGTCACCCATGTCCAAGCATCCAACAGAATCACAACCACTGAGCATTGCAGCAGATGTACTCCATCTTTTGGAGAAATAAAATGTGCTTCAATACAGAATTCTGCAGTGTAATAAATCCACTGTCAGGTCATAGTTCCCCCTGATGATCTGCACTAATTGTGCAGTTCTTCCTCTTTGAGAGAAGCTTGTGTTTGCTCACTTCAAACAACCCCCAAAAAATGTTTCATTAATTTTACAGGGATAATATTTATGAGTTGCATGAAGCTTACGGAGACGTTTGGTGGGGCTTACGGAGACGAGGGTGAATAATTGTGTATTCTGTGTTTGTGGATATGTATAAGAAACTCCTGGTCTTATCTGGAGAAATACGTGGTGAGAAATATGTTGTGACAAGAAGGTTAGATTTCAAGTGTTCAGCAAGGAAAAGGGAGACAGAGGGAGTGCTCCGTCCTTCATTATCATTAGCAGCAGTGTCTGATATGCTGCGGATTGTCCAATGGTGCGTATAATCGAGGCTGTCGGAACACTCAGACCTGCAGCTCACAGAGACTGAGCCGCTCGGCGAGAGAGGAGTTTATAGCGGAGATGTTGCAGGCTGGTGGATCCCGTTAAATATGCAGCACGGTTCATTGGACACTTGTATGCTGTCAGGATGGGAGCTCCACTCAACCATTTGTTAAATCTTTGAACAGAAGGTCAAAACTCTTGAATAAAGCTGAACAGACGTGACGCTGCTGCGTGATTCTCATGTCGTTTCACGTATCTTCCTTCTACATACATGTGGCTGTAACAGCTGGGGGGGGAATTATTATTTACTAAACAGGGATTTAACATTTAAAGGTATTTTACGGTTAGAGTCAAACACCATGTGTCGAAACAAGTCAACCGAATGTCGACAGCCAAGTACACAGCTTCAGAACTAATGATGCATCGTAATTAGTACTGTAAACATGTTTGTTATAAATGGGAGTGAGATATATCAAATTAAATATATATATAAAAACATACAACTTTACCTTATTTAATATTTACCATATGTATTTATGGTACTTATTAAGCTCCACCTGTCGTTAACTGCCTGTTTCTGTCATTAATTTCTTGCTTCATATTCAAAACCACGTGAGCATGCTATCAAGATTAAAAACTAGATTTTAATTGGAGAGGCGGTTAAATAAATGTTACTACCTGGTTGGGGTTCTTCTATCTACTTTGGCTTCTTACAACAGGATAAAACATGCATGTCGGGTAAATTGGTGACTAGTTTGCTGCCAATGTACTAAAAGATATTTGGGAATATAAATATTTGTCTCTATAGGTCAGCATGTGATGAAAAGTGTCCAGGGTGTGGCCTGCTAAAGTCAGCTGGGATTGGCCCACACCCTCAAAAAGATAAGCTAATCGATTAATGTTTTTACAGATATTTAATAGGTTATAACATTGTTTTGGCCGTCTCTTACTCAATTTGTTAGGTCTGTCTGTTGTCACTTTTTGAAAATACTTGTATGCATGTCATATTCAGGATCAGTTTCTACTGGCGATTTTTTGGTTGACGCTTTCTTCTTCTTTGCTCGGTTCATTGGCGGGTAGCAACCAACGTCAAGGTGCATCACCACCATGTACTTACCTCTCATTCACTTAAGTATATTGTCCAGCTTTCAGCCTTTGATCTGTTGCTTTGAAGCTGAGTTACTGTCTAGACGCTTTAATTGCAGAAAAACAATAACCAGGATTTTGTCTGTGTTGACAAACCAATTGCAAGGTTCATCAAAAGAAGAAGTAGAGAAAAGCTTTTCAATCAAAAACGAAGAAGGAGCAGAGCATGTCAGATAAAAGAGGTTGATCAGAAAAAGTCTCCATTTGTTATAAAAGTAAATAAAGCATGAAAGGATCAAGGAGTTCAGACAGGGCAGGAGCTGGATGTCACTGTCAGACTGATCAACAGACATTTTAAGACAAACAGATAAACACTAAACAGAAAGCTGGGTTAAATCTTTCAGTTATTTCATTCCCAAAATTAAAAATAGATACTAAAATCGCAAATCCGTTAAGAAAAATGTGTATATATAATTTCCACTTTAATTTTAATTAAAAAAAGCAATTTAACTTTAACCTTTGAATCAATCCATTTCAACCTTCACCTGAAGTCAAGGCAAAAAAAAACAAATCTAATCCTACGTTCAAATGTGTTGCAGAAGTGAGGACAAGGTGTTATCTGTTGCTCCGAGTTTCGTCAGGTAGGGAGGATTAAGTACAGCGAGATTTCACAGTGATGAGAAGTGAGCTGTGAGATTAGATGGGAACTGATCACATACGAGCTGTCAGCGCCGTCTCAGACATATTGCAGCTGAACGGGGGAAAGATGGCCGAGCACATCCATCATTCCAGCTCCGCACAGCCCCTGCACAGAAAACAGCCAATTAAAAACATTCTCAAACTTTCCAATTGTGTGAGTGCAGATGGGCCAAATTATCCACAGCTCACTTTCTCTCACAGTCACACAGATGCCCATTTAACCCAGAAAACGTTATACAGTATATTCTACCTTCTAGATAGTTGATCAAAAGATTAAAATTAAGCTATGTGCATATATCTCCTTTTTTTAAATTGCAAAGCAGCGTGCTTCATTATTCCATTTAAATATGAATAACATTGAATTAAACTCAAAGATTCCAGACAGTGAAACCAGTGTCTTCCTAAATGTTCTCCCTCTTTCTGAAACGTACCCAAGTCTTTCTCCCCCTGTGATCTATTCAACGTATTTTTGTGCGTTCTTAGAAATGTTAACCTACTTTCTTTTAGCAACAGGTAGATTTTAAATCACAAGCTCCAAAAAGCCAATTTCTGACAAGAAAAAATGTACATCTTGAGTCGGCTCTAATAAAGTATAGAACCTCATTGCCTGAGAACAAATATGTACATGTGGTTAAGTCAAGAAAAGTGATTTAACTTGATTAACTAAGTTATTTAATGACCTTGAGATCATGAATGCACTTATCCACACCCACACACACACACTCATGCACCAGTTACCTCACACATCAGCCCTGCCATGAGTTCCAGAAAGATTGAGACTAGTCCCGGTCACACATGTGCGAATGGGAAGCGAATATGTGGGAGATAATAAGTCGACCTCCACGTGAAGCCACAAGAAACAAATGGCTTCTTCGCCTTCTCGCTGACAAAGATTGGAGGTGAAATGGAGGCGAGGGTTTGTCACAGATACTCGCACATGTGTGACCGTGCCCTTAAAACTAGAATCTTGACTTGAGTCGGTGAAATATCACATGTCCTGAACTGCAGGTCCCAGAACAGATGATTCAATTTCCGATGGTTAAGTTCACTGAACCTCAGATAGGGCGAGTCTGAACTCCCACTGAAGACGGGAGGAATGATGGATTCTGACAGAAGAGCTACGTGAAACATTTTCCAAAACAACAGAGCAAGAAACAGTCGTATTGACAAACCAAGACTACTTGTAAATATTCTTAAAGATTAATATAACCAGAACAGCAGCGAAGCGAAGGGAGATGTTATGGTGAGATGAAATATTTAAATGTTTTTGAATTAGATTCAAACCCCTGTGGCGTGAAATGCACTTGGCAGCCATGAAAGAAACTCAAATGCAAAAACCTAATCCAATCAGGTAATATTTAACATTGTTTAAAAGATAATTTCTTTATTTAATTGTAAATGTAAGCCTGGGTATTATAGCTCCACTTTGTTACCAACCGGAAGAAGGTGGAGGTCAGGTAAATTTTAGATTTTGGTCATTAGAAGCTACTTTTCCTCATGACACATATATATTCATTTAAATGGTCTAGATATCATATTTGCATAAAGCTGATCCCCAATTAACACTCAAACCACCTTAATCTCCAAGAGGAGTCTTGCGTAAACTTCCAGGAGTACAACATCTTGTGTTCTAGGATGAAGACGGCAAAACAGAATTTTTCCGAGCAGCCAATGGATGAATTTTTCTGTCTGCATTTCAACTGCTCGTGACTTCAAACTCGCCACTGGTGTTCTGCTGAGGAAGTTCTTCAAACGTTGCCTTTCTTCATGACATGAAGAACACGAAGAAAGAGGCAGAGCCAAGCTAAGGGCAGTGCATTATATATATATATATATGTATATATATAAACATATCAGAGCTTCAGGCAAATCAGGTCTCATCTCAACCCCGACACTGTCAGAGCGGAGCAACCAACTCCAGCAGAAACAAACCAGTTATCAAGACGATGGAATGAATGAAAACTGCAAACTGGATTTACACAAGCTAGGAACCCACATGCGCATTTCGAACAGACGTTTCATTGGCACCTATATTTATGAGAAGGATAACTTCTATCATCTAACTTCTATGCCCAGTCAACCCCAGAGAACGTCTTATTAGCACAGCGAGAATCGCTTTTCATGTCATCAGTTACGATGTCGAACTGAAATCATAAAATGAGAAAAAACACTATAACCTCGGCTAACAAAGTGTCATCCCTCTTCCCAGATGCCAGTTAAAGATCTGCATAAAGTCTGACTGGAGAAGCAAATGAAAAAGAATGTGCTGTAAATTGAAATACTGCAGTGCAGAATCAAAGTGGGTTCGTAAAATAGGTTTATGTTTGCCATTGGTGTTAATAAAATGAAGCATGTCCTTTAATTTTTAACTGCAGGACGTGTCGGTCAGAGTCCTGCCGTCGTGGTTGCTGGGAAGGCGGGGGTGCATCATCTTGTTGTGTCCTGGTCCACATGGGTCACACGTCTTCTCTGGAGCATCCCTGAGACCAGTCCGGCACTGGGATGGGACACTGCTGCATTCATATGTTTAGATTCTTCAGTGTTAAGTAGAAAAGCTGCCATTGGCAATACAAAAATACTCAAAATCAAACAAAGACAATAAATTGCATTGAAGCTCCTGTGAAAAGGACAATGTCTCACAATGGGGTCTAATGACTCACTCTCAGCTTAGTGCTTGGTGAGTTATTTGAGAGCTTTCAATGAAAAGAGCAGGAAATAATCAAAACTGAGGCAACATTTACTAAATCAACAACGAACGTTGTCACGGCAACTGAACTGGTTTCTAAAGATCTGAAATGAACAGATCTCCAAGAATTATTGGCTACATGTACAAAGCAAAGTAAACTGTGTGTTCATATTTAGTTTTGTTCATTTATTTTACCGTATTTTTGTAGTTGCACAGAGGTGAAGGGAAACATACAAAATTAATATTAGATCCATGCATGTATTAAAGAGAAGAGCAATGATATTTATAAACAAGATCAATGTATATGTTCATCAAGTCACACGTGTTAAAACTTGAAGATTTAGGAAAAAAATATGATTTAGTTGATTGGGAAATATCCTTTTTGGAATGTGAATGTGTATCGTTTATCGAAATAGTTTGAAATTAGCTAAACTGAGAAAACTGACATTAATAATCTGGTAAACTTGCGTATCCTGCTTTCTGAGAAATGCACTTGGACAAACCTCCCACACGCTTATCAGGAATTCTCCGATGCATTCCTCGCCCTTCCAAGCACATGGCACGTTGATACCATAATCACACTTCATGACCATTCAAGCAGAATGGTTCTCTCCCCCCCCCCCACCACTGGCAGCGTTGCGTACACTAACATCTGTGGGTTTTTCCCGGTCCAGCTTCATTATGCAATCTGCGATCCGCATGGGAATCGCTCGAAGCGCGGCGGAGATAAGACTGTGGCTGTTCCTCCTGTTGCCGAGTGGCACTCGAATGCAAATGACAGCTTTTTGCCTTGAGGCCTGTGTGACATTTCAAACTGTGCCCTTCTCCCGTCTGCTGGTCAAGTTGCCGGAAATTGTCACCTGTCCACATGTGAAGCCGTAAATGGCAAATGAAGGGTAATTCTAACTTTCTGTGTCTCTTCTGCTCTCCTCTGCTTCTGGGTTCTCAGTGTGTTTGGTTGTGGTTCTGAAAGTTAGCAGGGTTATGATTTTGTGTATTTAACAGATGTCCTAGACTATCAGATAGGAGGTTATGCAACATTGATTTCTCAGAGAATAATTAATGAATATTGATGAAACAAATCAGTCATGTTTTGGGGATCGAAACATCCAGATCTGATGAATTTAAATGTGATTTCAGACTGTTTGGCCTTGGAGGAGTTATGTGCTCTCTGAGTGCTTTTCCAGATGTTTCTGAAACGACCTGATGGACCAGAGGAAGGATCCAGAAGCAGACGTTGAGGCAAAGTCCAAGCATTTAATATGAACACATAAAGGATTCAACTTCCAGACGGTTGAGGTGAGTAATTGTCCAAAAACCAGTGGTTGAGTCCAAGAGTCCAAACAAGATGAGGAGTCTTGAAACACAGGGACATACAGACATGAGGAATGTGGTGATGAACTCCCTTGAATCTGAACGGTGGAAAGTGAATACATTGAGGAAATGAGCAACAAGATGGAGGTACAACACAAAACTCCTGAATAAAAGCTCACAAGGGAAGTAGATGATGTCAGATTTCAGTCTCATCTGAAGATGAAAGATGTTCTACAAGACAATCATAAGATTTAAAGTTCTCCTGGAGGCTCTGATGGTGTCTCAATCAGAACCAGAATGTTTTTCACTTTGCCAACTTCTTATCCAGTGAATATTTCCTTCACACTGTGCATGTTTAAAACACTGAGTTATATAAATGTATTCAAATCATCTGTCAGAGAAGTTTGCTGTCGAGCCTCCAATGATTCCTCCCAGCTGGCTCACAGTTTTTTTGTTCCGCACTGTTCTGGTCACACATCACTGCAAGTCTAATTTGAAGAAGTGACAAACCTGGCAGCGTCGTTTTCCAGCAGCAGAAGACATCGGGTTTTTATCTCTGTCTGTGTTAATTACATCTAAGGAGCAGAGGAAATTCAGTCCACTTTCATTTTTAACTAAACTCCGATTTGTTGGCTTGTGCGTTTGGAGTTTAGATGAAGTGATCGGACAACTTGCCTCAGATCAGAGTGATAATTCTGAGATCAAAGCCAATAAGATGAGAAATTAATTGAATTGAAATGACGTAAAAAGTGATTTCTATTAGGCGGCACGGAATTCAAGGCAGATAAGAACGATAAAAAGATGCTGTGGCTTTTAAAGTGCGTGACTGCCTATTGCTTCATTTCTGTATCATACATGGCTTGAAAATAAGATCCAGTCTGAGAGTGCATTGCGGTGCTTAAGATAACAAATATCACTTTCTATGTCTTTGATATTGTGACTTAGAACTTTACAGTACACACGGAATCACTTAAAAACACAAAGCCTGCGATCGACACAGACACTCACGTAAAGAATGCAATTAAATAATCTTTATTTCCCACGGACCCACCGCTGCTCCGACCAGCCACAGATCAAATTCAGGGGGTAACCACGACGACAGTAATTGGATTTCAAAGGAATCTTATCAGCCTCGTAGAAGCCCTTGAGGTTTTCACTGAGACTTCTGATCTCATGCATCGACTGACGTCAAGGATTACGATTACAACATGAGCAGATCACACACAACCGATTCAGGCCTCTGTACAGTGTGTGGATCTAGACCCTGTAACCCCCCGTAATGCACTGAAAGTAACCGTTGTACTGATTTACTCAGTCTGTACCATTTATGCCTCCAAAGTTTCTATTTTTAATGAAGGGCTGCGATTCTGAAATAACTTTGCAATCACTTTTGTGTCTACGATCTAAGTATGTGTGTTTTACAACAGCTTTGTAATCAGGTCAATGTGCAGTAGCATAAATTGTGTGTCAAGCAGGAATGCATGAAACTGAGCCAAACTAAAAACTCTGGAAATACAGAAGAAGCTCAAAATGATCACGGAACATCAGAAAATAAATGTTGACAAAGTCTAATTAAATTGTTGGGAGTAAAGAGAAGTTCTCACCTCAGACACCACTGGAATCCAATCATGACCAAATGTGGGCGCAGTATTTCGACTGTGCTGTGTGTGTTTGTGTGTTCGTGCTGTTTGTGTGGTAATTACCCACAATGTTTGAGTGTAATCAGGTCAGCCAGAGACATCATGCTGTTCCTAACCGGGAAAACTGAATAGCACTTGTTCTTGTAGCCATCACCTTCATGCGAGAAGAAACGTGTTGTGTGTCTCTTGCTGAATGTGCGAGATGTGGGATCCAGCTGTGTTTTCTCATAGTGCAACTGCAGCTGTAAATAGTACAAACAACAAACTGATTTTTTGCCAATTAAAAAACTTTGAAAGTGACACACGACTATCAGCAGTTACACATTTTACATATTTTGTTTGTTAATAATTATAATACTTTTTTTCCGGAGAATAGGAAAACAGAAAAGTGGCTTTTTAATCCCCACAACCACATTATTCTCCACAGTTTATAGTTAGTAGCCTATTAGGGTCATATTGAAGAAAAAAGAGAAAAATGTCATAATGTTGTGTTAAAAATATGAGATTCAGTAGTGAATTAGAAGGTGGTGACAGAGTATGGGAGTAAATGTGTTTAATTAATTTAAATTAGTTGCAATATTAAAGATTAAAGTTTTAATGTGTGAATAAAAAGTCGTAATATTGCAAGGATAAGAAAAGCATATTTTTAAGAACAAAACTGCACAGAGAACTCACCGGAGTCTCACTCCCTCTGGATCCAAAATCTCATCCAGAGTCTCATTGTTTCTGAAGAATTTAGAAAAACCCCTTTGTGTTAATATACAGATTATATTCCCACCGTCAGCCACTGTCAAACATTTCCTCCTAATTTGTGTTTTTATTTCTTTAGAATCTAAAGTGTCTTGTAATGTGCAGCTGATGATTTAGTATTTATTGTTATTTATGAAACTTTGACTAAAGTACAACTTAACAGGATTTTCCACATTCCACATTCGTACACAGGCAACAGGTTGAATGAACATGACACAGTCTATAGTAACAACTTGTCTTCATGGTTTGCATCACTTCTCATTCCAAACACTGGGATTCCCCAACAACCTCACCTAAGAATCTAAGTTCACAATTTCCCAGGATTGATTTAATGCATCTTGCTCTGCGCTGTATTAACTTCTCACCAGACAGTTTCTCCGTGGACCTTTACGACAACAGAGCCCAGTAAATGTAGCTTTAACGGCCTGTAGTTCACAATGAGCAGAAGGAATCTGTGTGGGTTGTTGGTCAATACCATTGACTCAGTGATTGTTTCGCCAATAGCAGAGGTTTCATGCCCATCGAACGTCATTTTCTGGCCGGGACTGTTGTTGGACCAAAATGTTCCCGGCCTGGACACTCTGCCAGAAGCACACAAACACACACAAACACACAAACAGACACACACACTAAGCTCTGAGTAAACTTAGATGAATATTTGTTGGACTGAGGGTGAAAGACATTCAGACACATTTCTTTCTTTGGGTTTTTCTGAAGCACTTTTTCTCCTCAGGAAGCACAGAATACAGCTGAAGGAACACAGAACTTTATCTGTGATACTTTAAGTAAAACTTTATTGGAAATGGCCTAATATTAAGGCTCAACTTATTACTAAAAAAACTATGGTAAATATAAGTTTGTAGTCAACCGAGTCAACTTGAAAATGTTTGAATACCTTCTTTTTGAAAGCAAAAATGTTCACTTAGACTCACAGATGAGCTGTATAGATGGGGGAGGTTAAAGGTCAAGGTCTGGCATCTTGAACATGAAATCTCTTATTTGCTTTAAGGGAATCTCCTCAAATTCTGAAACTGATAAGATTTCAGTGGTGAAGGTAAAGGTGACTGTGACCTCATGAGTCTGGAATTTATTTAAATTTTTATTACTCTACTAACTGGACCCATCAGGGGTGTCTTTGCTTTCAGGCTAACCAATAAAAGAGGGATAACTATCTATAGTCAGAGCCAATAGGTTGGAATACCTTGACCAGCAATTTAAAAACATCAGGGATGATCTTATTGCTTATAATTTACAATAAACACGCATTATTTATATATAAACATATATATTTAAGGTCCATTTTCACACTGTGGGGTGATACACCATGTCATGTACCAGGAGCCTGTGAAACACCAAACACACGAAACAGCTTCTCAGCATTTTACTTCATTAATTTACTTTTCAATAAAGGTTGGAATGAATGACATCCGTTTATTTCCTCCATGTAGTTTGACCTTGCCACAAGTTCCCACTCAGGTGAAGACTCATTACACAGGACCTAACCTGCAGACGCAGCAGCAGCACTCCACCAGCAGAGTTCTGTCTCGGATGTGACAGTTTTGTTGAAGGAATAGCTCCGGCGGACAATTCGTTTTTCTGGGACCAGTTCCTGAGGACAAGAAATGTCAGATTTGATTGATTTACTGGACAGCTGCCCAGGTGAGAATCTAACCAGGACCAAACCAGGACACCCAGCCAGCCATGAAGTGACAGGGCTGAGAGCATCAGGGATGTGTCTGCAGCTGGAAGTCATCGGGAGGAAACTGTGAAGGGTGAAAGTCACTGCTGAGGGATCGGTTTCACCCCAAATAAAGACTTTGTATGGAACAGACACCTCGTTACGCTCTGTCCACGCGGATGAATTCATTATGGGAAATTAAGACTCCTTTTAAATGAATGCTGCATTGAGCGCAGGTGAGACTATTGATCTCTGGGAACCACAGTGACTCTGAAAGAGCTAAAAGAAACTTTTGGAGTATGCGGCTGAAATAAATAAGGAAGCAGCAGGAAGGATGAGAGGGACACATGAAAGAGGCTGAACGGGAGGAGATGGGTAGGACGGGGGGGAAATGCAGATGTAGAGAACGCTACACTTGAAAATCAGACTTTTTACTCATTGGAAACTGGGCCACGACTCTCAACTGAAGGGAAATACACACGAACCAAATTGATCAGTGTGGTAAATCAGAAACAGGAAATGCTCTTTTGCTTTGAAGGAATATCAAAGTCCACAACTTGACATTAGATGAAGATTTGTGGAAAACTAAATGTTTATAAGCAGATAAATACTGTGGGTGGGGGGTGTGGGGGATCTCTGGGTACTGCAGCTTCCTCCCACAGTCCACAGACATGTAATTGGAGTCTCTAAATTGACTGTAGTTGTGAGTGTGAGCGGATGTTTGTCTCTTTGTGATGAGCCTGCGATCTGTGAGGGGGGGGCAGCCGGGATCGGATCCAGCTCCTCAGAGGAGAAGTGGCGTCGGTCGTGCACAGACAGACAAAGGTCAGACTTCAACAGAAGAGCAAAGGTGATGTTTGAATGACGTTTGTTAATCGTGAAAATACTCACACATTAACATTTACTCTCAGCTGCTCACTCCCATCAGCCTCAATCCTTCCTGTCTCCCTGTCCCACAGCAGATCCCATTCAAAGTCCTCCATGACCCAGGCCCCTCCCACTTGAAGTGTATTCTGGGTAGCCGAGAGGTCGCTGTGTTGTTGTAAAAGTCGATGATGAAATATAAGTATAATAATGTTTATTACACAGAAGTTTCACAGGTCAGGACGAGCTCTAGAACTCGGAGAAATCACCCAAACCAAATAGTGAGATCTCACCAGCCGTGGTCTCACACACATTATATAGAGAGGTTAGTTCCGCCCACCTAAGGCCTCCTAATAAGGTCGTGTTTTGTGCATGAAGATGAAAATACAATGGTCAAGGATCTTCCCTTCACCTCCATCCATTTGCTGGTCAGAGGTCATTCCCTAGTCAATCAACTGGGATGTTGTATAAAACTGGCCTCGGTGACCAGCTCAGACGACTGGTGGAGCAAACTTGCCATCAGCACCAACACGCCTTGTTTTTCAACCTTTTCCACCTTGCACAGATGGAACAGTGTCTTACGTGTTCCCATGTATTGTTGAAGATAATCAGGTCAACTCCTGAAATCACACTCACCTGTCACCAGCTGCTTTGACGAGCTTTCCCTGTGCAGCAGCTACAGGAGATCACGCAGACGTGAGGAATCATGGACATTACCGTACAAGTGCACACAGCACACGTCACCAGCAGAAACACGTAGCTCCAGCCTAACTCCAGTTAGTGTGAGGTGTCAGAGTTAATTCACGTCCTGCTGTTAATCACATTATCACGACTAAACATCAGCCTCTTCTCCCTCAGTGAGACGTGGAGAGGGAATACAGAGAAAGAGGAAAAGGGCTGGAAGTGGAGTGGGGAGAAGGGGGGGAAGAAAAGTGTGGGCAGTACAAAAAAAAAATAAAAAATGACAGCGGAAATAAGGAATGGGCTGGCAGGACCGAGCGGAGAATAGGATAGAAAAACAGAGGGCAGATTCTAAGAGCAGAGGAGGAAGGAGACAAAGTGAGAAGGAGACAGAGAAGCTCGTTACTGCCGAGTCGACTCAGACCCTCTTGTCATCTCCCAGAGCTAATTGGCACCTCCAGTGTGAGAACTCAAGCCTGTGTACTCATCTCCTCAGACACACTGCACACAAACAGGTTCACACGTCTGCACACATGCAAACTTCCAGAAAAATCATCGAAAACACCTTGTGAAAAATCTGCGTAATAAATTAAACCTACAAAGTACAACAAAGATTAGAGGAGAAACAGGGTGAAGAGGCTGATTAAACACATCTGGAGTGACTTTTTGATTAAAGTTAGACCTTCGTCATGGTTTTGGTCATAAGTGAACATCTGTGTTGTTGCTATGGTGAAATGCAGTTTAACAAATATGAAATCACTTTCACCTTGTTCCTGCAATTCTCAGAAACAAAGTGAATAAGCGTTTACCCTGAAATGATTGACTCCAAACTATGTGAAGAGGATTGTTTGAACTTGTTATATCCTCAGAACAGTGGTTCTTGTTCTTTGGGGCATAGATCCACAGCAGGATGAACATGGATGACCAGGGGTTGAATAGGTTTTAAGACTTCAGATTAAACTGCAGAGGTAACAAAAGTGTAATCAAGTACAAATACATATACTTTTGTTAACGACTCAAGTGAAAGTATACAAATTCAGGCTCTGAAATGTAGTCAAAGTATAAAATAGTGTCTGAGCAATGCAAACTGACTTCGTCACTTTAATAGCAAATCTTACTTTAACTACAATAAAACACAATTTACTAAACACAAGGGTTAAAGCAAGAAAAGATTAGTTTACTTTCACTGATTGATTATAGGATTATAATTTATATAAGAAAAAAAACAGTTCATTCTAACCTTTCATTTCACAAAAATTAAACTATAAACATTACTTATGTCCCCTTTTATCGTGAATAATTGATAGAGAATTGTGATCTTTTGATTGCCCTCTGAAAGGTGTCGTGCCAGAAGAAGTTCGACATCCACTGACTTAGAAAATTGCTACTTACATTATCACCGAGATACTTTTACCGATCAGTGCTTTCATTGACATATCGACCATTCACTTGTTTAATGGTCCTGGCTTCCCTTTGCACATGTTTGACCTGTTACAGCACAAGGTTGAGCTTTCTATAGTGTTCAAAATGTGCAGTTAATCAGAATCAGAATCAGAAAGTATTTATTGCCAAGTAGGTTTACACCTACCTGGAATTTGCTTTGGTTATTGGTGCATACAATGAACATAGAAACATAAAAACACAATAAATTCAACACACATAAGAAAAACAATAGTAATAATAAAAAAACAATATATATTTACTCACTATTTACTTCTTATTTACTCACTTTTTCTAATATTTATACCAAGGTAGCATTTATTTAGACATGAACATATCTATATGAAATTATATAAAAGATAAAAGGTATAAAAAGTGAAGTAAGAGGTGAAATGCACAATGCCCAATGCAAAAAGCAAAACAGTGAACAGTGTCAAATTGCAATATGCAATGTAATACAGTGTAATATATATATATATAATAATGTGTGTTAATTTAACACATCTTAGGGGTGTGGGGGCAGAACTGTAGAAGATCACATTTATCATGTCTAGGTTTGTATATGATGTTGGTTTCCATCTAAATTCTAAACAAAACAACATTTTTGTCCAAGTCTTTTGTCATTGTTAGGAAATGTCCGAGCATCCTAGTAAAGTAATAACGTAATAAGGCATGTTCTCTCCTGTTGGAAAAGATAAGATAAGAAATCTGTGAACATGCACCGGTCTGAGATTAGAAAATTCCCCGTTCCGGTGACAGGATATTTCTATCACTTGAAACGGAGTGGCGGCGCTGAGAGGCCATCGGGCTGCGGCTCTCACCTTCCCACATCAAGGAAAATGAGACTTCCATTACCGACTGCGGCAACACCTGCTGCTCCCACCTTCTCTCTATTTCAAAGATGCCAGCTGCTGACACCTCAATCACATTCACCGCCTCCCCTGGAAAACCTACCTGCCGACCACAGGAGAGCTGCGAGAAAAAAAGCTGCATTGCCTCCAAAGTGATGAGGCAGCCTCTTTTGCTCTGTCTGATGGGGGGGCAAACGGAAGGGACTGTAAAGCATGGTCTGACAAGACTGACTGCAGAGAGCGTGTTATCAGAAGATCCAGTCCTCAAGTGACTGATAAATTCTTTATTGCAGATGCTCTCCTTTGCAGCTCAAAGGCAAAAAAAATGTGGACATTTCAAAGTTCTTTCCAGCTCCGGCTGCCGGGAGGAGACAGCGACAGACTGTACGACATCAAACGGTAAACAAGGAATAGAAATCGGTCTTTTACACACAAATTCGCAGTTATTTTTTCAGGTTTTTTAAACATGGGTTATGCCCTTAAAAAAAGCATTTCAAGTATCGTCTATTTCGGGCAGCCGAGAGGTGTCGATGATGGTGAAGTTGATGTTGAAGGAAGAATTCTCCGCGGACCCAAAACTTGCTTGTATAGTTTAAAGTTTATTACACAAAAGTCTTACAGGTCAGGACGGACTCTCGAGATCCGGAGACATCCACACGCCAATAGTGGAAGCCCGCCTTTGCAGCACACATTATATAGAGAGGTTGAGACCCAAGGCAAAACAACACCCCAAATCTCGTGGTTCAGCCGGACACAACTGCATGTGTCCAAGCATATAATGTGAATGAAATGGTGTATCCATAAAAACATGCCTCGTGAAGAAAGACAAAGACCCATGTTCTATGCTTATCCATTAACAGGTCAGAGATCATTCCCTAGGGGAGAGAACTAACTAAAAATATAATGAGGAATTACTGAGAAGCTAAAGATGAGGGCTGTATGCTTAAACATGTGATTCTGGTTCATACCCAGGTTACAGGGATCTATTTAGCTGAATATACCACATAAGTACAGGTGTCGTGAACGTAGCTAAAACTGACCGCGGCAAATTAACATCTTGCTTATTGACAACTAGTCCAAGTTTTATAGCTTTAAGAAAAAAATAATCTACCTCATCTCCTTATCCCTGAGTTACTGGTGTGACCCTTTTATAGCAACTCTCTCAAACCATTATCATCCTGTCATGTACCTGTCTGATGTCAGCATGCTTCCCCCCCCCCCCCCTCACTCTGTTGACAGGAGCCTGTGAGTTGCTCCTCATCTTAAACTTCATCATTAGATCAGTAAATACTAGGGATGAGCGAGTACAGCATTATCTGTATCTGTATCTGTTAACCATATGAATTATCCGTATCCGTACTCGGAGTGGGCGGGGCCTAACCCGGAAGTGGGTGTGATTTAACCCGGAAGTGGGCTGGTTCAACATAACTTTCTTTTTTAACTTTGACATTTTTTTATGATTTTTTTATTTTTATTTTTTTTAAATTTATTTCCACACCAGGGATGTGTGTGTGTGTGTGTGTGTGAGATGCGAGGGACGTTCACTGTCTCCCGGAGAAATGAACACTCTGTGTTTTTAGCATAGAAAGACGTGAATTATATTCGTTCACAAGTCATACAGACTGGTTTTGTTATTTTCACTTTACATTAACACTTAAAGTTTAGTGCAGTGTAATTGTTTGCCGTGATAATTAACGTCTTTCTATACTAAAAACACAGAGTGTTCATTTCTCCGGGAGACAGTGAACGTCCCTCGCATCTCCAGCGCTCCTCTACTGAGCCAATGCAGGTCTCGTGAAAAATGTTCCAAAGACTCGTACCCGAAGACCCAGTCGGGAAATGAACGAATCATTTCTGCTTCCTTGACTGAGCCTATGGAACAGTCCCGATGCGCAGTGAACCTGAGTGACTGAGAGACAGAGAGCTGTTCTGTGAGTGAGTGAGCAGAGCCGTGTGTGACGGGAGGAGCGCTGTGACGCTGTGTGAGGATTTTCATTCAGTCCGAGCACAGATAATGACTCCGATTGCTCGTATAATAATCGTACTCGGCAAAAGTGCTTTATCCGTACCGGATACTCGTTTCAGCCGAGTATCCGGCTCATCTCTAGTAAATACTATTATTTCTACCACTGGATCACATTTAAAATAGTCCATCACAAAGCAGCTAATGTTTGTGGAAAGGTGAAGACCAGGAATTAAACAGGGCTCAGCTGTATATAGTTTTGTACTTAAAATATGTAGCGAAATATTAGCATTGCATGAACAACATAAGATAATAAGTGAAATCCAAGAGCAGACGTTTTTTAAAAAACACATTGAAGCAGCATGAGCACGAGGAGAAGAAGCTCATACGCATGCTATCTAAGCACAAGCTCAGGACAGCTCTGTTGAGTGAAATCATGATAAGATCTTGAATAAAAAACAAAACAAGTCCTGCTCTTACAAGTAAAGACCACCCACTTGAAGAGAGACAAGAAAAATAACATAGTTTAGTTGATATGTGATAGTTTTCTAAAAACCCCATTACAGTTTCTTTTTATTCTCAATGAATTCCGCTAGTTGAGAATCTTCCCACGTTTTCCCTGCGGTACAATTATCTCTGGTTGGGAGTTCCTGCCGCCGGGGACACGCACGCCTGCTTTTTGTTTGGATAAATCAACGGCGCCTTTCCCTCAAGGAAACAACTTAAAGAGCTGGATTATCTTTGTAATGATCCCAGTGCTCCCAGCCGCCGGGGCCCTGATACCATCAGAGCGTCCGATGGAGGAGAATGAATCATCGCCAACTGGTATTACATGTTCCTTCTGGAAAACTTATTCACCAGGTCTTAATAATTCATCAACACTAATGTAAATGGTTGATAAATGGGGCTATGACTAATTCATTATTGTTGTAATACTAGAGCTGAAATTGAGTAGATGTTAGGAAGGAGGTTCTATTTTGAGTCGGGCTGCTTTCGGCTGGAGAGCGAATTATTAGTGTAATTTGTTTCTGATTCCCAGCGTTTCATTTAGCGCCGATCTCAGTCCAGTGCTCCGCCCGGAAACACATCACCTTCACCTCAGGGCGCCACATTCCTCACCCCCCCCCCCCCCCCCACCAGCTGCAGGCCACAGGGTACACATGCAAAACAGGAGTCAACGATTTCAACTCGACACTCGGAGCCGTATGTTCGGCCTCGGTCACCTGGATGCAGACTAATGTTCTGTAAACCCCCGGTGTCACTCACCCTGAGACCCCCGAGGGTCTCTGCAAAACATTTACGCCGCGAATAGCAGCGGCCTCAACAACAAAAGAAAAGTGCTCCCGCCTCCGGAACCCGGGCCTGTAATAGAATATTGATCAGAAGTGAATTGAGTGCATGAGAAAGAACATGGCAAAGCACAAATATTACAAACTACCTAGTCTGGGCTAAACGAAGGTCTGATCAATGCAGGATTGATTGCGTTCCCGCCCATATCACATTGGATCTCACGCTCGTACAGCAACTGAATAAATAAATACAGCAGAACCGATCCATCAGATACTACTGGTAATCTCGTATTCCCATCAAGTCTAATTTAGGAACTTGTAATGAACCGCTGAACGTGAAGCAACCGAACTTTTCATGGTAAACCGGATCAGAGGGAAGATGCAGCACTCCTGACTTTGGGAGGCGATGACACGGCAGAGCGGTTTGTCCATTTGTCACAGGTCGGCGGTTCGATCCCGGTGTCCACATGGTGATGTGTCCTTGAGCAAAACACCAGACCCTCAAACCGGGCAGCTTGCTATCGGGACATCGTGTGGAACCTCTGTGTGCTGGAAATCCCATCAGTATGTATCAACAGCAGCGGCGGCGCTGGTAGGTGATTGGATTCATCCACTGGGAACAGATTGGACCGGGGTCAAACGGTGCAGAGTTTATCTCCACCCGCCGATGTTGAAAGGTTCGCAAGAGCAAGCAAACAGCTGTTTTGCCTGGTCCCCCCAACCCCCCCCACCCCACAGCTTTTTCATCCTTTTATAGAATTTGGCATTTTCTGTCCTGCCTTTTTCTGAGGGAAACCAGAAATAATCTTTGGCTTTAACTGACTGGTGGGTAGTGACACAGGTAAAGACCTACAGGTTATATGCCTGGGACCCCCCCCTCTGGTCGGGCGGATCTGTGGAGGCCTGGACAGAAGGACGGGAGAGGCGGTGGACTAGTGGCAGAAAAAGGTCTTTGGTTCGACTCCACGGAGTTTCAACAAAAACTTACCTGGATGGAATAAAAACAAAAAAAAGACGAACCTGGATCTGTCAAAAACTCAAAAGACTATTCTCCCTACCCTGTCTAGCGCCCCGGAGCAAGGCACCTTACTCCCCCAACATCTGCTCCCCGGGCGCCGTACATGGCTGCTCACTGCTCTGTGTGTCCTGCACCAGATGGGTTAAAAGCAGAGGTTACATTTCCCTCAATTGCATGAGTGTGTCTGTGCATGTGTGTGGGACAAATAAAATGTATCTTATCTTCTGTGGACCGTGGATGGGTCCAGTTGCCTCTGGATGATAAGATTGTGTTTCCTCAGTTATTTCATATTTTGGCTGTTATTCCAGCCCTTGCTTTGTATATGTGGGCGTGTGCGTTGTGTAAATAAATTCCACATTGACCGTTTGATGGATGTTTTTCATAATCTGCCCCCTGGTTTTTGGTGGAATCTTCTTTCCCACGTTTCCCAGCCTATGATTTGCATTTGACTCTGTAATAAAACACCCATCATAACCTTCGTCCCCTCCGTGCTGCTCCGACACGTGTTGGACTGTTTGCTTTGTCTGTCTCCTGCAGATTGTCCCCAAACACAAGAGCAAACTCCTCTTGGAAGGACAGAACTCCAGGAGGTCAGCCTGTTAACACAGCGAGCTCCCCTGTGATTATTCAGCGGCTCTAAATGACCGGGTGAAGGACGGGTAATAACCATATCAACATGATCCGCTCGTCCCCCCCCCCTCAGTCTGGGACCCGTGTTCCCTCCACCGGCTCCGGCTGTCGTCTCGCTGCCGAGCTTCAGTACAATCAATGGAGTGCCGTATATAACGGACTATTATTTTTACCTCAGATACATTTACCGTAGCTGTATTCAAACTGCTGTTTATCACTTATACATTAAGTTGTGACTCGAGGCAATATAGAAGTGTGTGGGCAGATGATGCCAGTCTCCTATGTCTGTAATTATTTCTGTCCAGGCAGAGACGCAGATGTTGAGAAATTGACAATTTGCAATAAATGGTTATTACACACACACACACACACAAATATTCATTCTCCTGAAGACTTTTCCCCTCAGCTGAGAACTGTGCCGTGCTGGTGTGCGGTGGAGAGTCAGTGTCACGCTCTCCGCAGCCCACAAACATAACCATGGGGGGGGGGGGGGCCTCGGCAAAGTTCTCTCCCGTAAACGTTCTATTAAAAGACACGGTGCAGTGGGCCTCCTCCGTCGTGTGGAAAACTAATTGCAGGCAGGATGTGAGGAGGCTGCTTTAGTGTCAGAGTTCTATCAACTATTAATTAGCATTCCGTGTTTGTCATTAGCACCTGCTGAGGGGAAATTATAACGCCCACTTGGATCCGCCCATGTCTGTGTGGATCATATCGTGGAAGGGCCTGAGTCGGGCTCAGTCTCACAGCATCACCCACTTCCAGTGGTGGAGTAAGTACTGAAG